>NC_058408.1:142208536-142248829 GCF_002201575.2 Neomonachus schauinslandi | reverse complement strand
ATCTATCTATCTATCTATCTATCTATCTATCTATCTATCTATCTATCTATCTATCATCTATCTATATCTATCTATCTATCTATCTATCTATCTATCTATCTATCATCTATCTATCTATCTATCTATCATCTATCTATCTATCTATCTATCTATCTATCTATCTATCTATCTATCTGTATCAGGAACTTGGCAAATGACCAACTCTCTTGTCTGGAAGGTGCCCCGATGGTGAACTTCCAAATACTGACATTTGCATGCAAATATTGAGAAGGTTGTCTTTTTATTATTTTTAGTATTATGTATCAATGATAGCGACCAGAATGATGGCTCTAGTTATGGGTCCTAACTACATCCCAAATCCTTTTTCACCTTCATTAGCACAATTTCCTCTGCTTAAGATATTTTGAAGCAAAAGTGTGCCTCTGCTCATGGGTGCATATAACCCTGTGGGTGAACATGATGGGAAACATTACCAGGTAAAGGATTAGACAGGCCCAGATTGTATTTCATTCTGATGTTTTTTCTCCATATCATATTGGCTTTAGCTATATTGATTATAACTCAGGGAGTGTGTGGGTTTAGAATAGATACAGTTGCATCAGATTGATTGCTTTTCTTCCGATGTTGACTTTTCCTCCTGTATGAGTGAATCACTTGAATTTGCAGGGTGGACTAATTTTACTTCTTTCCAGCCTAAGCGGGGTATCTGCAGCTAAGAGGACAAAGGACAAGAGCTTACCAGAGAGGGGACAATGAGGGGATGAGATAGTTTCAAAGGAGGGAGGTTACAAAACCTCCTTCCTTGATCCCCTCCCCCACGGTGGTCCGCGTTAATATGCATTTCAATGACAACTTAATGCTACTGGCGGTTTTATGTAATTTTTAAGCTTCTCAAATGTTTGTTACTTTTGTTATCCTTGTGGAAGTCCTACAATCACTAGTATTATTTTTAATCCTAAAATGAGGTAAGGAGGCCTGGGTGTGTTTATGTAGGAGGAAGATGGTAGGATCCCAGTCCTGGAACTTGCCTATTGTCCTGGAAGAATCAGGCAGATAAAGGATAGGTCATGGTGGCTGAGAAAGAAAGATCAGGGGCGCCTGGGTGGCTCAGTCAGTTAAGTGTCTGTCTTCAGCTCAGGTCATGATCCCAGGGTCCTGGGATGAGCCCCCAGTTGGGCTCCCTGCTCAGCGGGGTGTCTGCTTCTCTCTCTGCCCCTCCCTCCCGCTCGCGCGCGGGTGAGCGCGCTCTCTCTCCAACAAATAAGTAAAATCTTAAAAAAAAGAGTGACAAGGGTGAGTAGGGGAGTACTGGGGGCCAGGTATTGAAGTGTGCCTGTGTAGGGTAACTGGCATGAGGGCAGTATTTTCTGACTTAGGGAGGTAAGACAGCGTCGTCATTGGCACTAAGTGCGGTGACCCACAGCAGGAGCACCCTCCTCCGACCCCATAGGGACCCCTGCTTATTTTCCTTCACTCCACGCTACTGCTCTCGAGTCGGCAGCCCCCAGCCCAGAAAACAGGCGGTGAGGCAGCTGTTTGAACCAGGCCAGGTCCCTTCTCTGAAAGCGTCGGACCCAGAGAGGGGCAGGAACTCCTTAATTGTCCTCCCCCGGGACCCACGCGCCGCACCGGAGGCGGGGGGGGGGGGGGGGCGCTGGAGCTGTCCGCTGTTCTGAACTCTGTTACTTGGCTGGATTCGCCGCTCTCCAGGCACGCCGCAGCCTGGGTGAAGGGCTCAGGGGGTCCCGGGAAGGGCGAGGGCCTGAAGGTCTGCGGCGAGCTCCAGACTCTCAATTTTAAATCCCTGCCAGAACCTCCTATCCACTCCAGCCCAGACTCTAAGCAGGGTCCCTCTAAGCAGCTATTAAGGACGGGTCCCTCATCTCTCCCTCACATCCCGTGGTGTAGCTCCAATCCCTCACTCCACTTCTTACCCTGCTTCAGGTCATCCTGAGAGCCTAGCGCTTGACGCCGCTCCTCGCTCTTCATCCGCCGCTCCCTCCTCCGGAGCTGGACTCTCCCAAGGCGCAACAAGCTCCCGCATCGAGATTCTCCCTCGTCCCTCTGACCCAGGTTTGTCTGCCCCTCCTCCCTTTTCTGTTTCCATCGTCTTCACACTGTCCTTCTACCTAGTTGTCTAAGCACCGACTCTGGTGGTGCGCGCTCCGCCCCCATTTTTCCATACAAGGGAGCGCTGAAGTGGGGGGCGGGGCGGAGGGGAGGCGCTCCAGTCCCTCTCAAAAACTGCGAGCCCACTGGGAACTCCTGAATCTGTTGAGCTCCCGCGGAGAAGCGAGAAGCCTGCGCCGTCGTCGTGGGCTGAGGACCGCTAGGGGACAGCCGGGATTCGGCCCCTCATTCCGCGGAGCGTTTTCCCGCCCGCCAAGCCCTACTCACCAGGTAGGACCATGCTTCTGGGTCTGACCTGCGTGGACTGCCAAGGCTCTACATTGAATAGGAGGCGTTTAAATAACCTGTGCACACGTAATCTCCCATAGATTTATTTTTATAGGGGGGGGATGACAGCACTTCTGATTGTTGTTATTTATTTTGGCCAGTTATTCTAAAGGGAGTATTTAGGTAATTGAGGTGGGGGAGGGAGGCACGATTGGTGTAGGAGGGATGGATGGACAATGGGAAGTGACGGGCTTTGATTCTCTTTGGACAGGTGGCCATGGCCTCACTGGCGACTCAGGGCCCCCCGGTCCCTGACTTATTTTCTGGGTTGCCACCGGCGGCCTCAACTCCTGCCAACCAGAGCACGGAGGCCTCGGCGGTCAATGGGTCGGCGGCTGACCCAGGCGCTCAGGCCGTCACGCCTTTCCAAAGCCTGCAGCTGGTGCATCAGCTGAAGGGGCTGATTGTGCTGCTCTACAGCATCGTGGTGGTTGTGGGGCTGGTGGGCAACTGCCTGCTGGTGCTGGTGATTGCGCGGGTGCGTCGGCTGCACAACGTGACCAACTTCCTCATCGGCAACCTGGCCTTGTCCGACGTGCTCATGTGCACCGCCTGCGTGCCGCTCACGCTGGCCTACGCTTTCGAGCCACGCGGCTGGGTGTTCGGCGGCGGCCTGTGCCACCTGGTCTTCTTCCTGCAGCCTGTCACCGTCTACGTGTCGGTGTTCACTCTCACCACCATCGCGGTGGACCGCTACGTCGTGCTAGTGCACCCGCTGCGCCGGCGCATCTCCCTGCGCCTCAGCGCCTACGCAGTGCTGGCCATCTGGGCGCTGTCCGCGGTGCTGGCGCTGCCGGCCGCCGTGCACACGTACCACGTCGAGCTCAAGCCGCATGGTGTGCGCCTCTGCGAGGAATTCTGGGGGTCTCAGGAGCGCCAGCGCCAGCTCTATGCTTGGGGGCTGCTGCTCGTCACCTACCTGCTCCCCCTGCTGGTCATCCTCCTGTCTTACGTCCGGGTGTCGGTGAAGCTGCGGAACCGCGTGGTGCCGGGCTGCGTGACCCAGAGTCAGGCCGACTGGGACCGTGCGCGGCGCCGGCGCACCTTCTGCCTGCTGGTGGTGGTAGTGGTGGTGTTCGCCGTCTGCTGGCTGCCGCTGCATGTCTTCAACCTGCTGCGGGACCTCGACCCGCACGCCATCGACCCCTACGCCTTCGGGCTGGTGCAGCTGCTCTGCCACTGGCTCGCCATGAGCTCGGCGTGCTACAACCCCTTCATTTACGCCTGGCTGCACGACAACTTCCGTGAGGAGCTGCGCAAGCTCTTGCTTGCCTGGCCCCGCAAGATCGCGCCGCACGGCCAGACCGTGACAGTCAGCGTGGTCATCTGATGCCACCGCGCCAGGGCTTGGCTGGGGAGCTCCACGTCCACTCGTCTCGAGGGTACCCACCTGGGGCCGGACTGGAGCGCTTATTCCCAGCACCAGGGCTAATCCAGTACGTGGCAAAACTTCCAGTTTAGGCCTCTTGTCCAGCTGTCTTGCCTTGTCCTTATGTCTATGTAAAATGTGAAGTGGGCTTTGGTGGGAGTCTTGTGCTTTGCTTGGAAGAGGCCAGGGAGAGGGGAGAGGATTTATTATTTCCTCTTTATGCCCTTGAATGCCAAACAAAGCTCTTTCTCCTGGTTCACAGCAGTAATTCCGAACCGTGGCTGTCTTCCTTGCTTTCCCTTCTGCTTGCTCAATGGTGAGATGAAGGAACAATGGGGGTGAGATTTAGAATGACTGCGTTGGGGTTGGTGAAGCTTTTCGGGTTGCCTTTTAAAAAGGACTCAACTGAGCTGTCATACCTGATATTGATGAGTCAGTCTGAATCCATTAATTCCTAGGATTCCAGGGAAATATGTATTACAAATCTATATCTGGGATTTCAGCATTTCCTGAATAAGACCTTTCCACACCAAAAGGGTTTTACTTTGAAATTCACTTGAATTTATAGCACAAAACCACTCAGGAGCCACCTTTCAAAAGGTCTTGCTATTGTTTCCCTCCTCCTTATCCCCTAACTTCTATTTGAAAATGATAAGATGAATTAGTCAATGAAGGGGTAGACATACAGGGATAAAGAAGGAAAGGTCCAAATCACTTAAGGGGGCATGTAACTGTGCATGGGACAGACATCTCTGTGTGTGTGTTTGTGTATACACACCCAGTGTTTGCCACAAGGCAGGTACACGGATATTTGGCTTTCTGAATATTCAATGTAAACCATGTTCCAAAGCAGTCTCTTGCATTCTCTAATTGCTCAGTAGCAACAGTTCAACAGCTGTCATCTGACTGCTCAGCACCTGCTCGGTGGTGACACGCTTGGAACACAATCAACCCAGAATGCAAGGACTGGGAGAAGTTTACTTAAAGCCAGAACCAAAAAATAAACTACCACCCAACTGCAATCAAACATTTCATTCCTTCCAGGCCTAAGGAGAGAGATAAAGACTGTTGGGCCATGATACCAGGCTGATAATCCTCACCTTCACCTCCTGAGAATTTTGTATATGAGGCCAGTGCCCTGGGACAAGGGTTTTCACATTGCTGTGGGAGCAGTGACTGGACAATGAGGGTGAGAGTCTTGGGAAGTGATGCACGATATCCACCTGTCAGATCAGCCCCTGAGCATATAGGGCATGAGCTAGTGCAGCAACTGCAAATCCATTATCATCTGTAAGACTCCAGTACCACCCTAGCTCACTATACAGTAGAATTAACTTCTCTCCTTATCTTACTCTCTAAAATGAGCTCATTCACTCATGAAAGTGTGCCCTGAAAGGAAGGGAAAGAGGGGAAAGACTTGGGGATGACAAGAATGAAGTCCTCTCACTCCAATGCCAGCAACCACTGATGGGAGAGTAAGAATTCCTGGTTGCGCTAGTTAGCAATATGTATCTTTAGCAGTTATATAACCAGACTGTTCGCAGCATGGGGGAGGGCAGGAAAAGCCTGGCTTGGGAGAAAGAAAAAAGCAGGTTAACTTGGGAGATGCAAGTTACCTTTGGCAATGGCACGAATAACTAACTTTGAGCTTCATCTTTGGATGTGGAGAACAAAGCTTATGCTCTAATAAATGTAGCCCACCAACAGCATTATGTCACTCCGCCGTTCCAAACGAGCTCATCCCCCAGGCATCCCGGAGGCTGACTCCTGTGCTTCGAGCAGCTCTATTACTTGGGAGGCTCAAGGCCAGACAGGCATTTCATGTTTCCTCAGAGCATTCTTTTGATGGGAATGTGTGGAGAATGGAGGGGATTGGGGAAAGGCTGGATTAGTTGGGGGAAGGATCTGACTAATTGTGGTTTCAGTTTTGGAAGGCTTAAGTCACTGGTTCTCAGCTCTCGCTGCTCCTAGAATCAGTTGGAGAGCTTTCAAGAAACATCAGTGCCTAGGTCCTATCCCCAGAGGGTCCAACTGATTTGAGATGGGACCCAGGCCTCAGCATTTTTCAAAGCACTTTGGGTGACTTTAATATGCATCCAAGGTTAAGCCCCTTAAGAATTATCCTCTAATGAATCTCAGCAACATCTGAATGAAGATTTGATTGTACCTACCAAAGGTATTATGAATTTGGAGTTGAATTCTGTCAGGGTGTTACATGCTACACTTGGGGAATAATATTCTTTTAGCCTTCAAACCAGTATTCATGAATCACACAGAGGCAAATCCGTATAATCAAAATATATAGGTATTCATTCAACAGTTTCCTTACAAATCTCTTATGTGTAAGGCAGTGCATGAGTCCAGTTTTTTTTTCAACTTTAGATTCATTTGCAGTATAAAGTTATACACCATGAATTATTCCAAATCCTGGTTTCCAGGTGTTAAAAAAATTGAAGCGTTCTCTGATTAGCTTGATTGAAATCTATATCAACTGTGAGAAGAAAGTGTCCTCATTAATTACTAGAAAAGCTGCCCGCTGTTTCTAGCCTACAACTTAAGTTAAAAAATTTTAACATTTACATGGACTTTATGGAGAGCCTAAAGAGGCTGGAGAATTATGCTGTGTTTATAAACATCTTTATGAATGATCCAAATTGCCCCCTGAACAGCAACTAATTAATTCTTACCCTATCTCAAATCTATCTGGGACTAGTTTGACTGTAAAACAAACCAACTTTAAAAAAAAATCTCTCAGAAGTGAGTCCTATAGAAATCCACATAGTGCTGAGGTAGAAAATTTTATTTAATATAATTTATTTTAGTTAATACCAAGCATCCAGTCCTCCTGCAAGGAGTCATACAAACCATAAAGCTGAAGCGGAGCCAGCCGGGTACTTGGCAACGGCCCATTCCGAGGCTGACGGGAGGTTCTGTAATCCTCTTTGCAAGCATTGTCACTGGGTCTCACTTTTGGCAGCCAATCAATAGATTTATCTCAGTAAATCAGCCGGGGAGTGTTTCAATATGTGTTGGCAACAGTTACCTGGAAATAGCAACTGTGAGAGATGCTAAGGTAACAATATTCCAATTGATGGAACCTTCCTGCATTTTTGTTCTCGTGGATTTTCAGCCTGCTCTTTTATTGCGGGTGCTCAGTTCCAGGTTTATTTTCTCAGGTGGGCTACTTAACCATCTCGGTCCTGTGGCTTGCATTTATGAACATTTAGTAGTCTTGCAAATGCAAGGCATGGAGCTGACATCAAGGGGACCCAGGAAAGAGCGTAGCTAGATCTGAGAGTGAACCCAGAGTTCATCCCCCACAGACGAGAGGTCAGGAGCACTTTTGTTTTACCAAGTAGATCTTCGATGGATTTCCCTCCATGCGTTGATGTCTTTGTTATATGTGTAAGATGCATGTGTTACTGACTCACTGTATGAAGCTCTTCAGGCTGGGGCTTGCACTGTTTGCTGCCTTGTGGGTGCTCAATAAAATTAAATCAGTAGTACCATCTCAAGTTACATACATAGTGTAAACTACATAACCTTGGGATGGCCAGGGTCAAAGCAAAAATAAATCATATCAAGGATAACATGCTACTCAATCTGGATTTGTCATTTCTAGCTAATTCCAGGTATGAACTGCTCATTTGGGGTTTTCTCTGACCCCCTGGTTCCAACCTCAGTAATGACAGCATTTCAGTACATGGTACCAGGTTCTGTGCTTTCCCAAATTGCATGTGCCTAAATTAACAGGTCCATCAAAAGGAGAGTAGAGAAGTTCATGCTTAATTTCTATATTCATCCTTAATCTGGATCATTATTTAAAGGCTAGCATTTTATTACTCATTTCCACCTATCACTTGGGAAATTTAAAAACATCCAACACATGGGTCTATAAACCAAATTTGATCATCTACATTCCAAAATGTTCATGACAGGGTCACAAAGAGGATTTTCTGACACTTACAAAATAAGATTTAAAAATGCATTTATGGACACCTTCCCAGGGATCCACCTATTTTGCAAAGTGAGATAAGCTACATACAGATGTTGGGCATGTAAAGTATTCCTTTGGATGGATGAGAGTTGTAACCTTGATATGTTAAAAGACTGTACACTCTCCATCAATCTTTGGAAGTAGAAAGCCTTATTTTGAAAATTGAGTGTGCACACTCATTCTTCTGTGCTTTCCAATTCAATTCCTCTTCGTTTCCCACTGATTTCTCTATTTCTGGCCCTTTTCTGCTATTTTCCCATATTATCTATAATATACGTCCGTACGACCTAAAGTTCCCTCCTCCCCAGTGGGAAGTGGTGGGATTCAAGCATCCATCTTCTTGTGGGTTCGTATAAGGTGAATCATGTTGGAGAGATACTCTGGCTAATTCTGTTGCAGAGGCAGGCTTCATCAAATCAGTGGAGGGCTGCTGCCCATTGCGTTTCCTGCCCACTGTGGGGTCTTGGAGCTCACACCATTGATCATTTCCCAGACAAGCGGCACGCAGAGGTGGACAACAGGAGTTTGCATGGGATCTCCAGCTGGGCCCTTAATGTGCTAAATCTCACAGAGAGCTCTTAAGGGGGCGCCTAACAACAAAAGGTCAAATGTGTTTCATTTTGATGTTTGGGGCTGGAACAAGAAAACCAGAGCCAGAAAAAGCAAAGGACAATCTCCTCTTTTAAGTATTCCTTGCCTCCTTCTCTCGGTCTCAAAAAATCCTCTTCTTGACTTGCTGACGACTAAATCCCATAGTCCCAGAACTCATCTCCTTCTGGAGTGACATCTAATGATGAATGGAAAGCTACTCTCTTCTCCCCCACCACACACACTCAGTATTGCCAAGTAATGAAAAAAAAAAAATCCTTTGAGCTGGAAAAAATTAAATAAAAACTCCAGGTCTCAGCTCTGGGTTAGAAGTCAGGTGCTGGGCTTCTTCTCTAACCCAGAACACCACAATCACCCCTGGGTCTTCATCCTAGGAGGATGGCCCAGCCACCTGAGTAGGGGCCTCTGTGCTGAAGCATAACATGCCCTGGGGCGGTCAGATGGGTGGCCTGACCCTGTGAGGTGTGGGGTCACTGTGTGGAGCAAATCCTTCTGAGGCCACTGCCCATCATGTGGCAGATACTGGGAAGCACACTGACCTCGTTATCATGGAAAAGAGCCCAGGGCAAGCACAGGTGGAAAGCTAGAGCACTGGTAGGTACCTTCAATGGCCGTGATGGTTTCTTTAAAACAAGCCTTTATTCCCCTTTCCTTCCTACCCCAGTCTCCTGCAGCAAAGCCCCTTTCCTTTCTGTGATAAAATTGCAGAGCTTGGGCTGTTTTCACATCACTGTTACTTTCTGAGAGATCGATGTCTTCTGAGGCCTATTGTGAGACTAATAATAAGCCATCTGCACACGCAGCTGAGCCAAAGCCTCAAGACCTGGCTAGAACCCAGGTCCTTCTGCCTGACCTAACCGACCTCACCGTGGGGAATTGGCTCCATCAGGGCACCCAAGGGCCTGTCGTCTGGCACGTGAGGCCTGCGGCAAAGGAGGTGGTGGAGGAGGATCGCCGGCCTAGAGGTTAGTCTCGGGGGGACCCAGGAGTTCCGGTGGGGCTTGCCGGCTAACCAGCGTGTCCATCGCCACACCAGTACCTCCCACTGGTGCAAGGGTGGGTTGGCCCCCAGGGACCAGCTGAGTGTCCATGGCCTGGCTGCTGGGGTCATTCTCCCGCCCGAGGGCAGAGGGTGTCTCCCACCACAGGAATGTGCTTTCAAAGGCTCAGAGGGAGTCACCAGCAACCCTCTCTGCGTCCACATCCGCAGCAGCTCGCAGTCCCTGCACCATATGATTAACTTCTGGCCCTCTGTCCTGGGCTTCTGTGCCGCTGATCTTGGCCTTGGTCCCCGAATTCCAGCACTGGGTGCATGGCGCCTTCCTGTGCCACCTCGTGGTCCTCTTGCAGACAAGCGACCACGCTGTGTCTGTGTTCGGGCTTACTGTCCTCGCCGTGCATCTCTCCATATGCGGTCGTGGCTGGTCCGTCGCTGAGCCACGCCCTGGTGGCGCCGGAGGGGCTGCCCTCAAGGGGCTGCACGCCTCTGTTGCAGACCTCGTTGTGGCCAACAGCGCCGGACCTACACCAAGGGCTTGCCATGGTCGACGCTGTGGTGGCCTCCCTGTCGCCTCGGACGGTGCCGTGGTCCTCCCAGCCCCTCTGCGAGCACAGACGGGCCCAGCCACCGTGCGCCCCCAGGCGGAGGGAGGGCTCCCTGCTGCTGCTCGTCCGGGCAGCCTGCGTGTTGCAGCCCCTGCTCCCAGCACTTGAGCATCTCTCACCTGCTCCAGAGACCGGGCCTGAGCCTCATTCCCAGTGCTCAGTGGCCTGCACCTGCTCTGCCCCGGGCACCGCCCGCACCTGCGCCCACCCCATGCCCTCCAGCTCTGGCCCAACTCCGGGTCTTGCCTTCGGTCTCCATCCTCTGCCTCTCACTCTTCTACTCCCGGAACCCAGGGGAGGCTAAGGCCATGCCCTGTATCTCGGGCCTCCTCCCTTGCTCTTTCCCGGCTCCAGCCCCTGGGCACTGTGGCTGTGCCCCGCCAGGAGGTGGGCGCTTATGGATGCGGGTGCTGTGGGGCTGGCGGCGGTCTAGGCACCCGGGCGCTGCAGCGCGCCTGCTCCTACCTGCCAGGTGAGGCGCATTCAAGGTTCTTGGAGAGATTCTGGCATTGGTGGCGGGGCTTGGAGAGGATGCACTCAGGCAGTCCTTGGGGGAGCTTCTCTTGCCCTGGGCACCTGCCCGGCCCAGGCGTGGAGAAGCCATACTTTGGGGCTCTTCTCCATGGCAGGTTCTGTTGCCCTATTCTAAGTGATCCAGAGTTTCTCAGGTGTCCCCTGATCACTGTGGAGACAACGTCTGACTTCCGAGGAAGCAATCTGGAGTTTCCGTGTGGTTGAGCCCTTTGCCTGTGCGGCAAGCAGGCGGGGATCCAGCGGCCTCCATGGTGAGTGGTTGTGGGTGTGCGCTTGCGGGGTGCTGCCTGGAGAGCGCTGGGCTCCCCCACCCCCACCCCGCTTCTGACATCGTTGTGTCACCTGATGGCCTATTTCCTGTGCATTATCTCCAAGTGGGAAGTAACACAAAACCGCTTATATTGTGTATGTGTTGGGGACTCCAGAGATCCCATCCTGCTAGTGGAAATGGTGGGAACTGGGGGGCAAAGAGGCAAGGAAACGGATTTGCAGGTCCAGAGGAGGAGTCAGACCTTGGGGGGCCTCTCCCAGTGGCTCTCCTGCAACCATGTGTTTGGCTGTTTTTCCTGAGGGAACCAAGTGGCAGCGCCCAGCAAGGTCTTCATGTTGGGAGTGGAGGTTCCTGCAACCTGGTCAGAACATGCTTCGTGTTTTCGTTGAAGACGTGGGGTCAGCGGGTGGAACAAAGCTAGCCCAGGAGAAAAACAAAAATCACCTGTTGACCCACTGCTCTGGGAAATCGTTGATCTAAAGCTAGGCTTCTTGCTGAATAAGGAATCTCCAGCATTGAGATTGTTTTTTAAGTTACAAAAACAACAAATCTTTTACTTTAAAAAAGAATGGGTGAAAATTTCCCATTCATCTCTCCTGGGGAAGTCGTTAATAGTTCGTGCTTTTCTTTCCAGACTCACCAGGAGCACACATATATGCAGTTTATATTTTACAAAAATGGGATTAAACTGTACATAATGTTTTATAATTTACTCCCCTTAAAGTTATATTAACGATGGCCTTCTTTATTGAGACATAGGGATGGCCCTCATTCTGGGCTGGCTGACTGAAGAGGAGTTGGTGGTTTGAATGTACCACTATTTAGCCATTTTTCAGCCAGTGAGTGGCATTGGTTGAAGAGACAATTTCAGGACTTAAAAGGGCTCCCAGAGCTCTGCAAGAAATACAGAGCAGTTTGAATTCATTGTAATCACAGAGACTAGGATGCTGCCCCTTGGTGGATGGGGGCAGGGTGAGGGGATGATTCTTTGTGGAGCCCTCCCATTGATACCATCTGAGTGGGTTGTGGGAACCTTGGCTCCCAACACAAAGGCCTTCTGTTTCTCCTTGGCTGTTTCCAGATCCTGCTCAGCACCTGATCATGGCTGGTGCCACTCCAGCCATTCCCCTGCAAACAATAGCTGGTGTTTAAAATGACACACTGACAACCCAGGGTTGGGAGGTGGGGTGAATCCCAGGAGTTGGGAGGTGAATCCCTCTTGTATGTTGAATTCACAAAGGTCAAAGACCCATGGGGAGTAAAGTGCTTCACCTTTTTTTGACCACAGGTGTTTCAGCCAGGTCCCATCCCAACACAGTTGAGGAGGGTTTATTGATAAAGGGTCTGTTTACAAAGGCGAGGGTGTAGGGAAGTATGAGGATTGAGCAGTAACCAGTAGCCAGTAGAAGCAGAGGAGCTGTTACCATCCCTGATTTCAGGAACATCCCTGAGGAGGGGAGGGAGAGGTTGCTGAAACTCCAAAGGGCAGAGTCGTTTAGTGAAGACCATCTTCGGAGGAGCAGTATCTTCAGAGGAGGGCTAGAGCCAGCCCAGGTGTCTCCACAGATTGGGAGCCAGGGGAGAAAGCAAGTTGACAAGAAACTGGGATACTCCCTCCGACACGCCTAAGTGTCACGGAAGTGGTACACAAGTAAGTGCCATGCAAATTCAGTGGAGTAGATATTCACATTTGGCCTTCATGATCAAAGAAGTCTTCATGAATGAGGTGGCTTTTGAGCCAGACTTTGAAAGTTCCTGAGATTGTAAGCAATAGAGTAATGGCAGGAAAGCATGCTATGGGCAGGGAAGAGCATTAGTAGTAAGTAAGCATAAGTAGTAAGAGGTCCGAGGTAGGAAAGGATGATGTCCAGTGGAGGGTATTGGCTGTGCTTATGAGAAGGATGAAAGATGGGTTGGCTGAAGCTAGAGCCAGGAAGATTAATAATACCAGACAAGTTTGTTGAATTCTTACTATGTGCTAGGTACTTTCCATTATATCATTTATCTCTCAACACATTAGGAAGTAGGCATTCTTACTACTTTTCTTAATTTACAGCTAGGAAAACAGACATTTAAGAAAGCCAAGCAAATTGTCAAGGTGTCTTGGTGGTGGACCTGGGATCTGAATTCCAAAGCCTGCATCCCTATCCATGTAATATCCTAATTTGAATTTCAACCTAAGGAGTCTGGGCCTTTTGGGAGGCAGTAGGGAATCATTGCAGGTTTAGAATGAGCGGGAGATAAAAAAAAAAAATGACTTGTTCAAGAATGTACTCTAGGAACCAACTCTGACAACAGAGAAAGTGTGGTTTAGGGAGAGACAGGAAGCAGGGAGATGAGTTAGAGAATCATTACCATCTTCTGGGAGAAGGAGAATAAGCATTAGAGGTAGGGCAGTTCAAGTGAGAATGGATAAGAGACAACAGGTGGCAAAGGGCTTTTGAGAGAAATTAGCATCAGATATCTGAATGTCTTCTTAGGTTAGATGTTTCCTATGTGCCCTATTTACATTAGGAAGAAAAGGTAAAATATGGGGTCTATGCTATGGGTACCTAATACGTGCATCAATCAGGAATGCTTTCTGTAGAAAGTAAGAGAATACCCAATGAAGGATAAAGCATTAATCTTGAGGACCTTTATTGTCTGACTCAAAAATAAATCTGGAGGCAGGCAATTTCCAGGATGGTCCTCAAAGACCATTGGTTACTCAAAGACGATTTATATCCCAGTAAAATAAAGTACTTAAAACATCATACAAGTCCTTCAACAACCCCCCAAATGAAAATTTCTTATCAGCCTCATTCCTTGTACCCCTTCCACACTCTGTTCCCCTGTTGTCCAGTCTCCAAACTATTGATCAGCTTCTTTCCTTCAAGACTACCCCACATCTCATTATTTTTCTCTCCTGGGGAGTCTCCTCAATTTAGTCCTTTAGCTCTCTGTGCTAGTTTGCTAGGACTGTGTCTTAGTCAGCTCAGGCTGCCATAACAAAATACCACAGACTGGGTGGCTTAGACAACATGAATTTATTTCTCACAGTTGTAGAGATTGAAGTCCAAGATCAAGGTGTCAGCAAGTTTAATTTTTTTCCTGGGGCCTCTCCCCTTGACTTGCAGATAGCTGTCTTCTTATACTGTGTCCTTGCATGGCCTTTTCTCTCTGTGTGTATATCCTCGGTGTCTCTTCCTTTTCTTATAAGGACTAGTCATATTGGGTTAAGATCTCACCCTTATGATCTCATTTAATTGTCTCTAATGGCCCTGTCTCTGAATAGTCATATTGGAGGTTAGGGCTTCAACATATGAATTGGGGCAGGGGCACTCCTACTCACCTCAGAGCTCGTCTTAACATATTCAAAGATTAGGGTCACCGGTTGAGTTTTCTGAGAAACAGACTCTGAGAAAGAGATTAGCATGCAGGCTGTTTATTAAGGAGTTCTTTGAGGATCAACAACCTGGGGAAGGGAAGGGAAGGAAAATGAAGGGAAAGGAAGGAGATTAGTGGTCAGAGGGAGAAGCTGAGTGCAAGGTAGTCCCAGTGGAGGCCTCAGCCAACCCGATGGGAGTATCTGGGATATCTTATGCTGCGAACAGGAAGCATGGGACCATTCTCCATGTCAGTCAGTCATTGGATGTAGGTTGTAAGGAAAGAAGGCACGGCCTTGAATAAGTTGTCTCTCTTCAACTGAGGCAATCCCTGAAGGGGCTAATAGTTCCTGACATGAAGCAGGCCATTTAACACTGCCCATGAGTCCACGTATATTTTAACCATGGTGAACTTCACTTTCCACACAAAGTGGATGATCAGGTACACTGCCCGAAGCTCTACTCAAGCCTCCATTGTCTTTTAAGGCCATTACTGGGAGGGAACTAGAATGCAATCACCACTTTTTTTTTTTTTTTTTACTTGTACCAACATACTGAACCGATCTACTGCAGAACATCAGCTGCCCATGAGGGATTCCCCATGTGACGTAGGTGTGAACTGATGGGAAGTGCTCATACAGCTGTGTTGAGGGACATGGGGCCTGGTCCTGCTTGTGCTCAACTCCAAATGTATCACTTTCATCTTGCTTATTTAGTCTGATTAGCACAATATCATAGGTTGTGAGCCAGTGTGATCTGATGGATGTTCAACTGGTCAACCTCTTTGGGCTCTATTATGCTGGAGAGCAGGAGAGTTAACGGCCCTGGGACAAAACTATAAAATGTATACTGAATGCAAACTGTTTCTGATGTTTTCTTTTGATAGGAAAGTAAAGGAATACATTTGCCTGATCAAAGGCTACATACCACGTACCTGAGGCCATGTTAATCTTTTCTAGCGAAGATATCATATCCAGAACAACAGCTAGTGTGGGTGTGGCCACAGTTTTTCCGTGGTCTTTGGCTGGAGTAGAGAGCATCTATTGCCTGAAAGTTACCTGTCTTGCTAAGCTTCTTTCCTGTGTTTGGCCAGAGACAGTAGACTTTTGGGGGAGCCTTTTAATTTTGCCTATGCCTGGTGGTGTTTTGTGTTGCCAGTGTTTGCAGCCCCAAGTCTGGGGTCTACGAGGCAGAAGTACAAGCCAGGGAGCGTGCTACTGTGTTGTTCTTTGGGTTCCAAGGTTCCTATCTGGTCCTTCCTTCTACCTTTCAGAATCTTACGTTTTCTTTATGTTTAATATTAGGATTTTTAGTGACACTTAGCAGGAGGAATAGGAAAAAGTACACCTATCTTCCTAAAAGTTCCAAGATAATGTTTTTAAGTGCATAAGACACATAAGTTTGCAAAGGAAACCAATTACGTTAAAACACAGTTAAAAATATAGTTAAAATATTGAAAAACTTACAGTTGGGATGTATTAACATGCCCATTTCTTTATTAATATACTAAATAAAATATCTAGTGGCGGGTCTGTAACATGGTCACTGTAACATTGAAACCTGATTTACATTAGCGGTGTTTGGAGAATCTACCACAGTTGCAGTGTGATGTCGAATAATCTGTAACTTCTACTGGTGACAGAGTCACTGATGTCTCTAATTGGACTATGCCTTTTTGCCTACATTCATAATGGAAGGAAATGTCTTTTTTTGTGTGTGTGATAGGTGAGTCAAAAAATACAGGTCAGTTATTTTCTGATCCCAGTTCACAGACCCACTGAATTCTTAACCTTGGCTAACAACCCCAGCTTCCAAGGATAAAATTGGATATACTCTTAACCTCAAGCCCAGAGCAACAATAGCAAACCTTGTAGGCAGAGATTTCTGGAAGAGACTTAAAAAAATCATTTGGGACCAGAAGCCCACAGTGGATAAATAAGATGATCAGGCCAGGGCAGCCAAGAGCACAGCAGGATCTGATTAGGTGCTGACAAGAAGCCACGTTTCTGGGCTGGACACTGGATCTCAGGGATTCCTGCTGCCCAGAGCTGTGAACACCCCGTCAGTGAAGTTGGGAGAGTTCCGCCAAGCCTGGGAGTTGCTGGTCATCCAGGGTAGATTCCATCTGAGAAGAGGATGGGTCTTTGGCAACTCAGCTGGGCAGAGTTTAGAAAGAGGAGGGTTCCCCCACCCCTTCTGACAACCCACCGGTTACCCACTCTGTGCCTGTTCTTGCTGCACAAAAGGGATTTTCTTCTGAGAACATTGTGTCCTGAACTCTGGCATTCAGGGCCTGACTCCCACACAATGACAATCTGGGCAGCCCCTGATTGGATTGGAAACTGCACTGTGCTTTCATAAAGTGCAGGACTGCTTTGTGGAGCCTTGGAGGGGCACAGATTGCGACGTCTGCAGGAAAATGAAATAAGCACCCCAATTTACAAGTTGCCAATTCGATCCTGTTTGTCCAGGGCCCACCTGATGCCATTTGAAGGGTGGTTAGAAATTTCTTTTGCCTCATTCCTTGATTTTTCTCTCCTCATTGAAGTTATAAATAATGGTGCCTCGCATTTTAATGAAAGGGAGTGGTGTGAACAACCAGAGGCTTCGAAAGGAAACCTGAAATAATAGTGCAGTTGCTAAGGAACAGGGCTGGACAAGTTAATTTTGTTGGCATAACATCTCTCCGTTATTTAATCTCCTAGTGACTTCATTTCATCCATCTGTCATCATGTCACCGAAACCGGGAGGAGCTGCTAATTGCAACACTGAGGTTGAGAAAAGACCTGTCCAAACCTTGTGTAAATTTCAGCTGTCAGAGGGCGCCATGAGCTTTGATTTTACTGTTGGAGAGACCACCCTTTTCTAGTTGCAGAAGAAAGCTGGCGAGGGCCTCACCCTTGGTTTCTGCTGGACCCAAATTCTTGTGCATCCTAGCAGCGGCTCCGTACCCTGACTGAACACTAGTTACCCGGGTGCTTTTTTAAAAAAAAATCAATGTCTAGGTCCCCTCCCCATGGATTCTGATGTAATTGGTCTGGGGGCAGGATGCAGGCATGGGATTTTTAAAAAAAGTCCCCTAAGTGATTCTAAGGTGCTGCCCAGGCTGAGAACCACTGATTTATAGAACCTCCACTATTGTGTCTCATTTTCAAAGTTCCAAAAATTCTTCGATTTTTGTAGTTCCCTAATCACTTTCTCCCTATCTCATATAAAATAAATACTATCCTGAGCCTTTTGGGGGGGTTCTCTGGGCACTGGGCACGGTGATATATGTTTTACCTGCATGATCTCTTGGAATCCTTACAGCGATCTTATAAAGGGGTGTTTTTGTCAGCCCAATTTTATAGACATAAAGGCTGATGCTCAGGGAGGTTAAGTGCCCAGCTGGGAAGGGACAGATCCAGGTTTTGGACATGGGTCTTACTCCAAAACTCCAAAGTGGCTTCTGTCCTCACAGGAGAACCTGCTGGTCCACACCAGGCCTCAGTTTCCACTCAAGTGTTTGCACCTGCAGGCTCACTTCCACCAAGTATAGGACCAACTCTAGTCCTGGTCGTGGGTTTCGAGAGCCTGAGATGGTGGATCAGATGACTCAGGAGCTGGTCAGTCACATACTTAGCTCGGACCCTGGGTCTGAACTCGGACGAGGTTCATTTGGGCTCCTCCCCTCAATTGCCTGGATTCCGATCCAACCCTCCTTTAAAAAAACAAACAACCCCCTGCCCCCCCCCCCCCAAAAAACTAGTGAGTGACACTGGTCAAACTTTAAGATCCAGTTTCCTCACCTGTTGGTGGGGATGACAAATACACCTGCTATATAGAACTGTCAGGATCGAATGGAATAATACACATAAAACACTTAGAAAAGGTCTGGCATATATTACTCATGAAATGTTAGCTTTTCCCCCAGCTTGACTGAGATATAACTGACATATAAAATCGGGTAAGGTTAATGTGTACAATGTGTTGATGTGATACACTTCTGTATTGTAAAATGATTACCACCATAGTGTTAGCTCATACATTTATCACATAATTACCATTTTTTTTGTGGTGAGAATATGTAAGATCTATTTTCTTAGCAACTTTCAAGTGTATAAGAATCATTAACTATAATCACCATGCTGTCCACTAGGTCCCCAGAACTTATTCATCTTATAACTGGAGGTTTGTACTGTTTGACCAACATTCCAGGCTCTCCTCCCAACCTGCCTGCCCACCAGCATGACTTCCTGGTAGCTGCCATTCCATTCGCTGTCTCTGTGAGTTAGGCTTTGTGAGATTCCACATATAAATGAGATCATAATGTTTGTCTTTCTCTGACTTATTTCACTTAGCATAATGTCCTCAAGATTCATCCATGTTGTCACAAATGGCAGGATTTCCTTCTTTCTCATGGCTCAAAAATATTTATATGGATAAAGAAAATGTGAGATTAAATCTATAACAATCTCTTTTATGTATATGTATATATATACACATTTTCTCACATTTTCTTTGCCCTTGTATCTGTTTATGTACACTTAGGTTGTCTCCATATCTTGGCTACCATGAATAATGCTGCAACCAACATGGGGGTGCAGATAATTCTTTGAGATCCTATGTTCATCTGAAAAATTAGCTATTATCGTCATCCTTATCACCAGAGAGCACTCGGAGGCTGCCTTTTCCTTCCGTGCTCTTGAAGCCCAGAGGTGTCTAGTACTTAGCACAGTGTCTGGATTCCAGGTGCTGGGCAGCTCCAAGGCTGTCTCTGGGCTTCCTGAAGCTGCTGCTTGAAGCTCCTGGTTCAAATATAGGCAGCTGACCCTAGAGACTGAATATATACCTCTGCCTTTGGTCTAGAAACTCCTATCAGGTGACAGGGACCAAATGTAGTAGTAGGAGCTCTTTCAGTGTTGAGAGAGGAACCCCACTGAAACTGGCTTTAAGCAGACAAGGAATTTATTGGCTGACGCTGTTTGAAGCCACTGGAGAGTCCAGAGCTGGCTTAGGCGTGATGGCTCCTGGGACTCAGAAACCATCTGTTTCTCTCTTGTCAGTTCTCAGAGCTCTTTTCTAGAAGCTCAGGCTTACAGCCTTATGACTTGCAAGCCCACAGTAAAGGAATTTCTTAAACGTAGTAATTCCAACAAAAGTCACGGAATGGGCTTGGATCGGACCCATTAGTTCAAGGCCAGCAAGGCGACAGTATCTAGCCTGGCCACCGCTGGCTCAGAATGGAGACACTTGCTTTCCAGATATCAACAGATCAACCCCACATGTCACAGACATCTAGATAGAAAGTGAGCTCAGCCTGATGCTCAGACAACGTTCTGAAGTCCATTTTACAGCTTGTTTACAGACAAGAGTCTGGGTTTGAAAAAAAAAAATTAGATTTTGATGGTGTTGGGGAGGGGAAAGCTGATTAAGAACATCAGCTTCCCCTTCAGATATTAAAAACAAACAAATAAAAACCTGGTAGGATTTACATGATCTTTAAGAGCATTCGCTGCTCAAGGGCTGTGTCCAAAGCCGTGTGAGCCTTGAGCGCCACCTAGTGGTAAAGAGTGGTATTTTCATAGGATGACCCTTTCTCCGGGGAAAAGCTCCAGTGCCCCTCCCGTTGCCCACCCCACCACCATAGTGTTGAGTAATGCTAGGGACACAGAAATGACAGTCCTCACCACGAGGAGCCCCCGCCCAGATAATACAATACTGCGTGGTGAAAGAGTGTAAGTGTCCTGCAGGGGGCCCCAGAGAGGGAGGCATCCTCTCTTCCCAGGCACCCTGAAAACCAGCCTAGAGCCGGCATCCCATAAATGCCTGATGAATGGTTAATGGTTTCTTCCAGATTCTCCATTATCTGCTCTATGTTTTCTTATAGACACATTCTTTGGGCTAACATTAGTCTCTGGCATATTCTCAGTTTTCTTAATGTAGACATTTCTTCTCTCACTGCTGGCCTACAATTTGTCTTCCTATCCGGGATTTTGGGATCGATACTTCCCTTTGCCATCCGCCCCTCAGTCAATGAAAGGGTCATTATCTCTCCGTGTCTCTGCAGCGGCTGAAGTCTGAGAACGCCCTCTGCCCCAGTCTGTGTTCTCAGAACTGAAGTCATTTGTGGTGCATCACACATGGGCAGGGAGAGCCCGCAAACAGACCCAGCGCACTGGGGAGTTTGCTTTGCCATCAAAGCTGTGACTTTGTACTTTTTTGACAAGCTGCCCCACCCACCGAAGCGGCAAGAGTCCAGGACTCTGGGGCCCATACTTGCCAGTCATCTGCTAAGCTCTCAGAGCGCCTGATTTTCCTTCAGCTGGGAGAACCCCAATCAAAGTAAGGGAGCCCCCGGTCCCTAGCCTTCTCCCTGCTTGTGTGGAGCCCTGCCTGTTCTCACTCCACGTCCCCCTCTCCAGTCCCACTTTGGGGTGTTATACTCTCCTTGTGTCACACTTGCTAGCTGCTTCATTTGTAGAAAGTACAAGAGGGAACAGCCTGGGTTATTGTAAAGGAATAATTAATTATGGAAATGACTCTTGATGAGCCAGTGCCAGACACTGTTCCAGGTCGTGGGGGTAGAGCAGCAAGCTAGATGAAAATGTGCCTTCTCAGAGCGCTGGCTGGCTCAGTCGTTAAGTGTCTGCCTTCGGCTCAGGTTGTGATCCTGGGGTCCTGGGATCGAGCCCCTCATCGGGCTCCTTGCTCGGCAGGGAGCCTGCTTCTCCCTCTCCTGCTGCTGCTCCCCCTGCTTGTGGGCACGCACGCTCTCTCTCTCTCTCAAATAAATAAATAAAATCTTAAAAAGAAAAAGAAAATGTTCCTTCCCTTCATGGGAAGGACATTCTAGTAAGGGGTTAAGATTTTATTTTAGTTGCACTGGGTCACCATTCAGAGAGTTAAGCAGAGGTAAACTCGATCTGATTTTCTTTCCTCCTTTTCATCTTTTCTTTCTTTTTTAAAATTTTAAAATTTTCTGTTTAAAAGAATCCCTTTGGACAATGGCATGAGAGGCCAAGAGAGGGAGGAGGAGAGCAGATGAGTTAGCTCCTGCCCAGGTCCAGGTGGACTGTGAGGAAGGCTTGGTCTGGGCTGGTTGCAGAGGGGACAAGCCTCGGATCTGATTTGTGCCAGGACTTGCCAATGGATTGGATGTGGGGGATGGGGAGGGAGAGAAGGGAGACGAGGATGGGTCCCATGGTTTTGGTCTGGACAGCTAGAAGATGGTGGTGTCAAGGACTAAAGGTGGGGGACGGGAGGGGACAGCAGGTCTGCTCTGGAGGTCAAGAGTTCTGGTTTGGCCACGTTAAGTTGGAGAAACTATCCAAGTGAGCTTCCAAGGGGACTGTGTGACACTTTGGGAATGAGTGGGATGAGAAGTGGCCTCAAGCCCTGTCTCAGGCCCGAGGTTCTGGGGGGAGCGCGTGAGGCCTGCACTTCTTGCACTTTGCTTTCTGGTGTGAGGAGAGCAGCACCTGGTGACGAGGGGTCAGTACCACCACCCTACTAATGAGGCTATGCCCCCAACCTGTGCAGGAAACACCCGCAAATTCCCAAATCAACTGGAAGTTAGCAATCACCTGGGATGCTGATTAAAATGCAGGTCCCCACACCTCTTCCCTGGAGGAGGGCTCAGGGGACCTGAGATCAAGCCCGGAATGTGTGAGTGTAACATGGTCTCCTGATACCTGTCATCAGGCGGTTTTGAGAACACCTATTGGGATCGGCTGCCCAACCTACAATTCAGAACCCCTGACCCTAGCTCAGGAAATATCTGGCAGCTGACTGGACTGATGCTAATGGCCCCCACGAACACTCCTTCCCCTCCATGTCTCAGCTGACTCTCGCTGAGAGACAAGATGGCGGAGTTAGTGAGAACATGATTGTGAAGTCAGACAAAGCTGGGGTTGCATCCTCCTCCTCCATTGCCCAGCTGCCTGACTTGGAAGAACCACTGCACCTTTCTTAGGGGCTGTTTCCTCATCTGAGGAAGCTCTCACCTACCTCATGGCTGCGTTCGAAAGATTCGATGGGTTAATGTAGGTGAAGCACCTGCCCCAAGACATGATGGCTCTTACTGGTCCCGCCGCCTTGCCCCCTTGTGTTGGTTCTCTGGAACCTTCCTTTCAGTGCAAGGAAAATCTCCTGTGATGTCTGTCTGGGGCTCCAGCTACCCACCTAAATGACTAAATGTGCCACTTCACCTTTCTCCACCAGATGTCAGGCCAAAGCTGTGGAAGGAAAGTGACTCCTGGGCTCTGCAAGGTGGCAACACCCCCAGCTTGGAATGCTAGCTGCCCATGGGTCCCCAGTTTGGGGAACTGGCAGGGGCAGTGAGGGTAGGGAAGAGACATTATGGGCTCCTGCCGCCAGGTCTGGGCTGAATTCTTGCAGCTCTGGGCTCCACTGGGTGTGATGGGGCACCTCTCCTGTCCGTGAGAGCTGAGAACTCATGACCAGCTGGGAAAAATACAGATTCCTAGGCCCTCTCAGATCTACTTTTTTTGGGGGCGTGATGGTGGCAAGAGGGTATAGTACTTGAAAGCAATCTTTTTCTGTTGATTGAATTAGAGGAACAATGGCCATATTTCTTTTCCTTTTTTTTTTTTAGATTTTTATTTATTTATTTGAGAGAGAGAGACAGCGAGAGAGAGAACACAAGCAGGGGGAGTGGGAGAGGGAGAAGCAGGCTTCCCGCTGAGCAGGGAGCCCAACGTAGGGCTCGATCCCAGAACCCTGGGATCATGACCTGAGCCGAAGGCAGATGCCCAATGACTGAGCCACCCAGGCGCCCCAACAATGACCATATTTCATTACAATTCCCTACCCCTGGGGGGTGTGCTACTCTTGGGGAAACAGCCACACATGTTCATCTGCCCTGTGCGCAGTGGGTTAGAGCCAGCCCAGGCAGAGACTTGTCTGCATTCTAGCTTGTCTGAAAAATAGAAGGGGAGCCCCGTGCTTGTGAGAGTAAGACGGGGGCATCTGGAATCCTGGAATCCTGCTCTCGAAGGACTCCAGCCTGTTGATACTGCTGACTTGCTCAGCCGAATCACTTGTGCCCCTTTCATTCCCTGCATGAATCACGTTGTTATTTTATAGCACCTTTGGTGCTGTGTGTTTGATGTCTGTCTGTCCTACCAGACTGTAAGTACCACAAAGGCAGGAATGGTATCTACATTGCCCACCATGGTGTCTCCAGCCCCTAATGTGGTTTATTTGTTGGATAAATGAGAAATGAAGGAATGAAGGCATTTAGGGAGACAGAATGTAGCAGGGTACTCTGGGGACAATGTGGACTCCTATGAAAAAGTCCTAGTTTTATAACCTAACCAGCTCTTTGACCTTGGGCGAGTTATGAAGACTCTTTGGGCCTCAATTGCCTCATCTGTAAGATGGCAAGAATATAGTGTCTGTCACACAGGATTGTGGAAAGGGGTATGGGAGACAATCCAGGTGAAGTGCTCAGCACCATTGTCTGGCCGATAGTCGGTGCTGTAGAAATGTTAGCTATTCGTTCTGGTTACCTAAGTCTGTGTAGCAAAGCACCCAAGACCAAGTGGCATAAGACAGCGACAGTTTTATTACGCCCATGGATTCTGTGGGTCGGGAATTTGGAAGGCACAGAGGGGTACTCTTTTCTGTTCTGTCATGTCGGCAGGGACCTCAGCTGTGACTCAGAGAGCTGGGGGTGATGTTAAACCATTGCGGGTGGGATTAGGTGGGGCTGGAGGACCCACTTCCAAGATGGCTTCTTCACTCAACTGTCTGGTGTCTGGGCTGGGGCTGCTCAGCTGACACCGATGGTAGCTGGAAGCTTCTATGTGGTCTTTGCAGCATGATGGTCTCAGGGTGGCTCTGGGCTGTGAGA
The DNA here is from genome assembly GCF_002201575.2 of Neomonachus schauinslandi. Classification (NCBI taxonomy): domain Eukaryota; kingdom Metazoa; phylum Chordata; class Mammalia; order Carnivora; family Phocidae; genus Neomonachus; species Neomonachus schauinslandi. The sequence goes on along the minus strand of NC_058408.1, from coordinate 142,224,766 downwards.
GTAAGCTTTCCAGTTATAAAGGTGAAAGCTGCATGGTCCTCTTTGCTGACTTGGTCTTAAAGTCACATGGCATTGTTTCCTTCATAGTTCAAGGTAGAGGTAGATATAAGCACACCCATCATCAAGGGGAGGGGACACTGACCTACCCCTCAATGGGATGAGTACCACTGAATTCTCGGCTCTGTTTTCCAGCTGCAACACTCTTCTTTTTATTTTAACTTTTTAAAATTTTGACATGATTTCAGACTTTCATAAAGCTGTAAAAATAGTTCAAAGAATTGGGATTACCCTTCACCGAGTTCCAAATGGTAACCTTTAACATTTGCTTTATTCCTCTCTCTCTCTCTACTTCTACATTATTTATTTCTGCTGAAATGCTGAGAGTCCACTACAGACACGATTAATACTTTATCCCTACCTGCTTTTGTATGAATTTTTAAAAACAAAGACCTTCTCTCACATAGTCCTAGTTCAGTGTCCAAAATTAGGAAGTTAACATTATCCATTATTTCCAATATCAGACCATATTCAGGTTCCAATTGTCAATGAACTCAATTATAAAGACACAGGATAAATGTCTTTATTGCAAAAGGAAACCCAGGATTATGTGTTGCATTCAGTTCTCACATTTCTTTAGTTTTTTTAAAAAACTGAAACAGTTTCTGAGACTTGTTTTATAGTTCGTGAATTTATATTTTTGAAGGCTCCAGGGCAGTTAATTTTTAGAATGCCCCTCCTTTGGGTTTGTCTGATGTTGCCTCGTAATTAGATTCAGAGTCTGGGCTTTTGGCAGAAATACTTCAGAAATAATACTGTGTTCTCTTACTGCATCATATTAAGGGGCACATGCTGTTGATCTGACCTATTACTGATGATGTTAAAGTTGATTATTTGATGGAAATTGCTTGTTAGGTATCTCCACTGTAAAGTTACTATTTTGCCATTTATAAATAATAACTATATCATGCAAAGGTGCTCTGTGATCATGTCAAAATAAAAATGTCACCCACTGACTTGAGCATCCTTGTCTTAATCAATTGTTATCATAATGATTTTAAAATCCCATCATTTCTTCTTCATTTATTCATTGACTTTCCTCTGTAAAGAAGAACTTTTCCTTCTTATTTATTTATCCATGTGTGTGTGTGTGTATGTGTATATATATATATATATATATATATATATATGTATATATGTATTTGTTTATTTACATCAGTGTGGATTCACAGATTATTATAGTCCATAAGTTGTAATCCTTTACTATCATTATATATTTTGATGTCCAAGTGTCCCAGATTTTGCCATAAGATACCTTTGAGCTGGCTTCCAAGTCCTTTTGATATGTCACCATTGTTTTTGAGCACTTCCTTACTTTTGAGCACAAGATGTTTTAGGTTCATCTTTGTACTTTTCCCATTTCCACCCCCAAATCAGCAGTTTCTCCAAGGAACTCTATTTCATTTAAATGGATAATAATATTTAGAAACCAATATCTAGATGCTAATAGCTTTCTGCTATTGGAATGTCATTGCTCCTAGGCCCTTGTAGTGAACAGAGGTAAGACATAGATGTACCCGCCCCCCCACACACCCCACACACCTGTATCTATTTTCATATTGAACAATCTGTTTATGTTAAGACCCATTAGTTCACACTGATGCCTCCAGTTCCAGTCCAGCTTGACAGGGTATATTCTAGCCTTTCCCTTTTCAATTTCTGTAACCCCTCTCTCTACCAGTGAGAAATCTGGTCCCCATGATGCCCAGTATATTTATTTGCTCAGATCTACCATATACAGAAAGTAGTTTCAGCATTGCTAACCCATCGCTCTGTGGGAAGAGTAAAACTTACTAACTAGAGTTTCAATATTTGCTTAGTATATTTTTAATCTTTAGTGTAAGGACACATTGTCCAAATACTGTCATCAAAAGTCAGTTGGGTCCCACTCTCTTTACATAAAAGGAAACTGAAGTGGGAGAGGAAGGATGACCTTGGACCAAGCCAAGAAATCTCCTTCCAGTGTCAAATTCTCTAACTAGGGCTTCCCCCCAAAGCTCTCAGCATCTCGGCCTGGAGCTGCTGGTCCCTGTGGATAGCATCCCTTGGGACCATTTGCCACTTTGCTTCTTAACCACAATGCTTGTGTGGGACCTCAGAGTAGTCTATGTCAGGGCTTGGTGTGAGAGGAAATAATTTAATAACTTGGATTATTTCATTATTAGCCCAAGATCAGGAAAACATAGAAGACAAATCTGATTGCAAATAAAATAATGTGGTCTACCTAGAGAATCATTTCTTTCTCCCTATGGTTGGGCTGCCTTGGGGACTCACCCAGCAGAGGTTGAGGAAGTGATGGTGGCCGTCAGGATCTTGTTTCTGATTTTCATGTGTATCCCTTTATTGTCTGGGGGGAATGATCTAGTCATTAGTCCGGGATAGACATTCTTGATGGTGTTAAGGAAATATCCTCCTATTCAGTTTACTAAAAGTTTCTAAGAGGGAATGATGATAAAGATAAACTTTCAGCAGCATCTATAGAGATGATGATTGGGTTTATTTTACTTAGCAAGTACATGTATAGGACTTCCTAAACACCAGGCATGGTGTAAACAACTTGACAAATGTTAATTTATTTCTCACAATAACCCCATAAAGTAGGTGATGTTGTCTCTCCATTTTACAGTGAGAGAACTGAAGCACAGAGAAGTCAGATTGCTTGATGAAAGTCAGCAACAGAGGAAAAGCCAGGTTTCCAACCCAGGGTCTCTGGCTTCAAGCTCTGATGCTTGGCCTCTAGTTCTGCACTGTCCCTGCTGTGTCTGTCTTCTATCATCTGTTGATATGATAAATTACATGAGTAGCTTTCCTGCTATTGAGTCATCTTTGTACTCCAAATCACAATTGGTTATGGTGTTATTATTACCTGAAAATTTGCTTATTGATTTGCGATTTAAATTTATATCTATATTCATAAGTTTGGTCTATTTTTTTTTTTCTTTTCATGGTACTGTGTCAAGGTTATGCTAAGCTTCATAAATTGAATTGGGAAAGTTAGCATCTATTTCAGACTTATGGAACTATTTTTATGTGGAAATGATAGTTTATTGAAAGTTAAATGAAATTTCTTGTAAAACCTTTGGGCTCAGGGTCCTTGTAAACTACTTTTTCAATTCTCTGCCTACTCTCAGTTTTTTGCAGAGTTGTTAGTCTGCTCAGATTCTTCCTTCCTTTTTAAAGATTTATTTATTTTAAAGATTTTATTTATTTTTAGAAAGAGAGAGAGAAGGGGGGAGGGGCAGAGCGAGAGCGAGAAAGAGTCTCAAGCAGACTGTGCTGGGTGAAGAGCCGGAGGCTGGGCTCGATTCCAGGACCCTGAGATCAGGACCTGAGCCAAAACCAAGAGGCAGAGGCTTAACCAACTGCACCACCGAGGTGCCCCCCTATTAATTTCTTAAGAAAATTTGGACAGTTTACATTTTTCTAGAAAACCATGTTATCAAGCTTTTCAAATTTAGCATTAGAGTTGTACGTATTATTTCTCCATGATTTAAAATAACTTCCATATCTTTGTTTATATCCCTTCGCTGATTCCTGGTTCTCAGTATGTGTTTTCTCTTTTTCCTTGATTGCATTACCTAGACATTTGTTTATTTTACTGTGTTCTCCTCTTTCTTGTTTTCTGATTAATGAATGCCTCCTTTTTATAGTGATTAATGCTTTCCTTCTGCTTTTCTTAGGTTTGCTGTCATGGCAAGGAACATTTTCCCTTTCTGTTAAGGTTGAAATCAGAAAACTGAATTTTTTTTCCCCTAGAAAAATTTCATGATGTTTTATTAACAAGATTATCAACACTGTGGCAAAGCCTTCCATGATCCTCTATCAATTAATCCATTTACACATTCAGTAAAGCAAATTTATTTTTTACAAAGGGTGTGCTACTGAATGGTTACATTAAACGTCTTTAGAGATATTTGGGCTATTATAGAAGATCAGTTTGTAATTCATATCAAGCATTGCAGGTAGCAGTTTCAATTTCCTATCACCATCTGGGCTGTCAATTTCCATGTGCACACACATAGAAGAACCCATCTTCATTTATCTTCCATTTGCAATTAAAAGCTCTGTTTAGCCTAATACTTCTCAATATGAACCAAGTCCCACTGTGCTATTTCAGAATAATGATAGCTCAGGATTTAGGGCTGTGGAGACCGAGTCTTACATGGAAACATTTTTAATAGAGAAAAGGCAATTAAAACAACAAGGGTTTATTCAGCAACTAAGTTTTCAACTGTTGGATAGGAGCTAAGTGAGTTAGAAAAGTGGAGAAAACATCCACGTGCTTGAGAAACCCACAGTTCTGTTCACTATGCACCAGCGATGTGCAAGATGCTCTTCATGTGACTGTGATAATCCTTATCACAGCTTCTCAGAAAAAGTAAGATTGGTATTACTGTCTCCATTTTACAGACTAGGAGCCTTGCTTGAGAGCAGTGAAATCACTTACCTTCAGACACATAACTAGTCAATAAGTAGGTTCGGTATTCAAACTGAGGTCTCTCAGAATCCGAAACACACACCCCATCCATCCTCTTCTTGGTGGTTTTCAAACTTCAGGAGTGCCAAAGAATATGATTAGCTTTATTTCTCATTTTCTCTGTGTGTCTGAATCTGGATACTTTCTCCTGACCTGGACAATACTGGACTAGCTTTTCTATCACCTGTTTTATGTATTAGGCTTACACAAAGGATTTCATTTGAATAAATAATTTTTTTTAAGATTTTATTTATTCATTTGACAGAGAGAGAGCACAAGCAGGGGAGTGGCAGGCAGAAGGAGAGGGAGAAGCAGGCTCCCCACTGAGCAGGGAGCCCAAGGCGGGGCTCCATCCCAGGACCCTGGGATCATGACCTGAGCCAAAGGCAGACACTTAACCGACTGAGCCACCCAGGCGCCCCTGAAGAAAGAGTCTTGTGGATGTCTTTACCTTCCGCTATTAAAAATCATTCTAACTAGAATTCTAGTTCCGGTCAAAGTAGCATGTATTGGGTTAGTCCTTCTGCTGATAGGGGACTCTGTCTCCCCACCAGGCTGGGTAGATGCACCAGAAGCTCTGCAGAGCCCATGTAGGAAACTCAGACAGTTGATCTACCCAATGAGCTGAGCTAAGAAGTGGTGGGAGAAGCAAAATTTGGGGTGATATTGAAGACTTGCTCTCCTTCCCCATGATGCTCAGTTCTGTCCTCCCATTCCTCATAAAATGGGAGCAGTACCCAAAACTGAGCTCTTATGTGTGTGGCTACCAAACTGGTGCTCTCCCAGTCTTGGAGTGATAGTCACATCAAGGTCAAAGATCAAACAGTGACCTTGAAAGCCATTTCAGGGAAGACACAAGGTTCACTTCCCAATGATGACTTGATTGAGAAGGTCTCTTTGAGGAGTTGCCTTGTTTTTTCTCATGATCAAAATGAATATAAAGACCTGCATTACTGGATTTCAGTTTCCCATTTGAAAGGATAGAGGGAGGTGCTGCAGTTCCACCAAAGGATACTCAGCCAACAAGCTGCTGATGGGTCTTCTCTGGGCTGGATCTGAAACATGAGCAGCTCACTGATGCATTACACCTAGGTTGTGGACAGCCTGGGGGTGGGCCTTAGACTGCCTCTAGTCACAGGGGCAAGGAGAGAAAACTTTTGATGCAAGGGCTCAGTGGAAACTCCACATCAGCAGAAAGCAATCTTAAAAACTGATAGTTGGAATTTTCATCATTTGGGCTTTTGCTAAAATAAGGTAACATTTTGGATGGATCTTTAAAGGACAACTTGACAAATACAGAAAATATTCTAGACAATTTTGTTTACATTTTTTAACTGAAAGAGACATGGATAGAAAAAGAAATAAAATGGAGCAGTGTGTGTACCCACTATTAGCCAGTAATAATAATTATTGCTGCCATTTATTGGTGTCTCCCATGTACCAGAGGGTTAACATACGTATTGTCAAGCAAGCCTGATGAAGAAACGGAGACCCAGAGATATCAAGGGGCTTGTTCAACGAGGCTCAGGTTGTAAATGATAGAAGGACATTTAAACCCAAAGCCCGAACACTTCCCATAATGCAACACTGCTCTCACTGTAGGCATGTGGTTGTGTTTAAGACTGAATGTCAGAGATTTCTTCATTTTTATGCATTGGGTCTCCCTTGAAGGCATCTGCTGGATCTGAAAGCTGGTATCTATGAAGATAGATGCCTTCAGCATCCAGTCTGATACAAACAATTTGTATATATCCCAAACAATTTGGTCCAGAAGCTCTTAGGTGGGGTCAGGCAAGGGAGGCCTCTGCAGAGGGTGGTTGCGGACATGCAGTAGCTGGAGCATGTGTGGGGCATGAGTACAGTGAGGAGGGCCTTGGTGCCCATGTGGCGGTGGCCTAGTGAGTGGCATCAGAGCATGTCATAGAGTATGGGAGCCCATGTGGCATAGAGGAGTGTGAGCACGAGGAATCTGAGCAAGAGTAGGATGAGGATAGTGGGCCAGCATAGGGTGTGGAAGCCCTGGCAGGGTGAAGGAGCCCTAGCAAAAGATAGCCTAGTGGGTGTTGGAGCCCCAGTGTACTCAGTGTGTACACAGTGGGGCAGCGCTTGAGCTGCTTCCAGCTCTTGAGGTTCCAGGACCAGACTGACTTCTGCTTTTTCAATTCTTGCTGGTTTAGTCCCTTTTGATCTGGGCACCACCCGGCAGTTTCCCAATACCCCTCTCCTACTCCTCTCCCACTGAAGCTGGGAAGTTAGGCATGAGCGTGTGGCCATCAGAGACACAGACACACAGAGACCACGAACACCCTGAAAAGCAGCGAAAGCGGGTCTGCTGTGAGGCCTGGGAGGGATGGCCAGGCAGTGCGTCCTGGCGTCATGGTGCCAGGACAATCATTAGCTTTGTTTCATTCAAGTTGATGGGAAACAGCAGGAAATCACACTCAGACTTCCAGAGGCTTCTATCGGATATACCCCCAATCTACTTCTCCATTTATAATTACATGTATTAACAAGTTCATGGCGGTGATACATGAAGAAGCATATTATGTAATCAGATTGTCTTTGATGGTATAGTTAATGCTAATGTGATGATTATGTGTGAACATTTAAATATATGACACTCATTATCAAAAATTGATTTAAGGACCAGACACTAGCCTCCCCCCCCGCAACCCAGATTCTTTTATGTTCTTTGTCTCTATGTTCTTACTAATTCAATAGGATGGCATGTGTCTAACTCATTCTTTAATGAAAGGACCCGGCTGGCATTCTGTTAGCTGTGACAGCCAGTTGTCCTCAGTTCTTCTCTGGAATCATTGGGACAAAAGCTGACCCAAAAGTCCTTCTCTAGTACACACCCTGTTCCTGCCCTTGGGAACTGAAATAAATAAAAAATAGAAACTTAGGGGGCAGCCTCTGGCCTGAGGCAAGAGGAGGTTTGAGTCTGGGGTCTACCTCTAAATATCCATGTGACCCCGCACAAAACCGTTTAACCCCTCCAGGATTCACTTGTAATGTGGGTAGATAAAAGGTCAGCCCCTAGAGGACAGGTTACCTAAATTATGGTGTATACGGTAAAATACCAGGCAGCTCTTAGAAAGACTGAGGCGGGTAGATCTCTTTGTTTTGGCAGGCCCAAGATCTGTTGCTTGAAAAAAAAGACTTCATATATACTATGATGTTATTTTTTTTAAAAAGGTAATTAAGGGGCGCCTGGGTGGCTCAGTTGGTTAAGCGACTGCCTTCGGCTCAGGTCATGATCCTGGAGTCCCGGGATCGAGTCCCGCATCGGGCTCCCTGCTCAGCGGGGAGTCTGCTTCTCTCTCTGACCCTCCCCCCTCTCATGCTCTCTATCTCATTCTCTCTGTCAAATAAATAAATAAAATCTTTAAAAAAAATAAATAAAAAGGTAATTAAAATATGCATATTGAGAAAAAGTATCTGGAGGAATATGTGCCAAGCCATTATTGATATTTTAACTCTGACAGGTGAGATTATAGAGGATTTTTGCTTCTTAGAAAAAATATTTCTGCAATATTTTGAACATTTTATAATATGTAAATATTTCATTTTTAGGCAGGGGGAAAAGGTAAATAAAAATTTACAAATAAAATAGAGGAAAATCCAGACGTTCTCTATGTTCCCTTCATGCTCCAAATAACACTTCTCTCTCTCTTTTTTTAAAGATTTATTTTATTTATTTGAGAGAGAGAGAGAGAGAGAGAGAGCGCAAGTGAGCTTGGGGGAAGGGGTAGAGGGAAAGAATCTCAAGCAGACTCCCTGCTGAGCGTGGAGCTCGATGCGGGGCTCGATCTCATGACCCTGAGATCATGACCTGAGCCGAAATCAAGAGCCGGTTGCTCAGCTGATTGAGCCATCCAGGTGCCCCCAAATAATACTTTTCTTTTTCTTTCTATTTTTTTTAAAGATTTTATTTATTTATTTGACAGAGAGAGACATAGCGAGAGAGGGAACACAAGCAGGGGGAGTGGGAGAAAGAGAAGCAGGCTTCCCGCGGAGCAGGGAGCCCGATGTGGGGCTCCATCCCAGGACTCTGGGAACATGATCTGAGCTGAAGGCAGACGCTGAACGACTGAGCCACCCAAGGCACCCCACCAAATAACACTTTTCTAAGGCCATTGTCTTCTGTAGCCCTGTGCCATCATGGAAATTGGCGACAAACTGGGTCTTTGAGAGCCTTTGAGAACTTTGGTAATTGCAGTACAAAATCAGGACTGGAGCAACAGGAATTAAGTGCTTGTGTATGGTCTGCATAAAACGTACACGAACAACGCATTACCCTGTGGGTGACTGCAGGACAGGAGGTTTATTGAGACACTCATTCCAATGCTATCCTTGTGGCTCATAAGAATGAGCGGTGTTTTCCTCCTTCTGTCCCGAGCAGGCACTGAACCATTCCCATGCAGGGCTCTCCTGACTTAACTGCTTTGGTGTTTCAGAGTCAAAATGGCACCTGCCAGGCACATGGAAGGTAAATCCCCAGCCCATCTTGGCTTTGTTTGGGGATGTAGGTCCTTGGAGAAGCTGAGGGAGGTTGCAGAAGTGGCTCAGGACAGAAGATGCCCTTGGGCTCCCCCAGGACTTGGAAGGGAATGGATTTGTGTATGTGTGAGGGTGTATGGTCTGCAAATGTGGACCTGGGTCCTACTGACTTGCTACAGTCAGATGGGGGGATGGCTGTGGGCTGCTCTAGAGAGATTACTAAACCCAAGGTCCGGGGTGCTGAGGGAGAGGGAGTCTCTAGCTGACCCCTCACTCAGTGGAGTGGGTGCTGTGGAGAACCTCTGCTTACCCAGGCAGTGTGGCTGAAGACCAGCCCCATGGGAACATCGCTTAGCAGAAAGAACAATGGTGGGGCGCCTGGATGGCTCAGTTGGTTAAGTGTCTGCCTTTGCTTGGGTCATGATCCCAGGGTCTTGGGATTGAGTCTTGGGTCAAGCTCCCTGCTCAGTGGGGAGTCTGCTTCTCCCTCTCCCTACCCCCGTTCGTGCTTCCTCTCTCTCTCTCTCACAAATAAATAAATAAAATCTTTAAAAAAAAGGAAGGAACAATGGCAATAGGGCGACCACTGTACCCTAAAGATGGGGCTTACCCACCTTTTTTGGGGCACCACGTAACTCCCAGGATGTCATATGACCCTCCTAAACCTCTGCTTTCAAAACATGATTGAGAAGGAATTTCTCGTCATGTAGACATGAGGGGGCTCAGAGCCAGATCTAATTTAATTTAATTTTTTTTTTTCCTTAAAGAAAGCAACATGGCCCTTTTCTTTTTGTCATCTGAGGACTGTGGAGCAAATTTACAGCCATTGCGTGTTCCTGAGCTCCTCTGCAAAGACCTGGCCCTGTCCTAGGCACTTCCTGAGCGTTTTTCATGCTGGATTTTAGCAGGTGCTCACATGTGGTGGGATAGGAGACTTGTTGTTACTACCTGTCCCAAGTAGGTCACTGCACATGACACATGAAATTGGCAATCATGCTGTGGGGTACTGCTATATGCCAAACATCACCAACTGGTACCGTAGCCCTTCCTGGGCAAATGTTTGGAAAGTGACCGTGAAGCATCAAAGTTACAAATGGCTCAAAGAGGGCAGCCAGCGTGTTGTCCCACGGCTCGTACTGTAGCTGCGGCGTCCCTATCATCTGAGTCCTCCCTGCTGTCCTCCCTCTTAACCATTAGTCCCTGCGGTGAGAGGACTGCATCTTGTTACTTTGGGGTTGGTCTGGCATTTGGCTCATATTGGGCACTTGGTAAATGCTAAACAGAGTGAATTGGCTCGTGGGTGGTCTTCTGTGAGCATCTCCTGTGAGCACAAATCTATTGCTGAATTAAGAAACAGTATGGCGAGTCCCTGCCATGTGACTGGGGCTGCAGGGGTATCTGCATCATCTCGCCCGCCTGGAACTGGCACGCGTACCTCACCTTGGCCCTGGATGTTGTCAGCAGCAAGTCCTCGACTCTCCCAGGAGTGTGAAAGGGAAGGGACCAAGGAAGATGGAGCCTGACACCCAGTTCTCTTTCTGCATGCCTTTCTTATGCCAAATGAAAAGGAAATTTAGATTTCTTTTTTTAAAAAAGATTTTATTTATTTATTTGACAGAGAGATAGAGAGAGAGCACAAGTAGGCAGAGAGGCAGGCAGAGGGAGAGGGAGGAGCAGACTCTCCACCGAGCAGGGAGCCCGACATGGGGCTCGATCCCAGGACCCTGGGATCATGACCTGAGCCGAAGGCAGCCGCTTAACCGACTGAGCCACCCAGGTGCCCCGGAAATTTAGATTTCAATGAAGATTCCCAGCCTCTGACCGCCACCACCCACCCACGCTCAGATGAGTAGATATACGTGCCAGCTGCAGAATCTGGGCGGGCTCAAGGACTTTCCATTGAGGATGAACACCACAAGGGGGAAAGCTTTGAACATGATGTGTACTGAAAGCCACTTGTTCAGATGCCTAATTCCCTCCTTAGTAGATCACAGTTTTCATCAGGCGGTCTTTCATGGTACATGAGTCAGGTGGCAGGTCCAGGCCTTGAACTAGCTGAGTGGGATCGTTTTGCTGCCATGTCATCCCTGTGATCCAGCTTTGCAGGTCAAGGCACCGTGATGTCCTAGACAAAGCACCCAGGAGGAGCTCTGCCTGCTGTGTGGGCTCTGTCTATTGCCCTGCATCAGGGCTTCCAGGGAAGATGTGTCCTGTTGGACCAGGACCTGCAGGGTGGGAAGCTAGGAGCAGAGGAGCGGGGTGGGCTGAAGGGCTTACTGGGAGATGGTTGTGGAGAGTCCAGATGTGGGAAAGACTCAGACACCAAAGTGTGAGATGGAACAGGGAGATGGCAATCAGGAGCCAGACATGTTAAGTAGCTGGACTAGACAGGACCAGAATCCTACCAACTAATACTTACTGTGTGCCAGGCCCTGTGCTAATTATAGAGCTTTACATGGACTGTCTCATTTCAGCCTCAGCAATCCTGTGATGTAGGTGCCATTAGCATCTCCTTCTAAAGACGAGGGAACTGAGCCCAGAGAGGTTAAGTAACTTGTGCAATGTCACACAGCCTGTCTGCTGGGGTTCCTACCTAATTTGATTTCAGAGCCTAAATAAATAACCTCCATAATATATTGTCTTCGGGGGTGGGGGGGCACACACCAGAAACAAAATGTTCTGGACACTGGGGCAGTCATGTTCTGATAGGAAATAATTTCTATCCTTCTAGCTGAAAAAGTTGACACCAGCCTTTTAGGCTGTGTCTAGCTTTAGGTTATAGAGGAAGGATTTAGTGATATTTATTACATGCCAAGCCTTTTCACATTTATTATTATCTCTTTTAATCACAGCAATTCTGTAGGATTTATTCCTCCTAATTATAGATGAATAAGCTGAGGTTTAGGGAAGCTAGGTAAGATGTCCAAGGTCATACAGCTAATAAGCAGCAGAGTTAAGGCTCATGCCCAAGTTTGCATCCCAAGCTCAAGCTCTTTTACTATAACATCATTTCTTAAAGTGGGTGCTGACTAACCCTAGTCTCAGAGTTCCCCAGTGAAGAATGGCATCCATGGCAAGTACACTTGAGAAGTGTTGCAGGTGCACTTTTATGTATTAAAAGCTCTGAGAAGTCCCGCAGTACATAAAGCTGTTTTACATTGTTTAACTTTGAATTGCTCATTCTTGAGCACAAGACTCTTTCTTCCCCATCCCCCCCATGAAACACACTTTGAGAAATGTCACACTATACTATGAGGGTCCCCGAGAGGGTAAAGAGGCAGAGTTTACTTTAGAAAGATTTCTTTCTTTCATCATCATGAGTTCTAGCTCTGGCCTAGAAAATAAGAACGGTCAACAGCAGCTATTGCAATTTTAAATGTACATACCTTTTGATAAAAATAATGATATATGTGCAAGGAAATATGTATGAAGTTCATTGCGTTGTTGTTTGAATCGGAAGGAGTTGGCAACAACCTAAATACCCACTGACTGGAACAGGAAAAGAAAGCGTGGTATACTTACACTATTCAATGCCATGCAGCAGCTAAAAAGAATGAGCTAGCTCTGTATGAGATAATGTGGATGAGTCCCAAGCCATATTGTTGAATAAAAGAGATGAGATGCAAAACAATATATTTAACATGATACCATATATGTGAAATTAAGAGAAACGTTACATTTTTTTATATGGACCTACACGTGTGTTAGTGCATAAAGTAGGGATGGGGAGGAGGCACAAATTAATAACAGTTTTCAACTATGACGTTCGTGGGAGATCAGTTGGGACTGAGGGCATGTATCAGTTAGAACAGCATAGATCAGACCAGTGGTTCTCAAAGTGTGGTCTCCGGACCAGCAGCCTCAGCATCACCTGACCACTTGTTAGGAATGCAAATTCCCGGGCTCTACCCTAGACCTATGAATCAGGAACTCTGAGGATGGAGCCTAGCAATCTATGTTTTAACAAGCCCTCCAGGTGATCCTCATGCATGTTCAAGTTTGAGAATCACTTGGTGAGATGATCCAGTGCCAGGGCACCCTCCTCCAGCCTGTAGCCATGCCATTCAAAACATGTGGTCTCCATAGTGGCTGAGCTCGAGGTAGACGGCATGGCTTACTTCTGCTTACAACCCTTTGGCCAGAACGAGTCACATGACCTGGCCTAACTGCAAGGGATGCTGGGAAATGCAGCAGGCCACATAGGATGGCGGTCAAAGGAGACCACAGTCTCATTTATTGAGCTTGTTTATTTTTTACAAGCAGCACATATTCATGCATTACCTTTGTAATTAAAAAAAAAAAATCCAAGGTTGATGAAAAAGTAAAGCCTGCCTGTGGTATGTGTGTGTTGGGAGTTGTGTGCGTGGGAGGTTTGGTAGGCAGGGAAGGCTTGTCTCAGAGCGGAGAAACAATAAGGATCTTGGATTCTTCTGCTTTCAATGTATTACCTCATTTAAACCACACCACAATCCTCTCAGATGGGTACTATTATAAGCCCCATTTTATGAAGGCAGATTCTGAGTCCTAAAGAGTTTCCAGGACTTGTCCGGGTCCCGCAGAGGGTAAGGGAAGCACTGAGAATTGAACCCGGGCTTTCACGTTAGAAAGTGACACTCCACGGTAACGTCTTTAAGGGCTTCATGCCCGTGTGGGTGTTCTTACATTGCAAATGGAAGACTGTTACTTGAGAATGAAATCACCGGCATGTATATATCAAGGGAAGAACAGCAGGGCTTCCTTCCAGCTTCTGCCCTCACCCCTGCCCACTCTCAGATGGCTCACAGCCTCCGCATGTGGTCACATCCGCAGCACAATGCACATCCAGCTCCCAAGCCATTCACAAATGATGTAGATTTCACTGCAGGTTTCAGAGGCGTGGGAGCAGGGACTATTGCTCAGCACACAGGCAGCCTTCTTTAAAATCCTCTACAAAGTTTCCACCCCTTCACTCAGACTTCTCTTTTTCCCTCCACAAACTCTTGAATTCCTCCAGTGACTTGGCTCCCGCCTCCAGGCTCACTGCATCTCTGACATCATTCAGCAAGCAAAACAAATGCCTGGCAAAGCTAAACCTCTTCACTGGAGGAATGCTGCGTACAGTTCTTCCCACTACATCTAAAAAACACCCAGTGGACTTTGCATCCGCTCAAAGCCAAGGGCATGCTTAGCACAGATAGCTAAGACAGCTGCTGGCCAGGTCATCCTGAGAAAATGATAATTAGTTTAACGATGCCCTGCTCATGGTTGACAAGTGGGGGTGGGGGATGAGGAAGAAAGTCCCATGGGGGAAAATATGCATATTTCCTAAAGAGAGGAGGCGAACAGAGCTGGTGTATGGGAACCCAGTGACCACGGTCAAGGCATTCCAGAGCGTGTATTCTCAGTGGAGAGACACCCTCAACTCATGAATGCTGGGGAATAAAAAAGGTCAAATTCCAACCAATCATCCCCCTTCTGACCTAAGCTCTTTTGACTGATATGAGGCATCACAAAATCCTTTCTTTCTTCCTTCGTGCAGAAATGGGGTAGGGGGCCTTTCTCTGGCGGGGTTATACTGCGAGAGGGAAACCAGGAGCAACTGGAGAGCGGTGGATGAAAGTGCAGGTGTTTGCCACTATTTCCCGGAGGGGGCATCTGTTTGCAATCACCCCTGATGCCAGCCAAGCCTGCTGTGCTTGCCCATGCTCTTGTGTAACGGTGCTGGGGAGTGGTGACATGGAGGTCGACCTCTCTCTGGCGGGCAGGTGTCTTTCACCTTGACCGTCCAACTGCGGGCGACTTTCAGCCTCTGACAGCCGCATGGAGCAGGAAGCCTAGGATGTCAGTGCTGTCACGGCTGACAGTGCTGAAAATCACTTCCTCTTCTTCCCTGGCCCCTACCCAGGCCGGAAGCGGTCCTTTCTGATCTGAATCCCCCCCCCCCCCCCCAGTCGCATCCCTCCCAAGGCTTGCTGTGCAGTGCATCTCAACCTCTGCAGCTTAGAAACCCTAACCTCCAAGGGGCAGCAGACGCCTGTGGCAAGTGGAAAACGTCTGAGGATAGCTGGTTGCCTTTAAAAATTGTCCAAATTTTGCATTCTACTGGATGATACATATGCGTTTGTTTTAATTTAAAATATCTTCAAAACTGTTACAATTTTTCCTTCCAAGTCTTTTTTTTTTTTTAAAGATTTTATTTATTTATTTGAGACAGAGAGAATGAGAGAGACAGAGAGCACATGAGAGGGGGAGGGTCAGAGGGAGAAGCAGGCTCCCTGCCGAGCAGGGAGCCCGATGCGGGACTCGATCCCGGGACTCCAGGATCATGACCTGAGCCGAAGGCAGTCGCTTAACCAACTGAGCCACCCAGGCGCCCCATCCTTCCAAGTCTTTGACTGGAATAAATTCTCCAGAAAATGTACCATGTTTCTCTTGGGGTTTCGCATACCCCTAGCCCTCCACTGAGCACACTCTGGGGTGCAAGGGCAGGCTGATGCCCCAAACTGTTGGCCTGTCATTCAAAGCCTTCTCAAGTGTTCTTGAGCCCCATTTCCAACTTTTTTCCCCCAGGAGACCCCAGTCGGTACGTGCCCTGATTTTTGAGGCAGCCTGTGAAGCAGAGAGCTTGTCTGTCTACCGTCCACCCTCAGAGTCCACACAGCACCTTGCGCAGAGTGGGTGATCCCTTGAGGGTGTGTGCCTCCACCCACCCCTCTCTCAGGACCTCGGAACCTCCAGGATGCCATACTCGGGATGGCCAGTAGATGGCACCAAGTTTTCTACCAGAGCTGCCCAACAGGTTTGTGGTTGAGTCTGGATTGATGGAGGGAAAACAGACAGGCTTCCTCAGGCCGCATTGCCGTATTCTCCATCTCAGCTCTGCCCTTCTCAGGGTGCCCATTCAGCCTTCAGGGAGAGGAGCAAGTAAGAATGAAGAAAGCCAGGAGGGGTTATCTTTCCATGATTTCTGCTTATTTGGGGACATCAGGACGCTGGCTGATTCAGGTTTCCAGAAGAATCCCAGGATTCCCCTTGTGTCTCAGAAAGGCTCCAGGGAACATAGAGAAGGAGGTTCAACACCAGGCAATGGAAGAAATTTTTCTGTTAAGCTATAGGGTACTTTATCACAGGAATATGGAACCTGAAGTTAAGAAATGATAATATATTGAAATCAGGGCCACCATCACCACCACCATCATCACCACCACCATCAT
>NC_058408.1:142164822-142208136 GCF_002201575.2 Neomonachus schauinslandi | reverse complement strand
CCTCATCATCACCACCACCACCATCACCACCACCATCATCACCACCACCACCACCATCACCACCACCACCACCACCACCATCACCACCACCACCACCACCACCACCACCATCACCACCACCACCACCACCATCACCACCACCATCACCACCACCACCACCACCACCACCACCACCACCACCACCATCATCATCACCACCACCACCACCATCACCACCACCACCATCATCGTCACCACCACCACCATCATCATCACCATCATCATCATCACCACCACCACCATCATCATCACCATCATCACCACCACAACTACCATCACCACCACCATCATCACCATCATCACCATCACCACCACCACCACCACCATCATCACCACCACCACCATCACCACCACCATCATCACCACCATCATCACCACCACCATCATCATCACCACCACCACCATCATCACCACCACCACCACCATCACCACCATCATCAACACCACCTCCATCACAACCATAGGCATTCTCCCTCTCCACCGTGTTTTAGAGCTTTGAAGACTGGAGAATACCTTACATGTGTTACATAGTTTCTATCACTTAATCTTTACCAGAGACATTTCCTAGAGTTTGATAACACACAGGGAGCTTGAAGAGATGATCTGGTAGGAGACCTGAGTTTTCTGTGTACATAGTATGCTTGTCCCTTTTCATGTTTTCTTTTTTCTTTGGGAGACCCCCAGCAGACCAGAAGAAGGGTGACAGTGGGTGCCCCTAATGTGAGAAGAAAAGGCCCATTGTTTGGAAAGAGAGGGAGAGCAGCTAATAGGGGAGAAAGACCACACCTATCCTTCCCCTCCCACTCCCCCCCCCCACCTAGGCTCCATATGGATAGCAACAGGTGACCGGAACTTAAAGAATGGATGGTTTTGCTCCTCCTGGGCACTGCGTACATGACTGATCATTAGCAAGACCTTTGACGTTTACTCCCAAGGTCTTTCATTTGATATTTCTGGTAGGATAACAGGACTGCACAAAGATTTCAACACACAAAGCCACTCAAATGCTCATAATGGTGGCAAAGGACACAGAAGAGGGTCACTATAGCTTCTCCTAAGACAACACAGAAGGCCTCCTACAGCCAGGCTTCCAGAAAGATCCCACACAAGGAGGATTTTATCTGAACATTAGTAGAAAATGAACGCCAGGCCCCTTATTGCTGAGAGACCCAAGATGTTCCTACAGGCCACACCCACCCTCAAGCCTGTGAACATTCCAAATGGGGAAATATCTCAGGCTCAGCAGAGAAGCTCTGCACGCCTTGTTTGGAAGGCCATCTTTCTCAAGGGAAAACTTGTAGAACGGAGATTTTTTTTCATACCATCTGCTGGTGTGGGTAGCTAGAGGCCTGTCTTTATTTAATGTCATGCCTGTATGTCGGTGTAAACACAGCTGCATCTGCACAGCCCTGTGTGACTCTGCTGTGAGGGTGCCCACGGGACAGGCACAGTTCAGGGAGGAAGAAAGACGATATATGGCTGGTACACCAGTTTTATGCATGTAATATCACAGGCAAATATAGACACCTGGACATTATCAAACCAAAATGAAAAACTCATCAGAAAAAATGACAGTATTTGCACAGATTGCCTATAAATCTTCAATAGCTAATTCTCCTTGGGCATCGCATTAAATGTTCACTTTCTTCTTAGTATCTCATTAGGAAGGAAATTTGTTGCCCAACTATTGAACTATGTCAATTTTTCAAAAACGTTGTGTGAATATTTCCAGGAACCACAGGCTTGATTTTATATTAGCTTTATGCCACTGAACAGGAAGAGGCTTGGTCTTTCCAAGAATGAAATGACACTAATCATGAAATTAAAGGAGATAGCATGTACTCGGTTGGAAGCGACAGCAGTTTCCCATAAACGTATCAGCCCTGGCTCCCTTTGATAAGTTAGAATGATGTCACTCCAGCCGGGCCCAGGGCGCATCCACTTCCCCTACTCCCCCCACCCCCAGCACCCTCTTCCCCTCTCTAAATGTGGATCCAAAGAGAAGTCTTCAGAGGAACCAGATTCTTATGACGGGGTGTGCTTCCCAGCTGTGCTTGTTTGCCTGCCATGGTGGGAATAGCTTGCGAAGGTCCAGGAAGGGAAAGAAAAACGTTTAAAAAAAATCAATGGATTGCATATGGTGCCCGTTAAAACTAATAAATAGGCAGAAGATGAAGGGCCGGGCTTACACATGTGAACTTGTCTCTGCAAGGGCCCTGGCATCCAGAGGGAGCGGGAGTGGCTGCTTCCTGTTCCTGTGGCCCAGCCTTGGACCACACCCATGGGGGCAAGAGCTTCACTGAGCAACTGGGAGAGAGAGAAGGGGAGGAGGTGCAGGGAGGAGGAGGAGGGAGCAGGGAAACTTGAGGATTTGCCTGGCCCTAGTCCCCATCTTTTCTGCAGGCTCTTCAGACAGGAGAATGCCTCAGCCCGGGGACCTCCAATCAAGCAAGAGGGAAATATTTGAGTGGTTACAAACACTTTGGAAAACCAGGGGAACATGGAAGGTGAGATTCTAGAACACTGAAATCCAAGCCTCTACTCATAGCCGGAAATGAGATTGGCCATGTTCAGCCAACTAATTGGGACTAATACTTATCCCTATGTATGGCTTTTTCCCCCTGTTCTATCATGTTGAAGATATATATATATATATATCTCCATATATTTTTATATATCCTCATATATTTTATATATACGTATGTGCATGTATATATCCGCAAGGTTTCTATCACCTAATCTATCTATCGTCTATCAACTAATCTATCTATCATCTATCTATCTGAGACCCACAATACTCACATAGAACCAGAATGGGGGAGAATCGCTTCATGATGACTTAGAGGACGGGGCATGGAATCACTAGACATGAGCCTCACTTTCCCTCCAAGCTCTTTGATTTATGATTTGGTCTTTAATTAAGTATTCCTTGGAAAAAGGCCTTTTCCCCTTAAAAAATCATTTGTCTCTATCAATATGCTGGTAATAGTGATTTTCATTTGTTCAATACATAGTCCAGTATCTGCTTGGCCAACGACCCTGAGAAGTGCAAGAAAAGGGTTCCCACACAAGTAACTAGTATCTGAATGAATAGATGTAGGATACTATTTTGAAACTATAATTTGAAACTGAATATATGTTTTCATGTGTGTATATGTGTATGTTTATATATGTGCTTATAATCGTGCTTTCTAATTTTTAAAAACATGATTAGTTTGTTTAATGCAGCAAAGACTAAAAAGGCTCAAAATATGACTGCCCAGATAATCCCAAAGATCTTTCTAAGAAATAAAAGTTACATATGCCCATGAAAGTACTAAAAGGTGTGCTTTTTACACATCGGAAACATATATACCCAAACCAAATTTGGACTTCTGGCAAGAACCCCAAAATTTGCTTCAAATTAAAAACCCCGGTGTATCTGTTTGCTGGGGCTGTGGTAACAAGTACTACAAATGGGGAAGCATAAGACAACAGAGGTTTACTCTCTCACAGTTCTGGAAGCCCAAATCCAGCAGCAAGGTGTCGGCAGGGCTGTGTTCACTTTCAGAGCGGCTTCTGGTGGTGGCTGAAAATCCTCGCCTTCACCCTATGAAGTCTATGCCTTCATTGGCACATTGTGCTCTCCCTTTGTGTCTCCTCCTTGTGAGGACACTAGTCATATTGGACTAAAATCCACCCTACTGGGTCGCCTGGGTGGCTCAGTCAGTTAAGCGTCTGACTTCAGCTCAGGTTGTGGTCTCGGGGTCCTGGGATCGAGCCCCATGTTGGGCTCCCCACTCAGCGGGGAGTCTGCTTCTCTCCCTCCCTCCGTCTGCTGCTCCCCCTGCTTGTGCTTTCTCTCTCAAATGGATAAATAAAATATTAAAAAAAAAAACCAAATCCACCCTACTCCAGTATGACCTCCTCTTAACTTACACCTTAATTACAGCTGCAAAGACCTATTTCCAAATAAGGGCCCATTCCCAGGTATCACAGGTGAGGACACAGGCATAACTTTTTGGGAGACACAATTCAACCCATAATGGTTAAGAATGCTCCTTTTCCCTCTAAGGGTCATGTTAGATTGTATGAGTAGACTTACTTAACATTTTATTGTTTCAGAATAACCAGCTGAAGGCAAGCAGCCCAACATGCATCCCTGTGGTCTTCTTCCCTACGTGCTCAGGTAAGTGTAATACGCAAAATTGGGCGGGTCTTTAAAACCACTCTCTCCAACATTGTCCCTCCTATCTTCTAGATGAACTTGGGGCTGAGGACTGCAAATGGTGTTTTTTGCCATGTGATGACAGATACCACAACCAGCATCATTTTGTCAGAATGCTGTTTGGGTTAACACTCTTGCAGCTACTTTCTGGATCAGGCCAAGGCAACTGCTGCTGCTGTTTACACCGGGGGGGAAAGTGTGCAAAGGTAATGTGAGGGCTTTCTTCCCCCCATGAATCTGTCTTGGAGAGAGCAGAAGGGCTATTTGTTTGAACTACAACATACACCTTGAAACTGTTCACGTCTCTTCATTTCACCAGCTCCAGTTGCCATCACTCAGATTTGTCCATTCTTCTTTTTTCTCTAAGATTTATTTTATTTATTTGAGAGAGAGAGAATGCAGTGGGGAGGGGCAGAAGGAGAGGGAGAGGAGAGGAACATAAGCAGACTTCATGCTGAGTGTGGAACCGTACATGGGGCTCGATCTCATGACCTTGCGATCAGACCTGAACTGAAACCAAGATTCAGACACTCAACCGACGGTGCCACCCAGGCACCCCTGTTCATTCTTCACACGCGCTCAGATTGATCCCTTAAAAGCCTCAATCAAATCATGTCACTTTCTCATTTAAATTTTCTATAATTCTTTTCTCCTTCCTTTGCATTTAAATGAAATCCGCAAGGCGTGGCCTACCTGACTCTTCCAACCTGACATCTTGCAATCTGGCCAATTCTTTTGTCCTGACTTGGGTTATACACCTGACCCTATGGCCAGGACAGACATGACCCTCTGATAACCAGATTTCTCGAGCAGGGAAGATCTCAGTGCCATCCAGATCTCATGCACTCCCACAGGGGATTACTGGGACCTTAATGAAGATCATTGAGCCATTGCTGGAAGAAAGAATGCCAGGCAGGATGTAAAGACAAATGTCCACCCTATGACAAGGAGCCAGCATGCGTCCTTCTCCTACTGTAAAGTTCTCTGGCAGCAATCTGGCAGAACTGGGACAAATGTGGTAGCCACAGGTCTTCAGGGAGGTGGCTGGGCAGAAAAGATATGAGAGGCAAATGTTTACTTAAGAATAAACCACAAAGAAGATATGGGAATAAGGAAGAGAAGAAAACTAAGAGAAAAAAACCAAAATGAGCATTTGAACCCAGGGAAGTGGTACTATTCCCATTTTCTGGAGCATGAGTGGTCTGAGTTCTAGAAAGGCCAGTCACTTCTTGCTCTAGATCGCTTCCAGGGTCACTCAGATGGGATGCGAGGCCTACAGTCCAGTGAACCAGGTGGGTAGGAACTTCCTGCATTTCTTTCTGCTTGCTTCTTTGTACTCACTTTTTGGGGGGCAGGTGGGAGAGAGCCAGCCTGTTCTTTGGGTGGTCTTAGCACAAAGGAAGCCTTCAGCACTGAGAGAGCATCGCCCATCTGACTGGAGCCAGCGAGCATTGATCTGACTGAGCGTCAGGCGGGGCATTGAAGGTGGGGGGCCAACCCAAGCTGCCAATGACTAGAAACCCCACCATTTCTGGTTGGAGATGCTTCAGTTGGTATAGCAGCTTTGCTCAAAGCCGTGTGTCTTCCTTCTGCGGCTCTGGTTTTCAGTTCTAGAGTTCCTTGTCATAATATGTTTACACTCACAAGGTCAAAGGCTGAGTAAATATTTTGTTAGGCAGATTTGTATCTTAGTGAAGCTGAATATGCATGTGATAATGCTTTTGAGTTGGCAGTGGGGCCTTTGGTGAAGAAATCAGTGAGAGAGTGGATACAGAACAGCTTGTGAGGATTCGTTTGGGAAAGGGCTCCCAGCTCCACTCCAAAGGTGGCCGTGAAACCACATGCTCATGGAAGTCAGGACCGGAGGCAGCCCCAGCACCAACCACATGTGCCTGCCTCATGTGTCCTCATTGCTGTCTCCCTACTCCTGAAATGAGACAGCCCATGTGACCTGTAGTAAAGAACTGCCAGGTGGCCACGCTCCGCACAGGGTCCCGTCCAGAAGACACATCCGTGTGACATCCACAAAGCATTGAAAATGCATCTAAATTGTTACCAAAATCATTCTAAGAGAAATAGAGACATGCTGCACAATTCAGAGCAAAATGTCTCCAAATATCGCTCTGTTCTTCCAAACATCTCAGAGTCTCAGTTTTCTCATCTGAAAAATCTGAAAAATAATTTTGTCCACTTTGCAGGATTTTGGGGGGCACCAGCTGCAACAGTACCTCGACAGTGCTGAGCATTGTGCTTGGCTCATATTAAGCCTCCGTCCTGGGTGATGTGAGAACACCAGGATCTCATAAAGCTCCCCTGGGCCTGAGAATGAACCTTGTAGATATGGCACCACATTGATACACTCATGGACTCTGAACACCAGCCATTTCCCTGTTGATTTCCTTAGAGGACACAGCCTCCTTCATCGACAAGTCTGAGTACAGTCAGAGCCCCAAAGGAAAGTAGTTTGTGGAGAGTAAGCTGGGGAGAAGTAGGCTCAGGGGGACCCTTTGCTTATCACTTTCTACTTTGGGTGCTTAGGACAATGGCCATCTCCAGCTAGATCCAAAGCCTTTGATGGAAGGTGCAGCATGGTTAGGAAAAGTCAGGAATTTCCATGAGACCAACCAGGAAGTTCTTTTTTTTTTTTTTTTTAAAGTTTTATTTATTTATTTGACAGAGAGAGACACAGCGAGAGAGGGAACACAAGCAGGGGGAGTGGGAGAGGGAGAAGCAGGCTTCCCACTGAGCAGGGAGCCCGATGCGGGGCTCGATCCCAGGACCCTGGGATCATGACCTGAGCCGAAGGCAGACGCTTAACGACTGAGCCACCCAGGCGCCCCAGTTCTGAGAACTGCTATAAAATAATCACATTATTAATTAGGGCTCTCTCGACACCAATCCCAGCCTCCTTCCCCTCGCCTTCTTCTACTAGAAAGGCAGGAAAATGAGAAACTCACCTTCCTTGGCTCCGAGCTAGGAGTGGCCATGTGACATGGTCCGGCCAATCAAATGGAAGTGATCGAGCCCTGGGGATTTCCAGTAAGACTTTCATTTCCACCTGCTCTTCCCTCTTCCTCCTTTCCCTCAGAAGTGCAGATGTGATTAACTCAAGCTACAATGGCCACTTTGAGTTCCTAGAGGAAAGCTCATGAGAATCACAGACTTCAATCCTGACATCCTAGAACATGTTGAACCAACGCCATGAGAAGTCTACTGTACTTCTTGTATGAGGAAAAAAAAAAGAAACCTCTTACATGCTTAAGCCATGTATCAGTTAGGGTATAGTCTATGCTCCTATAACAAAGAAATGCTAGAAGTTAGTAGCTCAAACCAGATACTTCATTCTCTCTCCAGTGTAACAGTTCAGAGGTGATAGGTACAGGGTGGGCAGTCTTCTCTGCTCCATGAATCCACCTGAGGTTCCAGCGTGTTTTTGGTTGAGGCTTTACCATTTCCTGGAGTGTTGCTGTTCATGAACATATTCCAGGTCGGCTCAACAGAACCATGCTTGCATATCAAACCCTAGGAAGGGGCTGGAGGCCAAGTAGTTGCCTTTGTAAGGGGTATGACCCAGGAGTTGTAGAAGTCACTACTGCTCACATCCCACTGGCCAGACCTTAGTCACTCAGTCTTGCCTAGCTGCAAGGGAAGCTGGTAAGTATCATCTCTAGCTGGGTGAATATATGAGGGGGCAGGGAGTGATTTTATTATTAAAAGGAAGAAGGAAGAATAGATATTTGGTGGCCATTAGTTGTATTGATGGTATTTTTTGTTTCACCTAAATGCATTCTCTAATAAAAACATTAATAATAATAATAAAATCATTAAATGTATTAAGCTCTTATACGTGTTTAATGTTTATTGTTCCATTTGTTCATAATATCTAACAGTAGAGAGATTTAGGGGATAATTATTCCAGAATCTTTCTTTAGAGCTAGGTTATTCCTAGAAATCAGAGAAAGGACTTATACGTGGTTCATCATGACCTAAGCTCACTAGAAATTATCCTGGATGTTATGAACATGGAAGCCAAGGGTAGTTAGTTCAGAATTGGTTTAATTATAAGGCATATGAGTCGCAAGAGGCCTGCTCTAGATGATTTTTCAAGTGGCCTTCTGTCAAAGATTTAGCAGGATCTAGCACGGGGCTCCTTATTCAAAAATTATGAAGAATTTCGAGATGGTGATAGCAGAAGGGCCCAAGTTCAGGGCCCTTCTAAGTGTGGGGCACAGGGTGACTTCTCAGGTTACATGGCCATGAGGCCTAGAGTCACCAGAGGAGACCCCACCATCCTCAGGACAGACAGTGAAAGAGCAAAGGCTGTGTGAGCCCTTGGGTGGTGAGATCTGGGTTCCAGTGTTGACAGTGCCACTTGCCAGGTGTCTGGGCTCATCAATGACATATTCTGAGTGGTGGAGTAATCTATAAAGTATTAAGGACCAATTGTATTAAGCTCAGTGGGTGGCATGTAGTTGCCCTTAGGAAATGACAGTTCTCTTCTCTTTGAAGGATTTATTCTTTCTGGGTTAACATATTTACTTTACATGCCATGTCTATCTGGAACGCCGTGGAGAATGCAACAGCCTGTAGGATGGGGCCAGACAAGCATCCAGTTCTCAACGTGCAGCCACTTCCATGGAGCCACGCTGATAACCCAGTACCTCCTCCGTGACAGTCCAGTGCTAATGGAAGGGAGAAAATAGCTTCATTCTCTTTACCAGATTCCCCACCTCCCCATGCCTTTGGAGTTTCCAAAAATGCTCCACTGAAAGTAAAAATTCATTTTTCAAATGGCCCTTGTCCCACATCCACTTGGTGGTAGTGTAGTGAAATTATCATGATCCAGGGGGCCCCTTGGTCCAGTAGCAGATGGAAGCAAACAGCTCCAAGCTCCTGGGAAGGGGTGGGTGCTTCCAGCAGCACCTTGTGGGAGATTTGTATAATGTGCATCTGTCAGGCAGTCCTTTGGAGTTTGCAGGTTAGCAAGTGACACCTGCCTGTCCAGAAAGCCACGCCTGCTTCCTGGAGGGAAGTGGTGGCCTGTGGTCTGGGGAGGCGCTGGGGCAGGAAGGCACGGGCCATGCAGACATTTCCAGGCCCTTGGTGACCTCCATCTTGGAGCCAGGAATCAGTGGGTGTCACATGGAGGGTTTTGCTTTGTTTTTGTTTTTAATGAAAATGGTGGCTTTCTGTCCTAGTTAAGTGAGGGACATGCTCTTTCTTTTGTTCTGAAAGGAGCTCTCGGAGGCTGCCAGGCTTCCACTGTCCAGGTGGAGAAGCAGCACAAGGCGTATCCAATAATTGGTGGTCTTGCCTGCTGGACACGGCGTGCAAGGGGTTTAATCATACGCTGATTTCTGAACTTGGCAACATAAGCACAACCTCTGCCTATTGGAACAGACAGTGCTTAAAACAACCTAAGAAACGTGTTGATTAGGAGCGTGGTAAATAATTAGGAGCTACTGCGTTTTGGTTTTGTTGTTTTTTTAATGGCATGCTGTGAAGAAGCCTCAGAAATGAATAAATCAGAGGGGATCGTGCAGACAATACATTCTTACATCCCTGATTCCCATTTCCAGCTCTGCAGTTCATGCTGGTGTATTTGGCCTTGGCGCGTGCGAGTGGCATTTGGAGTCCTGGGTTCTGAAGACACAAAGGGTGAGTTCAGTGACCTCCCAGAGCTCCTTCTCCTACAAAAGGAGGTATACAGAAGGTCAGTTCTTTTGGTTCACCTGCACAAACAGTCCAAATGGCTGGTTAATCAGTCCCACCTCCTCTTCCCCCAGGTATACCCCAGGGAATATACAGTAGTCAGCATTAAGTCACTTTGAACTTCTTCTTAGTCTACAGAAGTCAATTGTTCTCTCCAGCCAGTCCTGGAACCCCCCAGTGGTCTGATTAAGTTTTCCTGCTGCTATTTAAATGCCAAGGCAGAGACTTAGCATTTACCAAAAATAAATCTTGAGGTGAAGACTTGACATTTATTTTCAAAGTGAGAGGCCATCTTCCTATCATAGCATCCAGTTTGTTAGATATTCTTTTTATGAGACCAAATGATTCATATGAGCAAATAAATATAAATCAGCTTATTAGGCTAGCAGGCTAACATGACCTCCGTTTGCTAGGCTTTTATTGAAAAGGTAGATTCTGATTTTTCAGAGGGGATTTGAACTTGCTCAGTTATGGCCTCTCAGAGTACGGCAAGGTCATGGTCTTGTAGATCATCTGATGCACAGATTTGCTGTATCTCTCGCTCAAGTTTTAGTTTTTGAAGGCTGGGGTATGATGATCCTCAAGGAAGGTAATAGAAAATGGAATAAAGCACTGGAGTGAGGGACTCAAATCCAAATCATGAATGTAAGCCCCTCCTTTGAATGGCCCATCACAGTTCACTTGTGGGTTTTGGAGAATGACTGCGTGAATTAGTATGAGAACAGAGCAGTGCTTGGCCTAGAGAGTTTGGATCCTGAGCAGCTTTTTTGTGGTTGTACCTCTGCTTGACCCTGTCTTTGTGGTTTCATGTGGTCAAAGCACCGTGCTTCTCATCCTTCTTGGTGGTATTTGTTCTATTTATCTCTCTCCTTCCTTACTGTCCACTTAATGCAGTTGATAGGGCATGATCAGGATCGGAGGGGTCTGTGATCACTGGGGTCAGGCACTGTTTTGCCATAAACCTCAGGGAATAACTTCTTTTTTTTTTTTTTTAAGGTTTTATTTATTTATTTGAGAGAGAGAGAGAATGAGAGAGAGAGAACACCTGAGAGGGGATAGGGTCAGAGGACGAAGCAGACTCCCCGCCGAGCAGGAAGCCTGATGCGGGACTCGATCCAGGGACTCCAGGATCATGACCTGAGCAGAAGGCAGTCACTTAACCAACTGAGCCACCCAGGCGCCCAGGGAATAACTTCTGAGTAAGACTGCTTGCATAATTTGTGGGGTCCAGTGAAAAATGAAAAATTGGGGCCCTAATTCAAAAATTATTAAGAATTTCAAGATGGTAAGAGCAGGGCCATGCATAGGGTCCTTCTGAGCACAGGACCGTGTGGCTGCAAAGGGGACATGCTCATGAAACTGGCCTTGCCCCTCAGGGTGGTGAGCATGCGAGTAGGGTGAAAGAAGTCACCACTGTCTCAATCGTGGCTCCGCTTACTAAGAAACTAGTGGGGAATTGTATCGCTCAGAATTGGAAGGGCAGCCTCCCACTCTCCCTGCAGTAGGAAGGGGTATAGCCCTGATGCAGTGGGTCCATGCTCTGGGAAGGGATAACTTTCCAGAGAGTGCCACATTAAGCTCTGGGGAAAAAGCAGTCCCTGGCTCTCTGCTCAGTGGGGAGTCTGCTTCTCTCTCTCCCTCAACCCCTCTCCCTCCCTCTCCTCAACCACTCATGCTCTGTCTCTCTCTCTCGAATAAATAAATAAAATCTTAAAAAACAAAACAGACTGTTCAGGGCCACAAAGGAATGTTGGTGGAGGACAAACTTCCCTGCTGGGACTGCTCCAGCCCTGATCCCCCTGCCTGCTCCTTGATCTCCTCCCCACTCCCACAGACTAAGGAATCACTGAAATGGCACTACCAATCAACCTTAGCCAGCCTCCTACCTTCAATGTGAAGACAATTCCAACAGCACTCAGGGAACCAAGGAGCAGATCCAAGGAATATATATCACCTCCATCCCTACTTGTTTGAGACAAATCACAGGCCTGGGGAGACTCACCTCAAAACAGGAAACCAACAACAGGGGACTCATGAAATGTGATACATGGCAGGCAATGATGATGAACATATATTTGAAAAAATGAAGTTTAGATATGAAATCCTTATAAGAATGTAAAAAGTACTTATATGAAAGAGATGATAATTAGACTGAAATAAAAGAGATGTTGGCATAGGTAAGACAGAAATTTGTGGAAACACATAATGCCAAAATAGAATTTAAAATAATGTTATGATCATTTAAGAGCAGAACTGACACTGTTGACAATTTTTATCAGATGTGGAAATTAGGGTTGAGAAAACCCTCCTGGATGCAGAGGAAAGGTCAAAGAGAAGAAGTTAATCAGAGAGATAATAATTGATAGGGAGATGAAATTACATAGCTATATGAATCTAAGTAGAGTTGCTGAAGAAGAGAAAAAATATCAAAGATATAATAGAAGAAAACTTCCCTGAACTGAAGAAAGATCTGAAGTCCTAGATTGGAAGAGTGCTCTCTGTATAGGTAAAATTAATTAAAAATTGCCAAGACCTAGACCACTATCCATATCTTGAATTTTCTTGAATTTTTAAAGCATTCTTGGTTACTTAGAATGGAAAAAAAAGTTGGGCTGGCTTCAGAATTTTCTGCCATGTTAGATTCCATAGGCGATGGAACAATATTCCTAGAGGTTTGTGAATAAAAAGAACTGTGAAGAATTCTGTGGTGACAGTTGAAGCAGACACATTTTGTGCTCTGCACCATGTTCTCTCTGGATGCCTATGATTTCAGCTACCTGTTGTGGCAGTTCCCAGACACACTGTCAGCTTCCCACCTCCAGCAAGTTTGGGGGCCTTTCTGCCTCTGGGCTTTTTCCAAAGGTGTAGAAGCCAGAAGTGAAAGAGTTAATGTTCCTGGGGGCAGCTTGACCAACTGGAGATGGGAGTTGCCGGATGAATGCCCTCGTCTCCCATCCTTTGCAGAACAGTTTTGAGGCACATTCTCCATGTTCCCTCAGGGGTCCTCAGTGGCATCAAGCCCCAGTTGCCCACAGTGGTCACCAGCCCAGTCATACCCCCATTATTGTTTTTCTGTCTTCTCTGTCTCTTCCTGCTTCCTCCCTGCTGTCTCCTGGGAACGGCTCCCAAGTAAACTACTCACACCCAGGTCTTCATTTCAGGCTCTCTTTGGCAAAACCTACATTAAAACCCCTACCAAGCTCTTCTTTTTGTATGAAAGCAACAGAAAGAAATTCTCACATATTTAAGGACTCAAAGTATATACAACTAAGTACTCTTGGTGATAAAATTACATGAACATATATTGCAGCCAATGAGAGATGAGCAAAGGAGAGACCTCATGAATGAGGAAATGTGTGATGAAATTTGAAAAGGACCAACAGAGAGCATAGAAACCAATTAAGCACGGAATTATCCAAACGACTATAGTAAATGTGGTCTTAAAGCAATGCAAATATCAAAATATCACAACTCTGGAAAATAAAGGACAGTGAAAAGCAACATAATAATAAACACCAAGAAATATTGTCTCTTGATGTTGATTAGTCAACATAGCATAAAATAGAAATTTTAAAGTCTAAAAGCTACACCACTAAGATTAAAAGCAATCTTGTCCCTTCTACCTCTGGTCCTGAGTCATCCAGTTCCCCATCCTGTAAACAACTACCTTACTAGTTTACTTTGCATCTTTCAAAAATATTCATATTCCAGAAATTCCATATGTATTCCCCCCTTTTTTCAAAAATGACACTAGAGAGCCTTGCTTTTTTCACTTAGTGAATTTTGAATAGTACATTTTGAAAATCATTTCAATACAACTGCAGAGTATTCCTTTGTATGGATGAATCTCAAGTTATTTCTTCAGTCTCCCATGATGGGCCTCTAGACAATTGCTAATGTATTGCCATTATAAGAGGGCTCCATTGAATAACCTTAGCACAGGTATGGGGTTACCTGTCCCCTTCCCCCCTTGGAACTCTGTCCTCTGTAGCTTACTGTGATACTGTCCTGAGACTTCTCTGGTTGCACCTGTCTAGTCTCCTTTGCTAGCTCCCCTTGTTCCCTGAATGTCCCCAGAGTTACTTGAGGCTTGCTCCTGAGATCTCACTTCTTTCTCGACACTTTCTCCCTAGGTAGGCTCATCCATTCTGGGGCTTCAGAACCATCTGTATGGTAATGATTGCCAAATTCTACCTCTAATCAAACCTCACTTCTGAACTCCAGTGCCTGCACAATACCCTCACTCACATCTCCCATAGATGCTACAATCTTACACCCCAAATAGGACTCTGGAAGTTTCCCACCAACCCTGTTCATCTCCCAGTCTTCCCCAAATCATATAACCATAGCAATATCTCTCTAGTTTCTCAAGCCAAATCCTGGATACAATTCTACCTCCAGATTATATCTACAGTCCTACCATTTTCATCTCTTCAGTGCTACCACTCCTGTACAGACTGCCACCATCTTTCTCATGGGCCAGGAAACCCTGGCTGGCCTGTCTGTTTCCACCCCTGCGTCTGCAATCTGCTTTCCATTCAGCCGCCAGAGGGGCTTTGTAGGATGGAAGTCAGACTTCTGTCTCTGTATTAAGGCAGTTATCACGCTGTAATATAATGAATTGTTTTTGTGTTTGACCCCCTGCAAGATTGGTGTCTCCTTGAGACATAACTTGTCATTGACTCTCCAGCTCCTACAGCACTGGGTCTGCCTATTAAAGTAGGAAATCCACATGGAACCGAGTTTCCAAATTACAAAGAGGAGTACATTTAAGTCAGGTGGGAAGAAAACATTTTCTGAATCACTACTGAAATATGAAGGGTCCGTTAGGGCAAATGTTGGGTACCCTGGGCCATCTCCCATCTCAACCGCCTTTCCTCGTCTCTCATTCTTTAGGTGACTTGAGAGAGTGCTTTAAGAGAAGCAAAGATGTCTCTCTGGGTCACCATGTTTCTGAGTCTTTGGAAAGGTTTGCTGTCAGTGTGCAGGGAACTCTAACAATAAAACGATAGTCCTGCTAGACTTTCAAGATTTCATGTTATTATTCTATTTGTTAACAATAATGATTATCATGATCCATTCCTCTGTATAGACATTTTAAATACTGGTTAAGCAACTGAGAATTAATTTATTGGTAATGAACATTTTCAACTTCATTAGATACTCAGAAGCCTACTACATTATCATTATCTGGATGCTAAATTTTAATTGCATGCAGCCTGGTCCCTCAATAATTAACACATTGTATATCCCACCTAATTCACAAACTAATTGTCATTTCTTAGATCTTAATATTACTTGCTAATTTTGCCAAGGATAAAAAAAAATCTGACTGTCAAAACTCCAGAGAAAATGACATTATACAGGCATAATAGTGACAAAACAAGTTAATTTATTGCAAGGTCACCGAGAGAAGGAGTTTTTAATTGCATATTTGTTACCTTCATAAAAGACATAAATGGCTTTTTAGTTACATATTTGCTTATTTCTTACATATTAAAAAAGTGTTAACAAGCCTGATTAAAATTAATTGCAGGGTCCAAGATCTGAGCAGAGATACTAGCATTAGCAAACTTCTAATTGAAGCCGAAAGAAGAAGGCGGCAAGGAGATGCTGGATGGAACAGGAATCAGAACAGATGTTTGACTGTGGAGATGGAAAATAATTAAATGACCCGCCAAGAAAAAGAGAACCTGAAGAGAAACATCAAACTTGATAATAAATAGGAAAAAATTTATCCTAATAATATTAACCACTGGTAACAGTGATTTGCTTCTAAAGGCTCAAGATGGAACCATAGCCAATGTTCTCAGACAACTTTAAAAGAAGCACTCTATGGTTATTGTCTGGAAAGCTATAATTGTGAAAATGTTTCTCACATCACACAATCACCTGGTAACTTTTTAAATCAACGTTGATTCCCTCTATATGCAGCAGGTTCTATATGAGCTTCTACTGGCAAAACATGGCCTCTTTGATGACCTGGGACTCCCATATCTTCTAGAGATACAGGCAGATGGGAAATACTCTAACCTTTTATTTTCATGTTTGGTGGGTGGCGGTGTTGTTTTGGTTGTTTCTAATAAGAAAGAATAACATCCTTCCTGATGTGACATTTCCCTAGTACTGTTTACATCCAAATGTCCTTCAGTCCAGCCATTATGTACACAAAGGGGAGATGTTTTTGAGCATTAGAACATTAGCTATGTCTCCAAACATGAGAAGCAGCTTTCCTTGGTAATGACAGATAACAGGATAGGTCTTCTAAAACAGGGTTTCCCCAGAAAAAGGATTTTATAAGAAGGAAAATGGCCATTTATAAGAAGGAAAATGGCCATGTATATATACCATGTGTAGAAGGATATGTAGAAAATGCCCATATGTCCCATGAATCACTTACACTATTCACTTGTTTGACTTGCTATCATGGTGCATTTGAACCAACGTGGCTTTTCATTGTTTCAGCAAGAAATTAAAGGAGTCATCCATCCTGTTTATAAAGTTTTTTTTCCACAAGATTATCCATTGATTGGAAATCTGCTTATCCAATGCAATTAACAATGGTATCAGTCAGTTAATTGAAAAAGTTGGCTAAAGTAGGGCATGATTAGAGATGACATATGAGGACTGTACTCAAAATATTTTATTTTTACTTAAAACTTAAATATGTGCATTAATTTACTGATATTTTCATATGAGGCCTTTTCTGAGACTGTGGGCTTGTCAATTGTGTTCCATATTGGCTTTCTCACATTCAACAAATCCATAAGGCGTGGCCTATCATTTTGGGAGTTAATTTCTTTAAACTAGAGCAAGAATTTCAAAGTAATTGTGAAGTAATTTAAGTGCAAGATTATTCTAGATTTAATTTTTGCCCATCTTGTAGAGTTTTCTCTTCCATAACAGAACATTAAAAATGATGTCTCACCTGTATCCAGCCTTTTCAAAGACTACTAGGTTTAGCTCAGGAGGCATTCCACCTGCCTGGGGCATTTGCTAAAGGTTATACAGATGTGTAAGAGAGCTTCTAGTTTAACCGATAAAATTGGAAATAAGTAGTGGGAGTTGATGTTCTTTAAAAAAGATACATCTAGGTGACAGAATGCTATAAAGATATCAAAACCATTTTTGTAACATATTTAACGACCTGGAAAACAGTTCATGATATATTAAGTGAAAAAGCGGGTTATAACACAAGTGTAATATCATCCCATGTTTGCAAAATAAGAAAATGTGTATGCACTGAAGGTTGGATATTAGGTTACTAAAAATACACTGAAATATCAACAGAGTTTCTCTCTGAATGGTGGAATTAAAGGCAATATTTATTTTCTTTGTGCTTTTCTATAATTTCAAAATTCCTCTATATTGAATAAGCATTCCTTCTGTCTTATCATAAAGGCTACATTTTAGTTCTATGCTAAAAAGCAGATGAGGGTCATTTCTGGTAAATCTCTTAAGGAGACTCCATCCAGGATATTCTGCTGGTCTGTTGCACCTTTCCAAAGGGACAGTCTGAGGAGGTGACAGACCCATTAAGGGAAGTGAGACCCCTGAGTGAACTGGCTGCACCTTTGGAAATTGAATTCCTAGTGGGAGTACGTACCCTTCAGTCTTAAATTCTCTCCCGATGCCAAACACAGAGACTTGGGGGATGGATTTCCAAGACCTACTGTTCTGGAACATTGAGTGATTCAAGGCAGAGAACCAGTTCCTTTTTGGCCTTGGTGAAATCTTTGACTTTTGAGAGGGACATTTTAGGACCCATCCCGCTTCATTCCAGGCCCCAAAGGGAGAAATGTATTTTGTAGAATTAAACTATGGCAGCTTTCCTACAACATGCAAATTTATGTAACAAAAAAATGTATGGAACTCATGGCTATTTGGGAAGTCTCTCTTTTGATTAGAGAATTTCAGAAGACCCAGATGTCTCTCTCTGAGGTTGGGAAGTGTGCCCTGCAAAGGGCATTCCTGTTCCCCGGGGGCCAGAGCATAGCCTGAGAATATCTTGCTGGAGATTTTGGCAATGTGTATCAAAAGTTCTAAAATGTAATTTATTTTGGTTCCACAATTCAACTCTTGTTGTTTCCGTAAGATGTATATCTTATGGAAATGATCAGGATGGTATAGAATGAGTTAAGAATGTTCATTGCAGAGCTATTTCCATCAGTGGAAAATGGAAGATAAGTTAAATGCGCAACAACAGAGGATTTAGTTAAACGAAGGGTACATCCACAAATGTACATGGCTAATTTATCAATAGTCAAGCTTCAGAGGAACACTTTATAACATGGGAAAAGCCCAGAGTATAACAGGGTATAAAATACCCACTGATGGTGATTTTGTAAAAGAGAAAAGGTAGGTAAGCCCATAGGAAAATGTTGGAGTATGCCCCAGCGTTAACTGTCTATTCTTTGGTAAAATTATGAGTCATTTCCTAAAGACTTGATTTAATTTAATTAAAAAAATAACATCCTAACATAATAAAAGGTATTTAGCAGAAGCTAGGATTCCTTCCAGCCCTATACCTCACAGAGCCAACTCCCCTACCCGGATGCAACCCTTCCCAGTTTCTTGTGGTTCCTTTTAGAGACGTTTTATACATATGATGGGGATTTGTATTTTCTTCATCATACTTTTATGTTTTTTCCAAATCAAAAAGTAAAATATTTCAACAGTGTGTTTCACTTCGCTTGTTCTAAACCTCCACCAGCAATTTCCACCAGATCTTGAATTACCGTTATATCACATCAAGAGATGATGGTGCAGAAGTTATTCAACATTCCACTTAATTTCCATTTACATCATGGAATGAAAAACAGTTTCTTACAATTTTACTTAAAGAACCAATTTTGATACTGTTCTGTTAGTCCTTCTAATAGCATGAAGGCCCCAAAATTAAATTGTTCCACTGCCTTCTCTGTAATTATGTACAATTAAAATGGTTACAGGCCCTAAAGTTTGCTTCCAAGCTCCAGACCCTTCAACTGTCATTTTTTATTACCTTGAAGCCCAACACTTCTTAGTAACACTTTGTGTACAGCGAGTTAAGTGAAAGAGGAAGTATTATATTTAACTGATGTGGGTGTTCTTTAATTAATCTGAATTAGCTTTTGTGATATGGGTACTAATTGTTTTCTTTGAAAAAAAAATCACCATAGATGTGTGATTCTTCTATGCCTGTTGCTCTTCAAGAAAATAGTTAATTGCAGAAAACAGGAATGTTACCATCTTCAAATAAATAATCAGCATTGCATCAGAAGAGTGGTTCTTAATCCAACTTTCTGGCTTGCACGAACAGGAGACCTGTTGTGTTTGTGATCAGCAGTTTTCTCTGACTTTTGATGTTTGCTTTACATTTATTCATAAGGTATGAGGAATAATTACAGCATGAAGTTAGAGTCACAAGGGCTTCATTTGTTTATTTTTTTTAACAACTTCTAAAGGCTATACATCAAAATATCTGAAACTATCAGTGAGCAAGGTAAGAAACCAGTCTCCTTTTGGAACTACAGAGACAATGAAGCCAAATTATGGTCATTCTTTCAAGGTTACTGGATTCAGTTTATTACCGAAATGTAAACAGCTTCTACTAGATAGACTTAGTTGCCTTTACCACACTCCCCCCTCATTAAGCCACCCTTTCTGAGATGTGTTTTGAGCATTTATACAGAAGTGTTATCCTAACAAGAGCTATGAGTTAAGTGTACTTGGGAATCAAGGTATAGCTGAATAACTAAACTTTAAAGAGATCGTTAAACCAATATTCTCTGTCTTGAATTTGTTCACACCATTTTCAGATTGCTTTTTAATGAATATGAAACCTTCTGCAGGATCCTGGCGCCCCCCCGCCAAAGAAAAGAACCTTAAAAAATTATTAAAACTTGGTAACCTATTCCACACGCTCTTTATTTACTTGGCATTTTTTTCCATTAGGAAATAGGATAGCATCTTCGAATCTAGTCAATTGCGGCGTGTGCCCGTGTATTATCTGTATTTTTCATCCAAGTAAGCAGGGCTCTGGGTGGAATAAATAGCCACGTGGAACACTGGTGAATTATGCATGCTTTCCCCCCCAAAACAGTTCATGTATTTTAGTCTTTAGAGCTTGAAATATCTTCTTGTGCTTGACTTCATCATTTTGGACTTTGGCTTCCACCTCTCTTAGAGACTACAGAGTTATTCTTTCACACATGGTGAGCAGAGGTAAAATACTGTGGGAAGAAAGACAACACAGAGTTTAAGTGAAAAAAGCATGTCATAAGTCTTTTCCACTAGAAAAATGATTTTCCAAACACTCAGGATCACATGAACTTTATTTTAACCCCCAATCTTCTCTGAGCACCACTGGCTTATTTCATTGCCACCGAATCAGATCTTTTACTCTATACAAATTTCTGAAAGGCCCGCAGCATGCACGGCAGAAGGTTAGAAGAATAACCTGAGCTGCTCAAGCTCCATCTGGGGATGCAGGTGAGAGACGTGAGAAGTTACATCCCCATGCTGGCCGGATGCGAGAGGTGCCCGGTGAGAGTCACTGCTGGGGGCTTCAGAGAAGCCATAGGTCAGGTGACAGGCCAGGGGGGACTTCAGGCGTGACTTGAACTGAGCCTTGGAGAATGGAAGAGGCCTATAAAGATGGGAAGAAGCAGGAAAGGCCCCGAGGGCAGGGGCCAGGCATGAGCAAAGGCCCAGATGAAGGATCAGCAAGGCATACCTGGGAATAGGACGTTTGCTTGACCTAGAGAGGAGCCCTGGTTTCTCAGATATGAGAATGTCATTATTGAAGACTGCTGGAAGATGTGTCTTTGGGGTTGGTTTTCAAACAGCACGGCAGGCTTGGCTTATGGGCTCTGATGGATGGCATTCCTATTGGATGGCTAGCAATGGTGGAAGTCTCCCTAGGGCCCCGGCCCAGAGCAAACAAGGTGGTCCATGTGGTTCAGCGTGGACAAGCTCCACAGGAGTCACTGGACTCCCCAGGCTCAGGCAAGGAGAAGGATTCTTAGTAGAAAGAACAAGGGTGGAGGGACAGGCCCCACCCAGGTTGTGCCCTTTCTATAGCCCTGTGCCTTGTCACTCCTTGGCCACCCAAAGATCCCTTCTGGGCAGACCAGCTGAGAAGCAGTGATGGGCTCTTTCTTTTCCCTGGTACTGTTGAAATCGAGTTCAATTTTTTTCTAAGTTCAATTTTGTTAAAATTGTATTCGCACTATGTTTTAATGAAGTCATTTAATTTTTCTCTAGATTTACAGTTTTGATGATTTTTCCCTAAGCGAGGCAGGTAGGGGGTCTTCCAGGCCAGAGAACCCTGGGGTTTGGAGCGCTCTGCCTGGTACAGCTCTGATGATGAGGATAATGGTAATGACATAATCACTACTCTTCCTTGATCTCTTGCTACGTGCCAGACACTGTTCTAAGAAGTTTCTATATATTAACTAATTTAATGTTCGTAGCCACCAGCGAGGCAGTTGCTGTGATCTCCATGATAATGAAAGGAGGCCTAGAGAGGGTAAGCTACTTGTGCTGGGATACCCAGCTAGCACAGAATGGAGAGCCAGATGAGACCAGGTGATCTGCTTGCAAGTGCATGCTTTACCACCAGCCGTATGACCTTAGGTGACCTCGGGCATGAATTTATTCACTCATTTATTCATTTGTGGATGGCCTGTTAACCACAGCATGTGCACTGCAGCTTAACATCATTGGAAAAGCCAGGCAAGGACAGCAATGATCCTAACACTGGGGGATACGAGCAATAGGAGGAATGACCAACCCCTGTGCTGTGTGAGCCCAGAAACAGGGCATCTGAGCAGACTGTGGATTGGGGAGAAGGAAGGGGTGTCAGGGAACACCTTCCAGAGTGTTCTTAAGAGATCCTTAAGTATTGGTTAGAGCAGAGGGGGAGAAGGGCATGAGACACAAAATAAGGAAGTTGTTTCCACCCTCTGAGTCTACAGCTTTTTTTTCTTTTATAAAGATTTTTATTTATTTATTTGACAGAGAGAGACACAGCGAGAGAGGGAACACAAGCAGGGGGAGTGGGAGAGGGAGAAGCAGGCTTCCCTCAGAGCAGGGACCCCAATGCGGGGCTCGGTCCCAGAACTCTGGGATCATGACCTGAGCCGAAGGCAGACGCTTAACGACTGAGCCACCCAGGCGCCCCTCTTCTTCTTTTTAAGTAGGCTCCATGCCCAGCATGGATCCTAACTGGGGCTTGAACTCATGACTCTGAGATCAAGACCTGAACTGAGATCAAGAGTCAGATGCTTCACCGACTGAGCCACCCAGGTGCCCCTATAGCTTTTTCTTCTTAAAATGTAGGGGACGATTTCAGGGTTGCCTTGAAAATTATAGACATAAAACATGTCAGCTGCCTGGACTGGCATCTGGCACATAGTAGGCCCTCAGCAAGTGGAAACTCTGATGGCCAGGAAGAGAAGAAGTAAGTAAACAGGTGTAAGTCTCAGATATTATAGGTAGTAGCAGAAATGGGGACATGGGGGGTTTGGGGGTGCTGAACTGTTGCCGGGGATGAGTGAGAACCTGGGATAGCTGCTGTCTCAGCTGTTTGGAGTTTGAGGCACATGATCCAGCAAAACCTGAGCTGTCTCATGGAATTTTCCACCTGTTTCCTCAAAGAGCAGATTGGAAGGCAGAGCCAACTAGAGGGAAATAAAGGATTCCCCGGGAAGTGAGCTAATGTGCCTGGAACAGGTAATTTGCTGACCAAGTCCAGGGCCCCAGGTGAAATCCATGTAATACGAGAAAGTTGTCCATCATAAGCAGGCTTTTAGTCAACCATAACAGCTCTGTACTTTGTTTTGGCTATGTGGACTTTGGCTGGAAAATAATGGGTTTTACCCCTAATAATTGGAAATTAAAAAAATAATAATTAAGAAGTTCAGGGACGAGATTGCCTGGTTTGGATCCCAGTGCTGACACTTGAAGTCGTGTGATCTCTGGCGCGTCCCTTACCTCTCTCTGCCTCTATGCCTTGGTCAATGGAGAAACTGGTGTGAACCAGTGAAATAGTATTTTCTGCAAGATCCATCTGAGCACCTAGTACGGCCTGCTAAATGTCAGCTGATGATCTCTTTGCTGAGTATTATGCAGGGCCAAGCATTATGTTGGGCACCAAACTTGGGCTGGCTCAAAGTTCTCATTGCAGCCTTGGGAGGGAAGGAGATGGAGACCTAGAGAGGTGAAGCAACTTGGCCAAGGTCACACAGGGAAGAGGAGCCTGGACCAAGGTCTTTTTTGCTTCCATCTCACTACCACCAGGCCTTACTGGGATTTGCTACAGACCCTTGGGAATAGTGTGTTAATGATTTGAACAGAAAACTCAATGGGAGCTTAAAAAAAAGCCACTTTTGCATTATTTACTTCTCATTTTAAGTAGCAACAACATGGTCCATAGCCTGAAAGGTACTTGCACAGAATCAGTAAAAATGTGTTCATTTGTCATTTGTAGATTGTTTTATTTTTAGATTAATGAAGATCCAAATTAAACCATCAAAGTGCAATCATCCTGATAGTCCTTATCACGTTTTGCTCATTATCACTTCATTTATATTTATGATGAAGAACAGATGGTACCAATGTCATATTTCAATGTGTATCATATCCAGCTAAGAGGAAATATCTCATATTAGCTGCACTTATCAAAATATTTGTACTTAACAACAGCAGAAATCTGAGCTTATGTACTATCTTGTCACCATGTCAGAGCTACCATTTAGGAAAGACCATTTAAATTAGATATGCGAGGGAGAGATGCATCATTCGTTACTAGTGAATGAATGTGCTGAACTCTGAACAGCAATTATGGGTTAGCTGTGAGGAGAGAATCATTAAGCTTGAATGAAAAACAGTAATTAGAGTCTGTTGTCTTTGTGGCATGCTCAAATTTTTTTTTATTGACGCTGCTCGCAGAGAGCACCAAGAAGGAAAGGGCACAACTGGTGATGTAATGTGAGAAGTTAGTGACCTGGAGCGCCTGGCTGGCTCAGTAGGTTAAGTGTCTGCCTTCGGCTCGGGTCATGATCCCAGGGTCCCGGGATCGAGCCCCGCATCGGGCTCCCTGCTCAGCAGGGGGTCTGCTTCTCCCTCTGACCCTCCCCCTGCCCGTGCTCTCTCTATCAAATAATTAAATAAAGACTTAAAAAAAAGAGGAGCTAGTGACAGAGAGACAATGAGCATGGTTGCCAAGCTTAGAACCCTGCCTCCTTTTCTAAATGGTAGTTCTAAGAAGAAGGCCAAGAAAAGCCTGCTTTCAGAGGTGAATTACAGAGCCTTTTAAAATAATGCTCTGTTGCAAGCTTTATGTTGCAGAAAGTCTCAAAGGGTTGAGGACGTGTAAGAGTCCCATGTTCCTGAAAATAATAGTACAATGTTTACTCATGATCCGTTTGTCTGATAGGGGGTTGATCAACATGTACTGAGCGTCTATTATGTCCCAGGCATATGAGGGCTACAACGAGGCAAAAGATAGGCTCTCTGACCTCGAGAAATTTATAGTCCCACGTGAAAGCCAGACACAATAGCAAAGAACTCCAATGACAAAAAAATATGTGTGTGCATAGTGCCAAAGTGGTCCAAATGCAAGGGAACCTCCATTTGTGGGAATCAGGAGGGGTTTCATAAGGAAGGTGATTCTGGAGCAGGATTTTGAAGGCTGACTAGAAGTTCGACAGCTGACTAAGAGGGTGGGAATGAAGGCTATTCAGCGAGGAAGCAGTTTGTTGGAATGGGCAAGGGCTCAGTTTTGGTGTCAGGCAGACAGGTTTTGAATTTCAATTCTAACCGCTCACTAGTGTGAACTTGGGCAAGTCATTTACTGCTCTGTGGCTCAGTTTCCTGGAGGCATAAGATTGGGCTAATAACCATATCTATTTCCTAAGGGGGTTGTGACAGCTTCGGCATAGTGCCTGGCACGGAGTGCGTGTTCAGCTAATGTCAGTTCTTATTAGCGTGCCCGGCATGAGGGAAGGCATGAGCACAGCAGGCTCAGGGCTGTGAAAACATGTGACCACACGTGTCTTTTCCTAGGACACATACTACTAGCAATTTCTTGTAATTATATAACCAGAAGGGCCCAGAAAGGGTGAAAAAGTAAATACATTATAAAATTTTTAATGTCTTAAAATGACATTAAAGCCAATTCCATTTGATGATGTCATGTACCAGCAATTTGTTTAGAAAACAGAAAGAACAGGAATCATATTTGTTCTGAGCAAGGTTGTTGGAGCCTTTCACAAGGGGAACAGGCCCCTTTTGTCTCAGGTCTCTTGGCAAAGGGAAGCTGCTGTACCTCTCGAAGAACAGGGGCCCTACGGAGCCACAGGCCAAGTGGCCCTCTCAATCGTAGGCAGGTCTGGGTCCCTTATTGAATGACAAGGGCCCAACACACTGGGCTGACCACTCTCCAAAAGGGACTGATGGTTGGTGGGCAAGCTCCACATGCAAAACCAACAAGAATTTTGCAAAAATCTGGTTTTAGAAAAATATATTTAACGTGAAAAACAAACTTGACAAAAAGATGTATGAAAAAAGGGTGGTAATTTGGTATTCAATCGGGGCACATTTTCAGACGCAGGCACATTCTGCTTGTGACTAGATCAGAGACTCATGGTTTGCTCGCCAAGCTGGCTGTCATGTTCCCTGACAGTAAAGTAGCAATGCCACCCGGGGGGGAAGCAGAACAGCAGGGCGCCATCTTGGGCCCTCACCCACTCATGAATGAGCTCTTCTTGCTTCCATTTGCTCCCTTACTGAAGCTCCCTCTGCCTTGAACTCAGCATGAGTGCCTGGTGGCTGAGGATGGGGAGGAAGGCGGAAGGACCCATGTCAAACAGGACTGCCCTCAGATTTCCTCCCCCCTCCAACCCAAGCTTCTGTCCCTGCACTCTGTCTCCCTTAGGGTGAGACCTTTCCCAACAGGCTCCTGGTCCCTCATGCACACAGACCCTTGGCAGGCCTGCCTCACAGACCTTCCCAAATGCCCGGACATGCCCGCATCCTGCAGAGAGCCCAGCTTAGGCTGCCAAAATGGGACTCCTGCCACACAGTGGCCCTCCACACTCCCAAAATAATAACTTGACACCGTGGGGGGAAATCTGCAGAGCGCAAAGGTGGTAAAACTTCGGTGACTCATGCTTTTAGCACATCACTGCATGCTCCCAGACAACAGACTCATTTCTGTAGCCTTTTAATTTAGCTTTGGGCCTTGCTCCCATAACATACGACGGTCATTGCAGCCACGCTTGGGAGGACCGAATGGGCTTCCTGGCTCAAAGCTAATGCCCTATGAAATTACATATGAACCTCAATTTCCAAACTCCGATAAACAATACCCCACAAAGTGAGTCTTTTAAGGTGTCCCACCCAGGCCACATGAGGCCTTGAGCGGGATCGTGAGCATAGGCTTTGGATCAGACCAAGTGGGGCTGGCACTTGTTTGGCAACTTACTAGCTGTGTGACCCAGGGAAATTTGCTTATTTTGTCTCAGTTTTCTCATCTGTAAAGGGAGTAAAGTAATATGTAGTTATGGGGTTTTATGGATAATTATATGAGCTCCCTAAGTGCAAAAGGATTTGCCTGAGGTCTGGCACCCAGCAAGCTCTCGGGAACAGGAGCTGTGACTACCCTTCCAGGGAGAAGGCCACCGTGCTCTGGGTCTGGACGTGGACGCCTGCTGAGGTGGGAAAACAGGACGGGGGGAGAGGAACAGGGACTCAGAGCATTTCCGACGGGGGGAATAGCAAAGCGAAGGCATGGATAAATATGAAGTGTTGGCTGCAAGATTCCTGTAGAAGACCCCTTTCTAGATTTCCTGGGCAATCTTCTAGATCTCAAGGAGGGGTCCAGTTTCAGAAGCCTCCCCTTACTTCCCAGTGTCTGCTCAGCTCCCAGTTAGGCCCAGGCCAGCTGGAATGCTGAGGGCCAGGTGTGGCCTAGATGGTGGCCACCGGCTGCTGGCCTTGTGTGCTTTGGGCCGGGCCCTGCTGCTGCCATCCATTCTAGCGCATTCCTGGGGTGCCGGGGGCACCATGCCATGTTCAAGCCCTGTATTCCTTTCATTGCAAACCATCACTCATGCTAACAAGTCATGACAGGCTAAAATTCAACTCAATTCACACTCGCAAGGATTTATGAAGCATCTACAGTGTGTTAAATGCTGTGCTTTTGACTAGGGTGGGGAGACTTAATTTATCCAGGCCTCAGTTTACTCATCTGTTACCGATTTACTCTCTGTCAAGATTGGCCTCAATGGCCTCTAAGGGTTTTTATGCAGCCCCCCACCCCCCTTCTCCGCCACCTAAGCTCTAAACTTAGAGGAAATCCTCAGTGAGCTTAGAATTTTGCTGGGATGGTCATTTTACTTTCACTGTGAGAAAATTTATATAAAACAAGATCTCACCAAGTATGTGTGTGGTACTAGCCATCAGCTTAACTCTGAGTTCAAAATAGTAGCTGTTCTGCTTGGTCAGCACGTCTGGTCACAATACACATATGAGTATCTAGCATGGGGTGAGCTTTTTGGATTTGGGCTGCACAGAACGCAGCCCCAAATCAAGCCTCAGATCACACACAACTTTGAATTGTGAGAGGCAACCGGGGGAGAGAACGTTTAGACACCACTTTCCTGCTGAGAGTCTGTGAACCCAGCATTTGCTCGACATGAAATTGTTAGAGGCGAGGGTTTTCTATTTCAGGTCTGATGGGAAGATTTCTATGTTTGGTGACTAATCACAGATGGATTGAGACGATTCGTTCCCATTCAGCTGCTTATGAACAAGCACAATTAGAAGTTGACAGCAAACATGCTTCACAAAAATTATCACATTTAGTGTGATTCCCATAATAAAAACAGGAGCAAGCACACGAGTCTTTTCAATTTACACAAAGAGCCCTGGGGTCTCTCGACAGTCACTGCCGATGCAATGTTTCTGAGTAAACTTTATTAGGAAAACAGATTGAAAACTCTTGAGGTTTAGTTAAATCTTGGTTTAACACACACACACACACACACACACACACACACCCCATGCACACTCTCACACCTTATTCTCTTTCTTTAGCCGAAGTGTTTGTATAAATACTACGCAGATATTAAAAGAAAGACGAGGCACGGAGGGTCCTAGTGTCCCTGTGTCCTATGTGCCCAGACAAGTGCCAAGTCTGGAAGGTGTTTCCTGGACATAGCCAGCTTCCAAGCTCATCATTACCAACACCCATTTGGGTACTATTGTAACTTAAGATGCCTCTTACACATCGTATCTGATTTATTCCTCATAACAAGCCTGAAAGATACAAAGCATTTTCTATGTCATTTTACAGGGAAGATCATATTCAGAAGGGAGCAAATAACTTATTCAAAATCACCCTACGACTCTCTACTAGAGCAAGCGTGGAATCCCGAGATGA
Source organism: Neomonachus schauinslandi (assembly GCF_002201575.2). NCBI lineage: Eukaryota > Metazoa > Chordata > Mammalia > Carnivora > Phocidae > Neomonachus > Neomonachus schauinslandi. The sequence continues at coordinate 142,179,748 of NC_058408.1, read as the reverse complement.
GCCTTGCCTCAGTTTTCATGTGCTTGTCTCTTAAGGCATCAGGGAAGCAAGAAATGGACACATAAATTATTCATTCTACAAATGTTGAGCAAATATTTATTGAGCATCTATGTTGTGATTGTCCCTTGGTAGGCATGGTGTATACAGCTGAGTGGTACTTATTTATTGTCTGTCTGCTCAGGCTTCTTTGGGAAACGGCCCCTAACCCATTTTATAATATTCCTGGTCCCTCTACTTGATTCGGTCAAGTGTGACTCCATCCTCCTGCCACAAAGGGTGGGTTCTGTCCCTGACCAGCCAATGAGAATTCGCTGCACACCCATAGCCACTCGTGATTGGTTCAGGCGTGAGCATGTGACTTCAAGTGGGCCAATCTGAGTCTGCTGTAGGGCTTTTCCTTAGAATTTTTGGCAAAAACATGGACATCTTCCTCTGGAACTGCTGGGGACCGTTTGCCTTGGTGGGTGGGAGTATCTGAGGTTAGAGCGAAGAGAAAGCAAGTAGCACTGAGAGATGCAGAGCGCAAGAGCCCCAAGGGCTTCATTTGAACTCTGGATCCAGGGATGCCACCTGCTTTTCTCAGATTACACAGGCCCTGTTTTAAATTTAAGGTAATTGGAGTGATTTAAGAGATGCATAAAACAGAGAGGACTATTCCGGTTTACCAAATAGAGACAAGACAGACAATAAACCAGTAAAGAACTAATATAATATAAAATTATATATGTATCTCATATATAATTTCAAACTGTAATATGTGTTATGAAGGTAAACGTAGGCAGAACATCTTTTCCTCACACAAAAATGCTATGGTCAGAAGAGGAAACTTTAAGCAGGGTCCCAGGAGGAGGGGAATGATTTGTTAGGGGAGGTACCACTTATGTTGGATTTTGAGTTAACAGGAAGGATAATAATAACGATCTTGACCACAACAACTACCTCAACCATCACAACAGCTAATATTTATTGACTTGCTCTATATTAAGTGCTATCTTCAATTATCTCATTTAATTTCCACAAATCCTATGAGGTAGGATTTATTATATCTGTGTTTTCCTGATAAGGAAAACGAGAACAAGAACAATGAAGCAACTCACCCAAGGGCCATAGTGGATAAATTGCACAGCCAAGCTTGAACCAAAGACAGGCTCCAGAACTCATGCCCTCTCATTTCTAGGGTGGGTTGCCAGCAAAGACTGCAGTTGTGTTCCAGATGGGAGGTACGATCCAGAAACGTTCCATAAGAGGAATAAAAGGGGAAATCTGGGAGTGTCCTGGGGCTTATATCAATGCCGTTCTTTAGTATCTTAATATACATCTGTTGACACAAAGCATTTATCCACTCCTGGCATATGCCTGGCACTGGATACAGAGTGTACGAGACTCAGGCCCGGCCCATAGGACCTCACCCCTTGCCATCTGGAGATAACACAAACAATTGAACACACATGCAACCCTGGGCTGGCTATAAGTTTAATTTCCCGTTGCTCCTTATTCAGGGCTCCCCTTGACTTCTCCCTCCTCTTCATCGCCCCTTATTTCTCATTTCTTACATCTTATTTCTCTTTCTGACTGGAGCTAAGTTGGAAATGGAACCTTTAGTGGTGGACAATTAGACAGTAAATCCCCCTGGCTTATGAGCCACTCGATCCATCACCCGCTATTTTGCTTTTCCATGAGTTACTAGGTGTGAATTACATACGAGCTGAATGTGAAAATCCAACCCTATCAAATGCAGACCTCTTTCCCTGTTCACTTCCCCGCACCCCTTTTACTGCACTGTTCTTATTCATGGCTGTTTCCTCCCCCCCAGCCCCCAGGTTTGACAAAAGCAGATTCTTCAAAACTGTCCTTCTGGGACTGTCTATTTCATTTTGAACTTGACACAAAATTACTATTTTTGACAGTTGAACTTTTCAGCATGCTTGATACAAATATTTTAATATCCTGTTACCTGAGCTGAGGGAGAGATAAAGTTTTACACCAGACACCTACAGTGGCAAGGGAATAAGGTTTCTGGTGACTGATTTAAAGGTACAGTAATAGCAAAATGGTTAATGAGCTAACCATGCTTGCTAGGGCAAAGGTCAACAGGGAAAGACAACCCGGTAACTCAGTCAGAGCTATGGGACCCACATGAGGGAAGAAATGTGCCTGTCACACAGTGTAACAGTTTCTTCCCAAGTTTCTTCCCAGGAGGTTAGAAAGGAAAAAAATCAGTTGACTTCTAGAATGCCTCTTGACTTACCCCAAGGGAGCGGGGCAGGTGGGGAGATGCAAAAGTAGCCTGGATAAGGAAGGCTCATGAGTGTTGGTGTGTTGGACGTGATGGCATGGCCGCTGCTGTCACTGAAGAAGTGTCGTGTGTATGGTGGGTCACCTGAGTGGAAGAATAGATATCAACACGTTGGACATGACTTCAGGTTCATACGCTCAGCAACCTGGGAAAGGTGGGAGTGTCAGGTATGGGAAGGCAGTAATGGTGGCAGAGCAGAGCCTCTCGGAAACTGGAGCTGACCCCCATAGCCTTAGGAGCCCCTAGAGCAACACTGGCCGTTAGAACTTTCTGGAATGATGGAAATCTTCTCTTCTACATTAATTTGGTAACCATTAGCTACATATAGTTAGTGAGCACTTAAAATGTGGCTAGTGTATCCGAGGAACTGAGTTTTTAACCATATTCAATTTTGATTAATTTAAATTTAAGTTTAATTGCCACAAGTGGCTGGTGGTTGCCACATCAGACAGCACAGCTCTGAAATGGGGGAGCCTCAGAGGAAGTCTTTGGATGCTGGCTCAAGTTCTCCACCACTAATGGAACTCGGTTTCTCACATGTTTCTCTTTTCTCTCTGTCAGCTGGTGTCTTTGTCTTCTACTCGGGGATTCATTTTTCCACCTCGAGTTTCGGCTTACTCCTAGTTTCTGCACCTCCATTTCTGACTTCTGTGAACCATCTGCCCCCTGTACCAACAGTATTCATTTTCTGTGGCTGTATGGCAATACCACCTAAAACTCAGTGGCTTAAAATAACATACATGGGTCATGTCTTGAGTTCCATGGGTTAGGAGTCCATAGGTCAAGTGTAGGCATGTCATTTGCCTTAGGGCCTCACAAACTTGCAGTTGAGGTGTTGGCCACAGTTGCGGACTCCTCTCAGGTTTGAAAGGGGAAGAGTCTGCTTCCACACCTGCATGCTTTTTGGAAGAACTTAGTTCCTTGCAGATTTCTGTACTGAGAACCTCGATTTCTTTCTGGCTGTTGTCCAGAGGTTGCCCTCAGCTTCATGCCACGTGGGCCTTCCCAAAAGCCTGCTGGCTTCTTCAAAGCCAGCAAGAAAAACCTCCTCCCAAGATGCGTAGTACAGTCTTCTACATGTAATCATGTGGCCACATACACGAAATCACACACATTCTGTCACCTTTGCTGTATTTGGTTGCTTAGAGGTAAGTCACAGATTCTGCCCATGCTGGGGCATTGGCGGGGGGCGCGGGGGCTGCACAAAGTCATGAACACCAGCAGGTGGGTCATGGGCCATCCTAGAGTCGATCCTCCCCACCAATATTTCCAGTCTAAGATCTTACTGCGTTTGGCTCATTTTCTTGGTATTTCTGTGTTCAAGTTCCAGAAAAAAGAGTCAGCCCATCTTATTCCTTTGGACCTGCCTACCTCACACATGCCAGCAGGTCAGGTGGGCCACCTCTGAATTGATGAGCCTCGTCTAGGGGTGAGGTCCCCCGGTGAGCATGGCTGGGTCAGGCAGTGACTTGTGCACAAAGTCAAATGGGGCCACGCCCAGCAACGTGGGTCTGTGGTCGGGTTGTGCCCTGCACACGTGAAAGGCACAGGAAATTGTACTACCTGAGTACAATTTCCCTGGCAGAGGCAAGGAGGTTTTTCTTTATTCTCCTTCCTTTGCTCACAGCCTTTATCTGAGGTCCAGAGAGAAGAGGGGAGCTAGAGAGAAGGGACCCTTTGAAACCAGATCCAGTTACATTTCAGACAAATGAAAGGAAATGTTACTTTACAGAGTACAAAGTAACTTCACGGAATGCTTCATTCCAAAAGGAAAGAGGGCTAGGAATATGAATGGATTAAAAAATATAAATGACATAGTCATAAATTATGTCTATGAAAATAATCCGAATAATTAGCAATATGGGAACAGTTAAACAAATTATGGTAAATTAACATCATCGAATGTTATACAGCTTTTAAGAATGATTATATGAAAACCAAAGCAAGGTAGAAAAGTATTTTTGATCCAAAGCTATAAGAAAAACCTCAGAATACACAAATTCAAATATGAAAAGATTACAACTTTGCAAAATTATATATGCATGGAATGAAGGCATGGAAAACATTTTATTAAAGTTTAGAAATAATGACTCGGGCACCTGGATGGCTCAGTCAGTTAAGCATCTGACTTGGGCTCAGGTCATGATCTTAGGGTCCTGGGATCGAGCCCTGTGTCGGGGCTCTCTGCTCAGTGGGGAGTCTCCCTCTCCCTCTGTTTCTCCCCCGACTCGTGCACTCTCCCTCTCTCTCAAATAAATAAATAAAATCTTAAAAAAAAAAAAAGAAAGAATGACTAAGAATAATAGCTAACGTTATTTGACTCGACCCTGTGCTAAATAGTTTCCATGCTTTCAGGGGGTGGTCCCTGCTATTATCCTTAATTTACTGATGTGGAAACTGAGGCTTCAAGAGGTCAAATAACTTGCTCAACCGGAGGGAGGCATTTGCACTTAGGCACGATGGGCAAAGCACAGGGAGCCTCCAAGCTCTCCAGTGACTTGTGAAAAATCTGAAACCTAAACAAAACCAAAACAAAACAATGCATGCAGTTCACATTCAAACTCCAACTTGCTAAATGTAGGATGAGACGTCCATAGAATGTGGCATGATATTCACTTTATTAAGTTTAGGATTCAGAAGAATGAAAGTTTCTCATTTTACAAGAATTCCTGATCGCCCAATAGTGATTGTGGCAAAATGATAGCCCATTAAAGATCAAATGAGCTGCTTTTGGCCAAATCGTTTCACCAGTAACATTAGAAAAATCTTTTCAAAAAATTTGGCACTTAGTACAGTGCGTGGGTACAGTTAAAAATATGTGATATGGCGTGGGATCTAAAGCCTATGAAAGTCTTGGAATAGCCCTGGCCAGAGCCCATGCTGACAGCTACTGTCTATTCTCCCTCTTCCCTGCAAAGAGAGGCTGGGATGTAGTTCAGCAGGGCGCAGCCCTTTGGGGCATTGGGACGAGGGGAGAAGGAAGACGACAGGGAAGAGGGGTGGGGGGGCACGGCAGGTAGGGGGGAGAGGTAACTCTTAGCGATCGGACAGTGGCCTCTGTGCATCACAAAGCTGACTCAGTATGATGTAATACCTGAGTTCTTCTTCTTCTGCTCTTGTGAGGATACAAGCCGCGTGTGGGGGTGTGTGTGTGTGTTTGTGCACACGCGCACCCAGATGAGCACATGATGTGGCATATGAGGGTGTTGCCCGCAGTTTTTGTCTGTGGCAGAATCATTTGAGGTAGGGTCCCTTCCCTTTTCGTTGCAATTACAGTGTTATGGGTCCCCATTTTTCAGCAGGTTGCAAACCCAGACTGTAGCAATCTGCAGAACCAATCCAGTGCGCTAAAGGGAATGGACCTGGGGACTGTCTTTAAATCGGGGGGGTTGCTGGTGTAGTCCGCCCTGCCTGCTGGGTGGGTGCTTAGCAAACTACCGAAGCTTGCTTTCGTCTTTGTGGGCAACACCCCCATTTGAAAGCAAGTTTTCCCTGGGGCTTTGTTCTCTGTGGGAGCCACACTTGGGGGATTTTAAGGGTCCATCCCACCAGCGCCCTCAGTTTTGGGGGGCACTTATCAGGGCAATAAGGCTCTCTCCTCGGGCAAGTGAGCCGGAAGACTTTGAATGCAAGTTGCTTGAGCTTTCATTAATAGATACCCCCCGCCTCCATCCTCCCCCAGAACGCTTTTCGACCAAATACCAAAATAGCATTCTTGATTTACAGATGGCTTTTAAATATAACTTTTCATTAAGTTTGAAACAAGTTTATGAGAGGCCTCTATGCACCAGCTGTGAGGCATTTACGAGACCCGAGGCCAAGATAACACACCTGGGTGGGGGCCTCTTCCATTTCTAGCCTTGCAAACTCATTTTTGATGACACCCTTTAAATAACATGCATGGCCAAGTTTTTGTTCCCATTCTGCCCAAGCACGGGGATCTCATTGTGAGAACTCCGGGCCATATGTTACTTGATCAGGGTAACGCGGAATAATTACCGGCCCATTGCACTTCATTACACCACTGTAATAGGTGGCGGGTCAATGTTTCAGCTACAGCTGCTCTGAACTTGAGCTGACATAGATACTGTGATAGGAAAGCACGGGGGGGCCCCCATGCAAATGGCAGAAATTAGCATCCAGTCAATAGGTTCTGAAATGCTATATGCCCTCAGCCCAGGACACCTGCTTCGGGTCTCTCATTTTCTCTTGGATACAATACGATGATCATAGAATAAATGAATCCTTCAACTTGTGTTATGCTTCATAAAAGGTCATTGAAATGCCAGAGAATGTTAAATACCATGAACGTGTTCGGAGAATAACATTCCATAACACATCACCTGGTTGTTTCTAATGGCCAGTTTTACTGGTGCAGTTGATATCTGCTTCTGTGTGTATCCAGTCTGTAGATGGCTTTTTAACACAACACTTCCCTGTTACAAAACAACAATAAATGGTCCAGAGTTGTAAAAGGTTTACGGGGTGACCACATAATTTATCTTCCAAAATGGGAATAAAACAGAGTGATATTAATAATTACACTGGGACAAGGGACATACACCTGGACTGTTCCCAGAAAAAATGAGGCATCCACGACATAAGGCACAGCTATGATTTTTGTTCACTATCCTTTCCCTTACAGCCAAAGCTAGTGTCATCTGGAGATGACAACGGTCATGAGCTTGGCCCTTCTCCCTGCTCCCCCAAATCCACCCCCCTCCACCATAGCCTGGGTGAAATGCATTCCACTGGCCCTTTTCGTCCTGTAATGAGTTGTTAACACAAGCCTGGAGCTTCTGAGAGAAATCTAGGATCAATACAGAGATTAGAGAGTCATCCTTGCATGTGGACATTTTCATGGGAAAACCTCACTTTGGAAAATACCATTATGGAAGTCGGAGAGAGAAGAGGGAGAGCCGTGGAAGCAGGAGAAGAATGAGCCTAGAGAAAGGAGAAGAACCAGCTTCATGGAAAATGAGAGAAGCATTGACAGATGTTCACTGGATCTGGTGAGAAGAAGGTGTGGCTGTCAGCCTCCAAGATGGCTTCTAGTGGTTTTGCCTCCAGGTATCCAAGCTCTGTGTGGTTTCTCTCACATCAACAGGGAAAGCTGTGTCAGGTATGGCTGAAATGGTAGAGTGTGACTTTCGAAACGGGGTCACAGAAGACATGGTGACTTCCATCATCAAGCTCTCCCTTTGATCACTCACTCTGGGGGAAGATAGTAGCCATGTCATGAAGAAGCTCAAGTAGTCCTGTGGAGAGGTCCTTGTGGGGAGGAATTGAGGGCTCCTGCCAAGGACAGTGTGAGTGAGCCATCTTGGAAAGAATACGGTTACGAGGAATATTCCTTTTAGGCTTCCCACCAGCAAAGTCCATGAGCTTCTTTTCAAGGGAAATAATCCTGTAAGATGTGACTAAACATATAACTTAAGACACCACATGCAAAAATCTACCTTATTACCTTGTAGCCATACTTCTCATTTTCCAGGGAAATTGTTTGAGTCTCCTCTTAACTTGAGTCTCCCTCCCTCCACCCCAGCATTTTTCTGTAGATAAAGTTTTATGGCACAGACTAACCCATATAAAATGGACCCACAGTAATTTTTCTAAGTGGGTCAACTTATAACACAGGCCACCTGGAATTACTGGACAATGGCCAAATGGCATAAAACATTTTCGAAAAGACAACTGCAGTGCCATCACATGGTCTGAATCTGTTTGACTGAAAAAAAAAAATGGAGGCATGGCTCATGGCCCTGCTGGAGTTTATTGATATTTCCTTCCTTTGAAGAATGCAAACTGCATGTGGCATTTGCAGGGTGAGCTGAGTTTTCTCTATTAGCTTCTCCAGACCCGGACCCTCCCTTTGCCCTGTGTTTCCTTAGCTAAATCACATCCCTTGATCCACTGGAAGTCATGAATTAGTAAAGAACCAACCAACTGCCTTATCTGGAGAAGCCTGTTTAATCATTCATGCCTGGCTCCAGGAAGGATGCCCTTTGGAGGGCTATTTCTTTCCCTTTTTTCCCCATTCCCCTCAAGGGTTGACCAAAACAAATGTTATCTTGTTCCCTGCCCCCAGGTACTTTTTTTTTTTTTTTTTTTTTTTAAATGCTTGGGCTCACAAATGAGAAAGAAAGGAAGGAAAAGGAACATCCAGGGCTGCTGTGTACAGCTGTATGGACTGTGCACTTTACAAGGCTTGCAGGAAAGGAGGGGAGTGCCGCTGAAATTCAGACCACACTCCCCTTGTCCAAATGTGTGCTCTGGCCTGGAGCCATGTCCACTTAGAGGAGGGGTGGACACAAAGGCCCTGTCTCAGCTAACGTGGGTCCTGCCAACATTGTTTCTTTCCTCCTTCTTCTCTTTGACTTCCCTCCTCTTCACTTCAGCAAAAACCTGTATGAAGTCTCTTGTAATTTGTTTTTCTCCCTGAGGAAAGGTTAATTCTTGTAGCCATAATTCATTCACAGGAAATTAGACACAGGAGCATTGGGATGCCTGAGATAATTTAAAAAGCCCCTTTGAAGCCCTTTTCCTTCAGGTTTGGGAAAGTCTCTCTCTCCCCCTCCCCCATCCTCAATTCCCAAGGGGGCCTCACCCCAAGTGGGTTCCCTGTGTCAGGACTGGCATCCAAGGAGGGGCTGACTGAAGCAGGACACCCACATTGGATGTCTGGGAGGAACCAGGTGTGAGTCTTCCCAGAGTCCCCTGCTCTTCCCATCCTCAGACATTTCCTTCCATGGGTTTTAATCGAGTGTTTGAATGTTTTGGTGTTTGCCCAACGTGATGGGCCTTTCTTTCGGATTGATACAGAAGCACTGCTTCCGCGTTATCCATTATCCACAAGGCCAGCGGACTAAAGTCCAGACTATTCACTAGTACTTGATGAAGGAAACTTTTCGTCTCTTTCGTTCTGAATTGCGTAGCCAGAGCAAGGACAAATCACAGAAATGTCAGATTTGAGTTTTATCCTGGTCCTCGTCCACCTCGTGGTTTGGCAAGATCCATGGACTGCTTTAGAAAGCTGCTGTATTTTGTTGTCTTCATGACGCTGTCTTTTCTTCTGGGAAGGGCAGCATTGTGTAGAATGGCCTAGAGTTCATTCCTCATTGTAATTTTTCTAACGGGCTTGGAAGCATGAAGGGGCTTGAGTATGACCAGGTTCTGGGAACAAACGGTACCAGGAGGGGAGCCCAGGTCTGTTTCAGTGCTAAGTCTCCCTCCTCATCTCTACAGCACATACCAGAGCAGACACGCAAACTTGAAACCCCAGGTGAGGTTGCTGCATTTCGCTTGTTCTGACAGGTCAGCCTCCCCCCCGCCCCCCGCTCAACCCCCCGTTTCCCTGTTGTGACCAGAGCTACTCTGAGCACAGGAATTGCCTTCACAAAATGCTTGTTATCTTGCGCACCATGATGTTGTAACAGTGATGGATTACTTTAGTCTATAAACCAGTATCTAAGGTTGTGCTGGCTTGAAAACGTTCTTTGTGGGCTGGCCTTTGTAGTTTCCCATCTCTTTTCTAAAATGACGGCTGGGGAAGTATTCTTACAAGTGCTCAAGGACATCCAGACAATATAGCAGTAGTTAGTGCTAAAAATATGAGCTATCAAGCCTTGAAAAGACATGGAAGAAAACTCAATGCATATTACTGAGTGAAAGTAGTCAACCGAAGAAGACTACACACTGTACAGGTCCAACTCTATGACGTTTTGGAAGAGGCAAAACTGTGGAGACAATAAAAAGATCAGCCATTGCCGGGGGTGGGATCTGGGTGAGGGATGAACAGGCAGAGCACAGAGGATTTTCGGGCAGTGAAAATACTCTGTATGATATAATATGGAGCCATGTCATTAGACATTAGTCCAAGCCCACAGAATGTGCAACACCCAGAGTGAGCCCCAAGGTTAATTCTGGAATTTGGGTGATTAGGATGTATTGATACAGATTCATCCTTGGTAATAAATGTCCCACTCTGGTGAGTGATGCTGATAATGGGGGAGATGGCATGAGGGGCAGGGGTATGTGGGAAACCTCTGTACCTCCCTCTCAATTTTACTGAAAACTTCTCTAAAAAATAAAGTCTTAAAAAAAAAGAAAACGTGTTCAAGAGACTAAAGCTCAAGGACATCTACATGATGACTCAGCCATCCATACCTGAGTGTATAACGAGAGAAATAAGTGCTTATGGTCGCTAAAAACAGATATAAGAACGTTCACAAAAGTTTTATGAGTAAGCGCCAGAAGCTGGAAACAACCCAAATGTCCGCTGAAATGGTGCTAGAGTTATAATGTGGAATAGTACCCAGCACTGAAAGTGACTCAGTTCCAGCTACATGCAACAAGTCAGAAATGTCTTGCAGATGTACTGCTGAGCAAAAGAAAACAGATGTTATAGACGATGTACAGTATGATTCCATTTACACAAAGTTCAAAAACAGGGCAAAGTGATGCATGATGAACCAAGTCAAACTGGTGGTTACTGACTGGGGATGGGGCACGAGGGGGACCACTGGGTGCTGGGAACATTCTATATCTTGATCTGGTTACCTGGGTGTATGCATACGTAAAAACCTATCACTTGAGATCTGTGCACCATTAAAAAAAATAAAAACAATTAACAACAGAACACACAAGGGAATGGGGTTGTGGAGAGTGGGTGCTGGCCCCTGCCCGTTGACCCAAGGTCTCTGAGGATACCCCTTGCAGAGCCCTCCCACTACATTCTTCTGAAGTCACTTCTGACCCAGAGGGCAGCCTTGATCCATCAGGAATGGATGTAATCAGTCATGCTGCTAGGGATCCAGCATCTGGGGTGCCTGTGGCTCATTCTTAGTGTCTTCATACCCAATGACTCCTTGCTCATGTCATTTTTGCTCATGAGCAGATTCCCAATGGACTTGTACCTTTGCCTTGAACCCAGGCCCACCGCTGGGGACATGGATGCCATGCCTTTCTCTTACTAGCATCTTCTTCCCAGATGCCTGAACCATATCTTCCACACCTCTAGTCATGAGGTATCGGAGGGACTGATCTTGCACCATGTCTGTGTGACCTGCTTATGAGGACCCCCATTACCTGGAGCTTCCTGATATTGTGTCCACTGCCTGGTTGACCGCCCCCTTCATTATTGACAGGTCCTCCTGACACCAATAGATTGGACCTCTGAGAAGCAACCCTACTGGTGGGTCACTTCACTTACCCATTGGCCCCAGCTTCCTCTCACTCCCTACTGGGTCAGGTTGACGAACCCCCAGTCCTGCAGCACACTCGCCAACAAGGATCGGGACAGTTCACTCCCATCAGCTGCTGTGTTTCTGATATGCCCATATTGGACAGAATACTCAAGGAAACCCAAATCTGTCTTCAAACACCATAAGACCTAGAGTACAATGGACAATGAAACATTTTAACACTTTCCTTTGAGCTCTTTCTTGTGGCATTTCTTTGGAGAGGAAAAGCTATTTTGCAACTGCCCATTAACTGTTAATGTTTTGAGGCACAGTGGGAAAAAGAGAAAGGTGAAAAGATAAGGGGGTAATATCTGTGAGACAGTCAGCCTGAAAGGTTCACCACAACATGAACGGTTTCAAGCGTGTTCGATCTGTTTCTATAGTTTTGTTATTCATGAGACAAAAGGGGAGCGAGAGAGCAAAATAAACACAGCCACTTAGGAGATGGATGGAGCCCACAAAGAGAAACTAAGCCACAGAATACAGCAAAAGAGCAGAGCATTATAGGCAGAAAAATTACATCTGGGTTATTCTACTTAAATGGAAGAAACATAAATCACACCAAGGACTCATAGCAATGTGCATTGGAGAAATAATGCACAGACCAGCCTGGACTGCCCTCTTTCTTGTTCACTGAGTTGAATCCTACGCCTCCTGTGTGATCCGGCAGGAGTCCCAGGAGCCAGTCATGGTCCGGTCCTCTTGCTCAGTCCTGCCCGGTCCTGTCTAGTCCAGCCCTGCCCACTGTGGTCTTGCCCCTGCTCTGCTCTCTCTAAGCCATCACATTCTGCCCCTGCTGGTATCTGCTCATCATAACCAGTGGTGGTTATGTTTGAACATGCCTTTGTCTTAGCTTCTGTCTCAGACTGCAAGCCTCTTGAGGGTTCGTTTGTCTTTGTACCTGTCTTCAGTGCTCTAGGCTAAAATCCTTATGTGTAGCATGTGCACAATATACTCGTATACTTGGATATACTCATATATATGTTGGTTGATTAATTTCAAATACTTGTGATGGAATTTTCTCTGCAGTTGGGACAGTGAGCAGGAGTTCTGCATGCACAGCACTTTGGAGGTGGATGGTTAATTATAACTGAGTCAGCCCCTGTAGGACCGCATTTGGACAAGCACATCCATTTACAGCAACTGTTTCTCTTAAAATACCTTCAGTAGATTGATAAAAAAACAATGCAACATGTTCAGAGATTTTCAATAGTAAATATTTTTGTCTAGATTTCTCCAATTAAGTACATCTGGAGGGTCACTGAGATTTGACAGCCAATGCCTTATACCCAATGAGGATATGACAAAAATCAGTGATCTGGGCATTCACCTATTCTTTTCAAATATCACAATTCTCTTTGAATAAGAAGTAGAAGAAGGGCTGATCTGTATGTATGCCATATTCTATCTGGGTTCTAAAATTTTGATAAATCAGGAATATCCAATTTTTCTCCTAGGCCTACAAATGCTGACATTGAGTCCATCCATTTTTCAACTTGGATGGTCGACCTTCGTCAATGTGACCTAGGAAGAAAGGATGTCTAGCCGATGTTAAATTCTAGACAGGAGTTACACGTTGTGTTCATTTCCCATGAATGAGGCAGTGAACATAGAACCTTTTTTTTTTTTTTTGCTTGCATTTCCTCATCTATAAAATGAATATAATAGAACTAATATCCAAGTGTTATGAGGATTAAATCAGGTAATATGTGTAATATGTAGCCTTAGATTGATGACTCATGCATGGGAAGCATTACATGTGTTGAAAAAATACAAATAAAACAAAGTTCATTCTCACAACAATGCTTTGTGACAGGTGTTTCCAAAAGCCCTTCTAGCAAAAATAGTTAAAAACCAGCTGATTCATTTGTTTTCTATCCTTAGATTTATAAACAGAGGATATCATCAAGCAATCTTCTTGAACGCTTGGTGGCAATTATTTGTACAGCCTGGCAGTCTCAACTTTATTTGTTTTGAATAAATAAATATAATTATATCCATTCTCAGGCCCCTAGGAAACATTTTCCCAGCACTAGGAGTGAAAAGATACACCACCATCTTTTTTTTTTTTTTTTTGTAACTAAGTCAGTTTCACACTGACAAAGGAGAAGCTTAGCAGAACTGGAAAATGTCTTAAAATATTAATTATGTATTACTGAGTTTCATAAATTTTTTAATTTTCTGAAAGGCATTAATAACAAGAACCCATAATGACTCAAGGGAAACAATGACACATTTGCATTTTATTAGTTAAAATAAATGCAATAATACTTCAGTTATCTGCTTGTCACTGGATACAGGCCATTTAATGTGTGTACATTTTCCCAACACCTAAACCTTGGTCTTTTGATTGTAAAACTTTGATCATTTTAACTTATAAAAATATGATAAAAATATATAACCACTCACTTTCTATTATTCAGACCATATTAAAATACAAAAAAAAAATGCTTAACATCATGTTAGGTTTTTTGTATGGGAAGCAAGAATCAACATTTACTTTACTAAATAGTATTACATTGACATGTTCAGATATTTTGAGGCATGGAAGAACCTTTTCCTCTTTCACTGAATGACCTCACAATTGCTATGTTGGAATTTTATATTTTTTATTAGCTCACAGAGCACTGTGGGGCTGTTGGGTTTCGCTTGTGAGGTACCATTTACTGAAAATGATTAGAACTAGTTTTTGGGGATTGAGAAAAAGACAAAGTAGATCCAGCAGGCATTTTTTTTTTATACGTTTCTTTTCTTTTTTTTTAAATGTTTTAGTGTTATGTTAATCACCATACATCATTAGTTTTTGACGTAGTGTTCCATGATTCATTGCTTGCGTATAACACCCAGGCCTCCATGCAGAACATGCCCTCTTTAATACCCATCACCAGGCTAACCCATCCCCCCACCCCTCTCCCCTCTAGAACCCTCAGTTTGTTTCTCAGAATCCATAGTCTCTCATGGTTCGTCTCCCTCTCCGATTTTCCCTTTTCATTCTTCCCCTCCTGCTATCTTCTTCTTCTTTTTTTTAACATATAATGTATTATTTGCTTCAGAGGTGCAGGTCTGTGATTCAACAGTCTTGCACAATTCCCAGTGCTCACCATAGCACATACCCTCCCCTGTGTCCATCACCTAGCCGCCCCATCCCTCCCACCCCCCACCACTCCAGCAACCCTCACTTTGCTTCCTGAGATTAAGAATTCCTCATATCAGTGAGGTCATATGATACATGTCTTTCTCTGATTGACTTATTTCGCTCAGCATAACACCCTCCAGTTCCATCCATGTCGTTGCAAATGGCAAGATCTCATTCCTTTTGATGGCTGCATAATATTCCATTGTATATATATATATATATATATATATATATATATATATATATATATAT
>NC_058408.1:142070103-142164812 GCF_002201575.2 Neomonachus schauinslandi | reverse complement strand
TATATATATATATATATATATATATATATATATATATATATATATATACCACATCTTCTTTACCCATTCATTTGTCGTTGGACATCTTGGCTCTTTCCACAGTTTGGCTATTGTGGACATTGCTGCTATAAACATTGGGGTGCACGTACCCCTTTGGACCCCTACCTTTGTATCTTTAGGGTAAATACCCAGTAGTGCAGTTGTCCAACAGGCATTATAAAGTTTTATACTTATAACCATCTACTCAAGAATAAGAGCAGGTGTTGTTAGTGATTAAAAGGAATGGAGAGGGGGTCAGTAGGAGGAAGAGTGCCAGAGAGCATCCGGGAACTTTTCTTTCCCACCTGAGACTGGTGTAAGATGGAGGCTGAGCCTGCCCGAGAGCTGGGAGGGCTGATGGATGCAATGAAGTGTTCTGGAAAGACTGAGCCAGAGGACATAGACTTGGTTCCAGAGAACACATTCTGGGTGTTGGTGGGTGCACACACGGAGGGCCTTCTCCGGTGACACCACCCAGGTTAGGAAAATGACCCAGCCTTCTCCCTCCCTCTGGAGGAGGATCCAAACTATTGAAAACATTTTTGATGTTTTCACCAAAAATAATAGACTTGCTCGGGAAATTCAAATTTTCCCAACCAGTCTAATATGGCTGCTCACTAAAGTTATTTATTGATCGGGCTGAATTTTAGAAGTTGAAGGCAGTGATGCCTTTGAGCTAGAGAAGAAACAAAAACAACAGAGGAATGGCAAAGGGCTCTAAGTAGTCTAAGAAAAATTCTGGGCAACTAATCTTGTTGCGTTCCACTTGTGACGTTTAGTTAGCAAGGCCAACCTGGTAAGGCTTGATTGTTGCTCTGGGATGCTTGGCCATGTATTTCTTCTTGTCTCTCATACTTGTCCTTGGCTTTTCCCAGGCCTCAGAACCGATCCTCCTATGCCAGGAGCCCACAGACATTACTGGTGTCCTCCAAATTGTCTTGCACTGCAAGTAATGATTTCAGGCATGTTTTTGGGAGACATACAAATATAAGGGGGGTTGATTTTGACATTCATTTTTATTGTATTGGTATTGTGATTATTATTATGGTTTTTCCTTGTATATGGTCTAATAACTTCCCAAAGCACCCCCACAGTGTTAATTTCTTAGCATGCAGCAACCGCTTGGGGGTAGAATCAGCCACCAGTCTTCTCCTCAACCCCCCCAGAGAAGGAGGCAGGGTAGTTTCATAAGAGGAGATTTTGCTAAATCTATTCCAGGCATCCGCTTCTGTGACCATATCAGAGCTTCACGACAAAGAAACTTTGCCAGATATTGAAATCCAATTAACTGTTATAATAATGCTAATGAGCTAACATGTGCTGAGCATTTATATGGTAGCAGGCATTGCTCTGAGCATTAGATGTGCATTAATTTATTGAGTTCTCCAACAACTCTGAGGTGCTAGTGTGACCTGGTCCCAGAAGAGGAACAGAGGCTCAGAGCAAGCAAGTGGCTTGCTTGGGGTCACAGAGCAAGCACGGGCAGAGCCCTGGGCCTGCCCTCTTGCTCTTCATCATGTCTGTTAGGAGGTGACTTGTGTCTCAAAATTCAACTAGTCCAAAACAGAGGCAAGAACCCAACTGTATGCTCAAATTGCCTCGGGTGAGAGGAGAGGTGGTCCATAGAGTATATTAAACTTCATGCACTTTATTCCATGTCCATAGGATCTTCCTCAAGTGGAAGCTTGTACTTTGCTGGAGTGGAGGATGCAAGACAAGGTGGATTGCAGGATTGCCCTGCAAAGGCAGGGATTTTGTATGGAAACGACATGTACGTGAAAGAAGCCACTCTTAAAGACCACATATTGTATGATTCCATTTATAGGAAATGTCCAGAATAGGCAATCCATGGAGACAGGAAGTACATTAGCAGTTGCCAGGGCCTTGGGGGAGGGGCAGATGGGGAAGCGGGAATGACTCCTGGAGGGTAGCAGTTTCTTTTGGGGGTGATGAAAATACTCTAACATTGACTGTGGTGATGGTTGCTCAACTCTGTAAATATACTAAAAGCCATTGAAGCGTACACTTTAAATGGGTGAATTGTATGGTATGTGAGTTGTATCTCAATAAAGTAGTTATTAATAATAAAAAACTCACGGAATGTTGATTCTGACCCCAACTGTCTCCAGGCAGAGGCAGCTCGAGAAGACAGGGGCACCTGCGGATTTCATAAAATTTGCTTATTAGGGGGGAGAAATGGCCGATTAATTAAACGTATACAAATAATTCATGTTGATCATAAAAAATTAAAAACACCCATAATCTTGACACTTAGACATAATCATTGTTAACATTTTTGGGTTTATCCTTGAGAATTTTTTCTATGCATTTATAAGGTACATGGAGACACCGGATCATGCTACCCCTATTGTAATTTGCTTTTCTCATTAAACAACACTGTGTCATGGAGGTTCTCCAAATGCGATGCCTGCCATTGGCATCAATATCATCTGGGGACCCTGAAATGTGAAATCTAGAGGCCCCGTGCAGGCTTCCTGAATGAGAAGCTCTGGGAGTGGGGCCATGGGTCTTGCTTTAGTGAGCCCTCCAGGCGATCCTGATACACAGTCAAGTGTGAAAACCATTGCCCTGCCTTAACTGTGTGTGCGTGTAAATACATGTGGATTTCTGTCATAATTTTTAATGATTGATATTCCAATTTTTGGCTACTGTAAGTAATGCTGCAAAGATCGTCCTTGAGCTATCCTTGTGCACTTTATTTTTTTTCCACACAAAGCATAGGTCATTTTTTTATTATTATTATTATTATTATTATTATTATTATTATTATTATTTGGCCCTCGACTAGTACATAGATGGCTTCTCTTCACCCTTTGGGTTGATAATTTTCTCTAGGTTGCTGCTGATGATATGATAAAGCTCAGCATAGGAGGCCCTCAGGTCCAGCACCATGGCCCTGAGCTCTCCATAGGCTGCCTCATCTCGCTCATGCATCAGGACCCCTTAATCCATTACATGAGTCTCCTTAGAGGCCTTGGCCACAGCATCCCCGCATTCAGAGATGTACTTGGAAATGGTTGTCTGGAAGCATCTACTTTTGTCTTGATTGCATTTACCCTCTCCAGCACCTTCTCCTGGATTGTCACCCCAAAGTCATTTCCATTCTCAATCTTGGGCATCAGGTGCTGGATCTGTGTGATCACCAGAATGCATTTTTCTTTGAGAGTCCAGACTTCTGGCTTAACCAGGGCAAGTAGGGTGAGAACCTTCTCATTTCCAGGGAGAAAGCCACACTTGGGAACTTCTTTCTTTTCCTGCTTATCTGTTTCCATCTCATCATCCTTGGGTGGAGGGTCTGGGATGGGGATGTCCATTGGGGTCTGGAGAGAGGTCAGGTCAGCAACATTGAGGGAGTCCTCTTGCAAGAGTTGATTCAGGTGTATGATTTTCTGTGGCAAGAAACTGTAGAGGAATTCCTCTGCCTCCTGGAAAAGGCTTTGCCTGAAGACATCCACCTGCTTGTGGGCTTCCCCGCTCAGGTACACCCCACAAGGCTTGGCCATGTTGCTCCAGTTGCAAGATCTCCGGTCTCTCCTTGCACACTTTAATTATTTCCTCTGATACATTCCCAGAAGTGTATATACTGGGTCAAAGTCTAAGGCTTTAGATATTTATTTTCAAATTGCCCTCAAAAAAACCTTCTTAATTTACATCCCTACTTCCAAATAAGAGAATGTGTATATTTTTGACAATTCTGGCCATTCTTTTTTTAAATCCATCATAATACAAGAAGTAAAAAGGTAGGCCATTGGGTTTTAGCTTATATTTCTTTGATTACTGGTAATACTGAACCTTTGTATGTGATTATTGACTATATTTCTTCATTTGTAAATATCTTGCTTAAGCCTATTGCCCAAATTTCTATGGAATTTTTCATATATATATGTATATACATATATGTATACATATATATATATACATATATATATATATTTCTGGTAGAATTTAATACATTGTCAAGTAGTAAGAATACTAACCCCTGAATATCACATATGTTGAAAATACATTTTCTGGTTTACTTGCCTTTTAACTTTCCTAGTTGTTTTTTTTTTTTTTTTTCTGTTTAGAATGAGCTTAAAATTTTAATATCATAAAATTTTATTTTGGTGACATTCTTTGAAAGGATTTCCCATCTGGTTTTATATAAATATTTATGTATCTTTTCTTAGTACTTTTACATTAAATTGTTTAATACATATGGAATTTATGTTCCTATAAATTGTCTTTTGTTTCCAAATGGTTGTCCCTAGATTCTTTATTGACTAGTCCTAATTTTCCTGCTTGATCTGAAATTCTAACCTTATTATATATACATTTTTTTAATGGCTTGGGTCTGCTTTTGAATTTCTTGGTCTATTTAATTAATCTGTTTCTATTGGAGTCAGTTTTGATTATCAGAATTCTAATACATTTTAATAATTGGAAGGACAAATACTCTCTCTTCATTTTTTTTTCTTCCCCCAGACTTTTTTCCTGGTTATTCTCACATATCATATAGTGTTCAAATACACTTTAGTCAAGTTTGAAAAGAAGTATTAGAATTTTGATTTGAATTACATTAAATTCATAGCGTGATTTGTCAGTGTCAATATCTTTAAATAGAACGTCTTTCTATCATGGAACATGTTATGTTTTCCACAATTATTCAGATATCCTTTTGTCTTTTGTTTGTTTAAAGATTTATTTATTTATTTATTTAAGCTCTACACCCCAAGTGGGGCTTGAACTCACAATCTCAAGATCAAGTCACATGCTTCACTGACTGAACCAGCCAGGAGCCCCAGATATCCTTTTGTCTTCCTGAGTAGAGTATATAAGTTCTTTTCATATAGATTATAGTCATTTTATGGGAAGTTCATTTCTTTTATTTATTTATTTGTTTGTTTATTTATTTATTTATTTTAAAAGATTTTATTTATTTATTTGAGAGAGAGAGAATGAGAGACAGCAAGAGAGGGAAGAGGGTCAGAGGGAGAAGCAGACCCCCCGCTGAGCAGGGAGCCCGATGTGGGACTCGATCCCAGGACTCCAGGATCATGACCTGAGCCGAAGGCAGTCGCTTAACCAACTGAGCCACCCAGGCGCCCGGGAAGTTCATTTCTAGGCATTATATATTTACGACTGCTATGCAGCGCATATTTTCTAAGTGGTTATGGACACATTATTGATTTCTGTAAACTAATTTTATAACCATCCACCTCATTGAAGCCTCTTATCAGTTCTAAGATTTTCTCATGGGTTTTCCAAGTAGGACAGCAATGATGATTTTTTTCTCTGCAGTCTCCAGCCTTTATTCCTGCTGTTTCATACTCTTTTCTATTGTATTAGCTGGTGCTTCCAGAACAATGTTAAACAGTCATTACAAGTAGGCATCTTTGATCTCTTCCTACCTTTTCATGGCAATGTCTTCCATTTTACAGTTAATCATGATGCTGGCTATTAGTTTAAAAAAGCAGATTTTATATATCTGCATGTGTATACATACACATACACATATATACACATCCATCCATCCATCCATCACATCTGTTAGTAGACTACATTCTTGGTTTACTAAGACTTTTTTTTATTTTATTATTTTTTAAAGATTTTATTTAATTTGTCAGAGAGAGAGAGGGAAAGAGCACAAGCAGGGAGAGTGGCAGGCAGAGGGAGAAGCAGACTCCCCACTGAGCAGGGAGCCTGATGGGGGCTCCATCCCAGGACCCTGGGATCATGACCTGAGCTGAAGGCAGACCCTTAACCGACTGAGCTATCCAGGCGTCCCTAAGGTTTTTTTTTTTTTTAAAACATAGACATTACATTTTATCAAATGTCCTTTCAGGATCTCTCAAGATGAAAATGTGTTTTTCTTTCATGGCCTTATTTCACAATTATTGTCAAATCAACATTAATTGAGCATCTACTATGTTACCATTTTACTAAAAACAAAAACAAAAACAAAAAAAACATAGACACAGAGACACATCAGAAAAGCTAAGTTGTTTGGTGTCCCAGATCTGAGCAGATAGGAGCTGCCAAAGAGAAAGAAGTGATGGCTGGGGAGACTCGGGTGTGGTCATGTAGCCATGGTCAGGAAACGCCAAGGTTCCACCGAGACCCTGTATCTCTGCTGTTCACATCCTGGTTCCTCACTGAGATCTCTTCAAGGATCTCTTAAAACAAAACAAAAACCAAAACAAAACAAAACAAAGCTTGAGCCTACTAAAACTGTGTGTGTGTGTTTGTGTGTTGGAGGGCAGGGGGTGTAAATCAGGCATCTGGTTTGATAGCCAGAGTGGCTAAAATGATGGTGCAATTGAATGGACGATGTCCTCAGCGTCCCTGCAGGGTGTGCTGTTAGCTAGTTATTTTACCAAATTGGGGCGGCTTAAGGTTGCTCAGGGATATTACTATTATTATCGTTGCTATAATTATGAGGTTGATCCATATGAAACTACCATTTTTATCGGCAAAGCATGGTCAACTATATGATCTGACCTAACATAATTAATAATGACCATTTATTATCTATTATATATCAGCAATTGTATCTGTATTTTCTACAGGCCATTTCGTTTTGTTTCTATAACAGCTCCGTGAGGTAGGGGCTATCACCCCAATCTACAGATGAGAAAACAAGCTCAGAGAAGTTAAGAAAGTCCTTTAAAGTCACACAGCGAGTAAGTGGTAGAGCCAGGAGACAGATTCAGGTCAGTCTGACACCAAATCTTTCTCTTTTTCTTTGACAACAGGACGGTCTTAGGTCTGCTTTTTTTACTGGTTCTCCCTGGCGGCACACTGGCCCAGAGGGGGAGTAAAGTCTGCTCATTCCAGTCCCTGACAGGAGAGGGGTGTGTGCACTGTGGAAATTTGATAGCTTCCACCCTGTGGAGCAGGGGCTTTCCAAATGTGGTCTGCAGACCCGCAGCATCACCTGGGAACTTGTTAGAAACGCCAATTCTCACCCCACCCCAGACCTCCTGAATTAGAAACTCCAGTGGGTGGGGCCAGCGATCTGTTTTAAGAAGCCCTCTGGGTGATTGTGATGCAAGCTAACATTTGAGAACCCTGCCCTGGGTAACCGTAATGACTGCTAACTGGTACTGAGAACTCACTCTGCACCAGATCCGAACCCGTCTGGGAGTCCTTACAAGGTAGGGGTTTATGATCAGCATAATTCCTACTTCTGCAGAGGGTGAATGGATTGCCTGAGGCTCTGCAGGGAGCAGATGGTTGAGTCTGGGTTCGAGCCCGGCCCTTCAGAAAGAGCTGATGGCCTTTACCACTGTGTTCAGCCACCTTCTGCTCATCACGTGAAGCCCGCAGTGCCTCATTCTCTGCGGAGTGTCTTCAGCAAAAGGTGGATGGAGAAGAGATGGTGCTGATGATGTAGGACCAGGGCTTTGGAGGAGCTCGTCTATCATGGGCATCCTTCGGATGGGGAAGAAAGGGAGCCATGGTTGTGGCATACAAATTTCCATTGAGGAGCCTGGGGCATTACAGATAAGATGTCCTTGTTTTCCTTCCCACAGGCCAGATGCCTTTATTCAGTTCCTTTGCAGCAACTGCACTTCATCTGCAGAATGCCCAGTGCGAGTCGGGGGCTTTGTATGTTGAGGGTCTTACTAGGGATTATCGTAAGGCAAGAATACTGGTGATATTGTTTGCAGAGCCAAGGAGGAAAATCAGACCTGGGTGGAGGATTTATTTTTCCTCCATAAAGCTGATGGGGGGCTCTTCAAAAGTTCACTGACTGTGGCGCTAAGTCTCTCCGTTTGGAAACACTCCTGGATGGGTGGACAGATTCCCAGCTAACACTGTGCACACCCCTCTATCACCCAGCATCCAATTCCCAGCAAATTTTGCAATATAGTGACAGTAATGGAAAGCAAAATGATCTCTAAATAATGGTTTAAGATGGCTACTTGATAAAGGGCACTGCAATAATTATGATCAATGGAGCATGGATTCAATATATATTGCCCATTTAGATGCACCAGATTAGCTTAACAGCTTTCTTTAATGTTCTGAGTATTTTGTGTGTGCGCTCGTCTGTGTGTGTGTGTGTGTGTGTGTGTGTGTGTGTATGTGTGAGAGAGGGAAGAAGGAGAGAGAGAAGAGAGAAGGGAGGGAGGGAGGGTGAGGCAGCCCGCAAGCTGCTATGAGCATTACTTGGCTTCCTATTGATCAATGTGGTTGCGGTGACACAGCGCTGAGCAAAGGAAATTGAGATTCAGAAGTTGTGTGATCCATTACCAAGAGCAAGCACTCAGGTGTCATGTGTTTCAGACAGGGCCTTTGTGGAGGGCGGTGGAAGCAGGGAACGGGGTGGAGGAGAGACACCTGATATGAGTTTAGTCATTTTGCAGAGGGCACTTTCTGGATGACGATTTGGTGTAATCACGGAAATTAGCCATGCAGGCAGCCAGCCAAGAGAATCCCTCAACATCCCAGAGCGCCAGCGCCATCAGCTAAGTGAGCTGGACAGGACTTGTTTTAGAAAGCTGGGCTAGCCGTGGAAATGTGATTTACCAGGAGGAGGGAAATGATTTACTTGACATTGGTCCTAATCCTCCCCTCTCCAGCCTCCCTCCTGCACCGCCCCTCCCCCCACTGCCCCCCCGCAGGAAGGAAATTTTCCGTGACAGCCTGTCTAGAAATCTGGGTCCGTTCCCTACCTTTTATGTTTTTGGGTTGATCCCAGGTAACACACAGGGTCTGTGATCAGCGTGTAATGATGAGGGCAGTGTGCCATATGGGCTGAAATTCCTTGGGATAATGAGGATGAAATGATTGCAGTCTTAGTCCTGACTTGCTTTGATTTGTCAGTTAAAATAAAGGCCCTGTCTCCGCCCTCTCATGAAAGGACCTCAGTAGGCAGTGTCCCTGCTCACAGGGGGAGAGGCCAGTCCCTTAAGCCCGATAATCTCCGCTGATGTCCCTGCTGATTGGGAGTAGGTGCGGGGTTAATGGGCTTGGTGATTGTTTGGCTTGGAAAGGCAGCTGGAGTTTAGGTCATAATAAGGGTTGCTAACGAGTTCGCTGAGCATTTACTATGTCCTGGGTGCTTCGGTGCTTCCCAAAGCTGTGATGCAGACACGCATCACCCAGGGAGCTTGTTAAAATGCAGATTCTGATTCAGTAGGTCTGGGGAGGGGCCCGAGGGTCCACATTTCTAGTTGGACCCCGGTGGTACCAGTGCTACTGGTCAGCAGACCACACTTGGGGTGGCGAGGGTCCAGTGCCCAGCCTCATTGGACTCCCACGCGAACCCCACAAGCTGGGTGCTATTATGAATGCTGTTCTACGGAGGAAGCTGTAAATGGACACGTAAAGAGGTCAAGGGTCTTGCAGGATGTCTCACAGCTCTTAAATGACAGGTCTGAGGCTGGAACCCAGGCCTTCCATCCTTCTCTTCCCTCCAGGGTGCAGCCAGGAGGCGGATGCACGGCAGAGCGGGAAGACAGGAACAGCCTATATTCCTGAGTGGCTATTTGGAGGAGAAGTAGCCCGCAGAGTCGCCCGGCCCGGACGGGATGAGCAAGAACTATGCTTCGGTGTACAAAGCCACGAGAGTCTAGGACTCGTCCGGTGAGCAGCTAGTGTTTATTAGCCTGACAAGCACCATCAGACTCAACCACTCACTGCACTCCTCATGATTCCCACTTGCCCCTGGTCATCAGGCATCCAGATTTGTCCAGAGCATCAAATCGTGAACCAGCTGTCCAAGCCGGGCCAGGCAGAAAGTGGATGCGAGGGAGGCCCCTCACGGAGCGCTGGGAGGGGGAAGGCAACGCAGGTGTTACTCTTGAGCCCTCGGAGTGGTAACGCTGAGCCTTAGGGCTTCACTCAGAGCTCATCAACACCTCAGACCAATTTTCGAATGCTCCAGGCTTGATTAAACCCAAGGCACAGTTTGCCAAGTCCTTCTCCCCCACCTTAATTGTTTAGATTGTGTAGCATTTGAGTAAAATTTAATCCAGATGTTTCTGATTCATTTAAGTTTAAATCCCCAGAAAATGCTCTTAGGTTGCTATTTGATGTTAAGAGGTTTTTCAAGCATTTTTCCCCCCTTCTTAATCGGAGAGGTCACATTTGGGTAGGGGGAAAGCCGTCCCCTGCACCTAGAGGTTTCATCTGATTTGATTTGAAAACCCATTTTTGTGAAATCTGAGTCAGAACTCCATTTTCCTTTGACCTTTGTTTCAAATCCCTACCACGAGAATCTCCGAGAGACAACTGGGTGTCAGTTGCACGTAGTTGATACGAGGGATTTTTGTTTGAAAAAAATCATACCCCGGGACCTGGACTTCTCCAGCCTTGGGAACTGATTGGAGCAGGCAGTGGTCATGCCCCTCATCAACTACAGGAGAGGGGCGACTGGGCCAGGTGAGCACACTGGATTTTGCTTAATTTTGCTACCTGGGCATATTGCTAAGCTGAAGTCTGTCAGTCTGGCACCAAACATCTGACAGCTGATAAATGAGTTCTTAGGCAAGGTTATAATCCGTAGCTGAGGGCAGTGGTTCTCAAAGTGTGGTCCCTGACCCATAGCATCAGCATCCCCTGGGAACGTCACCTGGTAACTTGTGAATTTGTGAGTCCCATCTAGACCTACTGAATCAAGAGATTCCAGAGGTGGGGTCCAGTGGCTGTGTTGGAATAAGCCTTCCAGGTGCTTCTGGGATGTTCCCTGAAATTTAAGAATCGCTGGTGCTTTGATGCAATCACAGGTGATTCAGATGCTCCTCCCTGGGTAATACTCGTCATCTTACTCATAGGATTTTGCAGGGATTAATGAGATAACATTGTTATACGATTGAAGACACTCAGAACCAGGCTCTATGTACACAGGGCTCCACGAGTGACCTTTCCGATTGAGTTGGAAGGCCAAAGAAATCAAATAACCACTCAAGTTGACTTTTCTCCTCCTCTGAATTAACTTTATTTTTTTGTCCAGTGTCTGCATTGAATGGTTACTCAGGGGGCCATATAGATACAGCCCAAAGTCCTGTTTTAAACAGTAGCACCCTTGATGTGAAAATTCTTTTGGGAGCCACCGTAGGTTTCTGGGGCTTGAACAATGCAATCCCCTTAACATTCGAGCTTTTATGATGTGCACATAGAGGGATCACTGGAGTTGGCAGATGGATGTGACGGGGTCTCCTCTCTCCCTGAGTTTATTCATGCAGTCTGACATTTGTCAGATGTTAACGGAGTTCTTCTACATTCTGGTACTGTCATAGCAGTTCTTGGGGATTCCCACCAGACACTGAGCTCAAGTTCCCAGACTAGAGGTTGACTAGGACAAGTAAACAAATGGTCAATGAAACAAAGTTCTAGACTGAGCATTTCCCGGCAGCAGTGGGCATGGAGGACAGCCAGCATGGGTAGAGGGGTGGTTAGGCAGGTCTTCGCAGAGAAGAGGAAGCCTGGGTCTTAGAGGTAAGGATTTGCCAAGCAGGCGAGGGTGGCACATGGAGAGGCATGAAGCCAGAATCTGCAGTGCTTCAGAATGTTCTGGGTTTGGGGAGCCTGAGGGTGAGATGAAGGTGGAGACAGTGGGGCCAGTTCATGGTAACCTGGAAGGTTGATAGCCCACTGCAGCTTTGGCAAGCATTATACCCATGGCCCAGATTTATTCTTCACAGGAAAGCTAAGCCATAAATCACGGGCCTGCTAATATTAATGATATTAACAGTAAATCATTAGGACTTTTTCTCTCTCTCTCTTTTTTTTTTTGGTATAGGACAGAGGGGTTTGTTGTAGGTATAGGTGTATATTTCCAGATCTAAATCTGATCCTAGGACTCCTCTGCTTAAAACCTTCAATGGCTCTGTATTTTTCCTCTGCTAAAGTTCAAACTCCTTCTTATGGCTTTAAGCTGTGCACGGTCTGGGTCTGCCCACTTTCTTCCACCCCGTGGCCTTCGTGGTCCAGGCTCCTACCAGACTCAGGGGTTCCCAGGGGCCTCAAATGGGCATTTTCTCTCACCACGGCACCTTCAAGCAAGATCTTCTCTTCACACCTATCAGCTTCCCTCCTCTCCTCTGTCACTTGGTCCCTGTTCCAGAATGCCGGCGCTTCTGCATCACCTGCTGCAGAAAGGGGCCTCCCAGATGCTCTGTGTCTGAGTTAAGTGCCTTCCGTGTGGTCTAGTCGAGCCACAGACCACCCCTCTCACTTCGCTCATTTATCGTACTTGCTTTAGTCTCCCTAGACAATGTGCTCCCTGAGGGCAGGGACCATTTCTGGTTCATGATGGGTAGGCTGGGGGCTCTCAATTTTTGGTTCCACAAACAAATGAGTACTTGGCTGAAAAGGTGGGAACCAGGGCCTCGCAGGTGAGCATAGCACGCGCTATGGACTACTTCTTGCATGTCAAGTCCCTGCTGCAGAGCATTAGTAGCTTCTGGGCATGCCATTTGTACCCATAATCCTATCTTTTACTGAGGGTTTCAGCAGATCCCCTTAAATGACTCCATTTCTGTGCCTTTATTAACCTCTTCTTGCACCTGAAAACCTGTCATGACAATTTCAATTTCAAAGTGCTGAAAGAATGTGCCCAGGTTGAAACTTTCTGCTGTTTGCCAGGATGTCAAGTTTTATTCCCAGATGCATTTTTTCCCCCCAGCTGGCTTTTCTCTACCTGATAACGGAGGGTTATAATAGAAATGCCCGCCAGATCCATCAGCTGCAATGTGGTGAACATCCCCGTTATAATACAGCCAGTGGTGGGTACCTGAAGCCCACAGAATGACTCCCAGCCGAACAGAAGAGGCAATTTTGAGGGGACGATAAAGCACGCGACACTGAAGGGCTGCATCGTTCCCTCGACAGAATAGTTAAAGAATTACGATAAAGAAGCAGGGCCACTATCATTATTTCTTTCCAAGTGGCTCTAAACAGTCCTAGTAATGTGGTATCTGAACTTTTAATGACACTGGAAAAGAGGGCTTTCTGTTGTCACAAATGTTTGCAAAAGCACACTGAGACAAAATCCTGGAGAACTTGCTTCAAAATAACCTGCCAGCCAAACCTTTGCCAAATGTACTAATTAGTCACATTTACAACAACACTCTCTGGCTAAGAAATGGGATGAGGACTTTGGAGATGATAGAATGGGTGATATACAAATATTTTGGGTGAGACATAATCAGTTAATTGGTTTATTAAATTATAAAACCATTGTTTGCCTGCAAGAGCAATAAAACTAACTAAATGAATAGTCACCTCTTTGAAGACTTCTTCCATTAATTATGTTTATGCTTCACTTGGAGCTGCCGTGTTAGACAAAGGGCTCTTTATCTTTATATGCCATGGCTACAATGTATTGTGGCTCAAATGATGGCACCGACTTTATGTCTACATAATTACAGAAATCTTATCCCTTTTGTGTTTGCACATCATTTTCGGTTTTTTGGAATAGTTAAACTCCATTTTACTTTTTAATAACATTTTAGAAATCATTGTGATTCAGGTAAACAGAATTTGATTGCTTTGATGGATTGAAAATGGTTAGCTCAGCCTGAGTTTATTTGATTTGTTTCTTCAGGGATTACAAAGAATAGGATTTTATCTCCAGACTGACAAAAGAGACAAACTCTGCATTTTTTGCCTATATAGGACAACGCCGCTAAGCTACACAGCCCCTCCACAAGGGAAATGCATTAGGCAGGAGGCTGGATTTTTATTCATGACCAAAGTTTTCGTTCCATCATATGTTGGTGGGGGGGTTGGGGAGCGGAGGCATCTTTTACTCCTATTTTATTTAGCAGAATTTTTTAGTAAGAGAAGACCTTGGTTATTGCATGGCGCCGAATATGACAGATTCCCAGGGAGGTAATTTGGTGAAACAATGCCTGTCGTTCTTAGGAATGGTCACTTCAGGCAAAGGCCCATCTGCTCACTGAATGCGTTTTGAAAGGCAACGTGCTGATTACTTGCCAGGGTTCACCTCGCGACAAGTCCCGGTGGATTTCCTGAAAGCTCCAGTCCAAGACCCGGCAGATTGCATGGTGTTTCTGAGACTGCTCTTCATCTTATTCCGGTGTGACATGTGTATGGCAGGAAGACCTCAAGAAAATGTTGACGAACAATGCAGAGAAAAGCTACATGTTGCAAATCACCTTACTCAACCCGGCTTTCTTGCTCAGGAGAGGTGGGATCCCCCTAATTCCTGGTTCTTTAGGAAAGTGCCATCCAGTGTCTTGCCCCAGACTTCTTAAAGTCCTGACTTCCTGGGGAGTGGGCTGCTGCCGAACCGTGCAGGTAGCCAACGTTGAGTTGCCGAGTTTTGGAGACCTGTATAAACCCTGTTGTGGGCAGTAACAAAGAACTGGGGGTGGGGTGGGGTGGGAAAGGAGTGGGATTTAGAAAGAAAAGTTTTATCCAGACTCCTACCCTGTCTCACCACCTCCGTGACCTCAGAATTCCAAACCTCCCTCATCTTTGTTTTTTCCTGGGGTTCCTGGAAGGATTAAATTAGTCCACACAGGATGTCCGATGCCTGGTTCCTGGTGCTACCAAGTGTCTATCGAAAGAGTGGCCACGGCCCTGAGGTACTTGCCATTTGGTTGAGAAGGCCATCCATAGATGAGGGACAAATATTCGGAACACGTTGGCACTGTTTCATCCTCAAGGTCCCTAATGAGGGCTAGTGTTGTAATACAGCCCCTATAGGGTTACAGGAAATCCCATTACCTCATGATGGGGTCTTTTGATTGTGACTGAAACAGACCAGTTTCATACAGATTCCTTGCTAGGAACAATTGCAAACGTTCGGCAAATAACCACATGTAAATAGGCACCAGGTCAGATCTCATTACAACCAACCCAGTTTATAAAAAGCAAAGAACAACCATCTAACGTGTCCCTAATGGCACTAAAACGCCTTATTTGCTGGTTAATTGATTTAAGAAAGGAGCTGATGCAATGAAAGTAAGAGCTTGGGTAATGCTTTGAAATTTTATACAATGCCATTTGGTTTTAATATAAACCTAATACTGGAAACATGCAGAGTAAACTCATCATCAGAATTAGGAGAGGCTAATCAGAGAAGGCTCTCAGGTGGAGGTGGTTTTTATTTTTTTATTTGTTAAGAAGGGGAGGAAAATTGAGACTGGGAACGTTGTGTCTGCACAAAGGCAGGAAAAATGAAAGTCATGGGGGAAAGAGGGGCCCGCGATCTGTTAGGGGAAGGAGAAAGCCTGGCTGGGGTTAAAGGCCAAGGACTCCGAGATGTGGGGGTGAGGTCTTGGGCTGAGAAAGGAGAATGATGGTGGAGGAGGAGCAGGATTTACCGAGCATTTGGGAAACAGGCTCCCCCGCCCCCACTGATTTCCCATGGCTTTAAAGCTTCAACTGTACCATAGGCCCCTGAGTCCCCAGATCAAATGATTTCTTTCAGCATCACTTGCAAGGAGTTGATATTGGTGCACAGAACCCAACTCTTTTTCTTGTACTGTTTACCCCACAATGCGTCTGCTCTGCATTCGTACCGAGGAGTCTAACTTGGCATGCCAGCAATCTCCCTCTGCCGATCTCCATTTCTGCACCCGGAGTTCTTCAGGAATATCAACACATGCCAGCACCCACGGTGTAGACAGGGTGCCTCAGAGGGGCAGGGATGGACCACAGCGAGGGGCAGTGGAATTGATGAGCTGAGCTTTCCAGTTTCCATGGCCACCAAGGGTATCCCTGAACGTGTCTCCCAGGTGTTGACATGGCAGTCGTAAGTTCTAAGGAGTTGAGCTAAAAGACAAAGTTTCTGCATCAGAAGTCCAAAGAGAGTCTGTAGACAAAGACCAGAACAGGTCAGAGCCCTGGGCAGGCAGATTTGTGAGGTCAAGGCCAGCAGGGCTCTGTACCGAAGATGACAAGTGTAATAGGCATAAGACCTGCCACCCAGATCCCCATCAAGGGAGGATTTGCTGCCCAGCTGTGGGGACTGGGGTCAGCAGAAAGCCTCCAGCTATGAGCTCCTTCAGGGCCTCTGAGCCATAGACCACCCCTGCCCAGGGTCACACCCTTCCTCAGGAAAGCCCACCTCCAGGGACGGGGTCATCCGGGCAGGAGTCTAAAGGCTGGGCCATTTCACTTCAACAAGGGACAGTTCTGCCAGGCAGTAACAGCTCTAGAGCTCCCAGGGTGGCAGTTCTGTGAGGCCTGTGTGCCTTCCCTTTGGCCTGGTCCCAATTCCTCTCTTTCCTTTCACGGGGAGGGCTTGATCCCCAGCAAACATTTGGCAGCCTGAGCCCCAACACCCATCACCTTCCAGAAAACTCCACCTCCACACTGGCAGGAAAGGACGATGAATGCCAAGAGAGAGAACAAGGAAGCTTTGAAGACAACAGGTGCTTCCAGTTTGGCAGCAGTGGAATTGAGGAACCCACAGGCATCTGCTGGTGGGAGAGCAGGCTGCCTTCGGGAGGGTTTGGGAGACAGGACAAGGTGAGGGTAGCCAGATGGGCCGATTAGCTGTTCAAATTACACGAGTAGTGCTCCTAATGTGCTCCCTGGGGCAGCATGTCATGTCAGGGTATGGACAATCTGGAGCCAACAGGTGAGAGGGCAGGTGCCTCGTCTCACCTGTCTGGAAAGAGGGACCAGCAGAGAGATCGAAGTGCCGAAGGTAAGTCCCGGCAATAGCCTGAGTGCCCCCTCCCTGGTTAAGCCGAAGCATCTCATCCAGGCCCCGTAGCTATGTGTTTGCATGTAGCAGGTGATTAGTGAACTACGGAAGAACAAATACGTGAACATATCAATGTTCAAGTGTGACTCCAGAGGGGCACGGGAGGTTGGCGCCATCCAGGCTCTTGGGGATGGTGGGTACCGGTGGCTGGGGAAGAACCGGGTTGGTTTTGCTGTGCCTGATCTCGTCTACAGCTCTGAATACCTTTCAGAGGCTCGCAGGGCCCCACGACAGAAAGCGATGGCTGACAGGCATGTTTCCAGCCAATTTACATATATGTAAAGTTATCTGACTTGGTACTGATTTCTTTGCTTGTCAAGCCTTCCCCTGTTACAGCTGGCATGCCATGTACAATTTTACATTCTTTTTGTCAATCTGCTCTTACAAACTACTCCAACTGTCCCGCAAATGAATTTCAGAAACAATGACCAATAGTACAGGAAGTGTCTTTTTGTAGAGGGATAGGGACCTCAAGCATCTTTCCCCTACAGGGATGACCTTGTATCTGAACCTTGCTGGAAGGGAAAAAAAAAACGCATGTGGGTTTTGGGGAATAAAAATGACTTCACCTTGAGGATAGAGTTCTGGAATGTGTATGTCTTCGCACCCAAGGCAATCAGCTGATGATTAATTCCTAATGAAAGCTCAACTTAGAGCAATTTTACTCAGTGTTTCCATTTCTAATTTGCCTTAACTATAAAGGGGAGAGTGAGCATTTTGGAGACCTGGAGAGAGCGAATTAGGTGAAATATTGTTAGATTCAGTTTATGTCCTAGATGAACTTTCTTGGTAAAGATACATGAAAGAGTCCTTTAATTTGGATTTCTTTTTTTTTTTTTTAACTAATTTGGATTTCTTATGTAAATATATATGTGATCTCTGGAGGGAAAATTCTTCCTAGAGCGTAAGGTATAGTCCATTATGCTATTTCTATGTTGCTTTCAAATTTGGAGAGGTTTTTGAGCTATGATCTCTGAGGATAGCCACAGACAAACAAAACCAAGATGAAAACATAAGGTTTTTTTTTTTTGTGTGTGTGTGTGTGTGTCAATTTAGCAAATTGATTTTATTTTTTTATTTTTTTAAAGATTTTATTTATTCATTTGAGACAAAGAGATACAGAGAGAGAGAGAGAAAGCATGAGCAGGGAGAGAGGCAGAGGCAGAGGGAGAAGCAGGCTCCTCGCTGAGCCAGGAGCCCGATGTGGGGCTCGATCCCAGGGCCCTGGCATCATGACCTGAGCTGAAGGCAGACGCTTAACCATCTGAGCCACCCAGGCGCCCCAGCAAATTGATTTTAAAAGAGCCTCAGCTCACAGAAAATGATGTGAACAAAAGAATTTTACCTGCCTTTCCCATGCACTGGCCTGCTCCTTAGCTGGAATGTACTTGACAGTGGGAAACCATCTTTAGTCTTATTTCTTTGAATATGGCTTAACACGATTCCAATCTCAACCCTGGGGGGCATGGGCCAGCCCAAGTGCTCCATTTGGTGCATTGGACATCTGGGTCTTCCCTTTGGCCCAGTCAGGAATTCAGCATCAGAACCAAGTCTTACTTCTTTCCTTAGTGAATAATGGGATGGCTCACAAACTTAGTGCAGGTGTCTTCTTGATGATTAGAAACCAAGCCTGTAAGTGAGTGAGAAAATATGGCGATTACCACGTTCCCCTGGTCTCCACTGTCAATGTCAGCACATGGCAAAGCCTCCAATAGATGAATGATCCAGGGTTGATGAGATTCTTTGGTTTGTAATCTACTAGATGGTACAACTGTTCATGACACTTTGGTTATTTCCCCAGTGGAACGCCCTGACTCCCATTCTTACTACTCTAAGAATATGTCCCTGAATGTTCTTTCTTGATACATGTCTTCCTAGTCAGAAATGATAATTTCCTCTTACTCATAAGTTATCAGTAATCCCCAGTGAGATAGTCATAATGATGATGAAAGCAATAGCAACCATTTATTGAGCAATTTCTATGTGCTAGGCACTGTGCAAAAGACTTCACAGATCTGCCATTTAATACTTTTTATAAGGGTACAGACATTACTCTTCCCACCGAAAATGAGGGAACTGGTGTCTAGAGAGATTATGCAATTGTTGGAGGTCACGCAGCCACGACATGTAAGAGCCTCCAGGTCTGTGCAACCCCACAGCCCATGCTTATATATGCCATGCTGAACTCTGTCAGAGCATGATAGGAGCTCTGCGGTATGAGGGTTGTTTGTGTCCTGAAGCATGTGTGTGGAAAAACTCTCCAGACCCAGAAGGGCTTGTCATCAGCCTGATTAGATATTACCTGGGTGTTTAATATATGTTCATTATGTATTCATAAGATATTCATCAATTATTGTCCAATGCCAATTAGATACCTATTGGCTATTTATAACTGGTTATTTATTTAATATTTGAAAGTGATTGTGCCAGTTTAAACTTTCATAAAAAATGTAGAGAATTTCCACTTTCTCCACATCCTTGTCTACATCTGGATCTGGTATTGCCAGCTTTTTTAATTTTAATTTTTATTATTTTAATTTAATTTAATTTTATAAGATTTTCTTTATTTATTTGACAGAGAGAGAGAGACAGCAAGAGAGGGAACACAAGCAGGGGGAGTGGGAGAGGGAGAAGCAGGCTTCCTGCTGAGCAGGGAGCCCGATGTGGGGCTCGATCCCAGGACCCTGAGATCATGACCTGAGCCGAAGGCAGTCGCTTAACCAACTGAGCCACCCAGGCACCCCACCAGCTTTTTTTAGATGGTTGATATGATGGGATCTGAATTCTATCTCACTGAGGTTTTTGTTTTCATTTCCTTCACTGCTAATAGGTTGTGCATTATATTGGCCATTTGGGTTTTCTTTTCTGTGAATTGCCTGTTCATGTATTTTTCTTTTTTTTTTCCTGTTGGGTTATTTGCCTGTTAAAAAAAATGGATTTATAAGAATTCTTTATATAGGCTGGATACTAAGATTTCACTGGTTATGTGTGCTGCAAATATTTTCCTTTAATCTTCTCCATTAATTTCAAGGTGACTTTGACAAAAGTTTTATGCTGTGTAATTGTGTACAACTAACCATCTTTGCTTTTTTGGTGGGGGGGGCAGGTATTTTTGCATATTCTTTATAGATAGTCTTCTATATTTTATTCTAAACTTTTAAGTTTTGGTTTTTACACTTGGGCATATAGTACCTCTGGTATATATACATTTTCTATAGTTCAAAGTACAGTCTAAATTTATTTTTACGCCAAAGAATAATCAATTCTCCCAGTAGCATTTCCTATGAGTGCATCCTTTTACTCTGATTTATAATAGCCTTCTCTCCTATATCAAATTTCCATGCATATGTGGATTTGTTTCTGAACTTTGTCTTTTCCTGTGCCAATACTGATTTAATGTACCTTTATAATAAGCAAGTCATGCTTATTTATTCTTCAAATGGTATTTGTTATTCTTAGTCATATGGCTTTTAGCCTCAGCATGCCAATAATTTACTAAAAATGAACTTGTCTGATGAATTAAATTCACTGATCTTTGCGATGTTCAAGGGTTTGCTCATAATAGTGTAGTGGGTTTCACCCACCAGGTGAATTCATTCATTAAAACGATTCATCTACAACTTACTTGAACTAGCTTAAACCTGAATGTTGAGACACATTTTTAAACCCTCATTCTGTGTTTAATTAAATAAAAGTCAGGGTTTCAGTCAATTTGATTAGGAAACTGAACATGATGTCTACAGGTCAGAAGATAGAAGCTTTGGGGCACGGTAATTGTAGATAAGAATTACATGAAATCATATGAAAAACGAAGAAAGTCGTGCCTGCTTACAATGTAGCCTTCTAGATGCATTTTACAGAACCAGCCACCAGAGGGCAGAATGAGCATGAGAGTCCCCCTGGCTTCCCCAGGGCAGAGGAAAGTAAATCTTCATGAGTTCCCACTAGGACTTTGGCGTGTTCAGTGTGTTGAGCAGGTACAAACGTTTTTTTGGGAGAGAGATGTTTTTCAGCTGCTCTTCAAAATGGCATTTCCTGATGGTCTTATCTAAGTTGAAGTATTTTTTCTCCCAGCACAGTGAAAGAGAAACTTACTTCCTAATTCTTGAGATCAAAACTTTGACTTTTGTCACAAGGAAATGCTGTTTAATGAAGTTAGAAAGGAAAACCCCCCTCCAAACACTTATCAGAATCTCAAACACCCTAATGGAAAGTCAAGTGACCCACCAAATGAAATAGGGTAATGTTTCCAACGGGGCAATTTTCTAGCTGACCCCGCTCTTCTGTTTCAACTGATAAAGGGTCCTATTTATTTAATTGAAAGGTGATGGGTGTGTATTTCATGGCCTGGGCATTATTTGGTGGCAACCAGTCCACGTTTTTTGTATTACCAACACAAATAGCATGCTTTTCTAGAGTACTGATTTTTCATAAATAGAAAGAATACACACTTTATAATTCTCTTTGCCAAAGGAAACAAGCCATGATGCTAATATAGTTTTTCCATTCGGGCTATGTAGAGGGAAAGAGACACCAGGACTTCTGTGAGGGTGTACCTTGAGTTCAGCATGTCTTGCTGAATGCTTGTTAGTCATTCTTCGTTGTTGGAGGCATCGTGGGGGCCACTGGCTTGCTTTTAATGAACTGAATCTCATTTTGGAGAGATGTCGTCAAATTGGGGGAAATCATTCATAGAGCTAAAAGAGAAGATCATTTAAATGAAAAAAAGTTGTTTAATATGAAACTTGGATTTGACTAAATATACGGTAGCTGTATTTATTATTATTATTATTATTTAGGTTAAAACTTCTTGGTAGAGGCCTTCTTTTGGTTCTCCATGAAATTCTTTCATATTTGTCCTCATGGCCAACACTAGCTGGAACCTCAGCTCAAAAGTCTCCTCCTCTGGGATGCTTCCTGAGACCTCATCAGGCAACATCAGCTACTCTTTCCCTCAGTTTCCCTTCCTCTTATCACTGGTACAGTTAATGCTGGTTTGCATCTTCATATCCCTGTTGGGCTGCTGCTCATCTTTGTGTCCTAAGCACAAGCACAGAGCTGTGCACACAGCATAACTCAGTCAATGTTTGTTGAATTGAAGAGAAGGTCAATACTTTCTCCCAGCCCTCATGCATAATCTTTGGAAGGCATCTCCAAGCTTTCACTTAACCATCCTGGTGAAACCCAACATGCTGTTTCGATGCTAGGAGCTTCGGCCACATGGCTCAGCCCCGGGCTGATAGTCTGGTTGTGCGTGTTCTCCGGGGCTCTGTGATATCTAAAAACTGATTTACACTAGCTTAAATCCAAGCCTCTTGACACTTCAAAAAGTTGAGTTTTTCTCATTCAACAGAATAAATGGCTTTCCTGTGCCCAGGAGTGTAAGGTTTATGTCCTGGAAGGGCAAGGAAGAGTAATGAAAAGAACATGGCTTTCTGGGTCAGTGAATAGGTACTCAAATACTGGCTGCATGAATGCAAAAACGAATGAATACATGATTCATAAGGTTGAAAATATGAAATACACTAAAAATGCATGCATTAAGTACTTACTACTTGCCAAGAGCTCTGTCAAGTGCTTGCTTTAAATTTTTATCGCATTTCATCTTCAGAACTCTTTGAGCTAAGTACTCCTGGGAGTTCTATTTTACAGGCAAGAAAACTAAAGCTCAGAGAGGTTAAGTAAGTCTTCCAATGCCACAGAGTTACTAAGTGTCTGAGCCAAGATTTGAACCCAGGTGTTTTGACACCGGAGCTGGTGCTTTTAACCCCTGCACCTAAAGCAGAGTTCCTGGTGCAGGGAACACATTAGATAAATAATAAAAGTGCTCCCCTTTTATTAGCAATAGACTCGCCTTTAAGAAACCCAGTGGGGAACAACATCAACTGGGGGGCATCACTGGGGAATGGGACAGAAGCCAGAATTTGCCCTCCTAAATCTGGCCTGAGCGATAGAAGGCATCTTTGACCTGAAGAAGTGTAATACAAAGAAAATCCTAATTGCTACAGCTAAGTAATTAGACGATCCAACCTATAAATCATAGTGCGGCAACCCCTTTAATTATATGCACAATTAAATAGGTGACTAAGGCACATTCTTCCCTAGATGAGCATATTTAATATCCTGTAATGGCAACAAGTTTCAAGCTGATTTATCGTTATTTTGTTTGGTCAGATGATTTTTCTGCATTTTAATGTGTTTTGTGGTTACATATTTGCTGTGAACAAACAATGCTTTTCCCAGGTAGTGTGCTGTAAAGGACTGGCTTCACGATTTGTTTACTATTCTTTTAGGCCTCGCAGAAATCAAACAACATTATGTACTTATTTTTAAGTAGCTGCACTAAAATCTTAAACAGCCTCCTTAGAGCCTTTCTTTCTCTGCCAGAACGTACACACACACACACTAAAATATTTGAAAAATGATCAATTTCCTTTAGTCTCATTTTTGACACATGGATAGGAAGTTTTGATATGGAGCTCTAAGAAGTATACAGCCAGAAGCATCTATTAACTCTGAATGGTATCTTCATTCAGAGGAGCTAAAGACAACACATTTTGGCATGCATACAGTATTACATTAGGCACACCTCTGAAATTTAGAATAATAGTAGTAATAATAATAATACAAAATTTTAAACATGTGCTTGAAAAGCTTTTGTTTGGATTCAGCAGAGTGCTGGCAAGACTCCAGGCTTTGGAAACCAAGACTTGGGTTCAAATCCCAGATCTGCCTCTCATTAGCCTGTCGCAAGTTGGTTAACTTCATTGGAACTAAGTTCCAGTAACAAAGGAAGAATCCCACTTGCTTTGCAGAGTGGCTGTGAGAAGGAGAAATGTTGCAGATGAGGCCTCAGCACTGTGACTGGGCCACAGTAGGTACGGAGTTAAGTGCTAGCAGCTGTTGCAATGGTAACCCAAATAAATTCGGACCTTCTTGTGCACAGAATCCAAAAGAAGCTCCAATCAGACTCTAAACCCTTATCAATAATTTGTGTGTCCCTACAGGACCCTTTCTTGAGAGGGCAGCAGAGGAAAGATTGCAAACACAGCACATAGCCAAACTTCTTAAATATCTTCTTTATTTCTCTCTCTCCCCGAAGTACCCCAATTCATTTTTCTCTCTTTCTTTCCAAAAATTCCAGCCCATCCCAGTCCCTCGCTGCCCCCATGCTCCCTAGGGCTCCCTCTTCCAGCCTCCCGGGGGCTTTCTTTTCTCCGGGAGAAGCTCTGAGCCCTCCCTGATGCAGGGGTGCTCCCAGGGTCTCAGCTTCTTCTGATCTGCGTTTCCCCACACTGCCTCAGATCAGCAAAGCCAGCCCCAGGAGCTAAGTGCCGAGGACACTCTCCTCGTTAGAAGAGCAGGGGAGTTAACGGTGCTCATGCTTTCCTATTTATTTTTGTCCGTGAAGCACTATCAAGCTTTAGGCTTGATAGACCTCATTTATAAGAAGTAGGTTAGGGTATTAGGTATTATGGTTTCTTTTCTGGAGACCGAAGAGGAAGTATAGGAAAACAGTGGGCTAGGGGCTAGAAGGTGACAGAAGGAGCCGAGGGGGAGTATTGGGGTTTGGGGGTGGCCAAGGACAGAAGAAGAGGGAGAACAGTTCCAGGGAGTTGCACCTCCGGCATTCTGCAGAAACAGCTGACATGTATGGAGCCTTCGTCACTGTTCTAGGCCCCGTGATGTGTATCTATTTATTTAATTCTTACAACAACCACGGAAATAGGAACTTCAGCATCCCCATAATACAGATGAGTGTACTGAGGCGCAGCAGATCTAAGTGACTTGTCTGAGGTCGCAAAGCCAGAACTCAGAAGCCGGCAGCTTGGCCCCAGAGCCCAAGCTCTTCCCCTGTGTAACCCTGTCGTGCAGTTGCAGAGAACGGGACCCAGGGACAGTCTGCACCGAACAAGCCTTTTGGAAGGAAATAAAGGAGGTTCTGCAGGCATGATGGTGTCCCCAGTGCTTAAAACTATGCTGGAGCATGGCGGGTCCTTAATAAACATCTGGGGACAGACAGGCAGACACGGGTATCCACTGGGAAGCAAATAAATGTCAGCACCAGAGGAGAAAAGCAGGGCTCTCTCTGCAACCGTGCAATTGAAATTTTCCCACTGACAAGTTCCAGACTGGACGGGCCATACTAGGGTTTCAGGTCACAAAATAACCAGCCATCCAGAGAGACACAAAGCTGTCAAGTTTGCAAAGATGGCATGGTGGTGGGGGATGAGCAGAAATTGCTTTTTTGTTTTTCCTTAAAACATAGGGCCTGGGAACATAAAAGATACCTCCTTTGAATACCCTTCTTAAGAATGACACACACATCCCAACATCATCAAATGATGTGAATGGAAGCATCAGCAACAGAACCAGCCTAGGGACAGTATCCCCCCCCCCCCCAGCAAGACATTGCAGAGAGGAGAGCAGGGACGTGTCTTGATGCTGTTTTGCCTTTGTTTTAAAAACAGTTCATAAGGAATAAGGAGGACTTTTCTAGGCGTCTGACGTAGCGGCCCTGTTTAAACAAATGCCCTAAGTCAGCCGCAGCCTCACGTGACCTCTCTGCCCCTGTGGATATGGGAATAGTAACTGTGTTTCTTGATGGGACTTGAAATAAAAGCAGAGGAATCTTTGCAGATGGTTGACTTTTAAAAATATTTTCTAATGTGGTTTTTCATACTCAGAGCGAGGCTTTGGATTGGCATCCAAAAATGAGGGTTACTTCTTTCCTACTTCCCCCGCCCGCCCCCCCCCACCGCCAATTCTGAATCTGCTGAGCGCTACCCATCCTATTTAGTGCAAAGAATTTCACAGAGGTAAACAGCATCTGGGCATCACTTACCTCCTTTGATGTTTCACACAATTTACAATGAAAGCTTTGGGAGACATTTAAAACCTTGCAAGGTCCTAAATCATTAAAGGAATGTGGCACTAGCCTTAAAAAATGATAATAGAATGCATTCAACAATAAAGCTGCCCAATTTTAGTGGCCTGTTTGCTAGAGGCTCTTTTGGAGAAACTGAGCCAGATTAAAAAAAGAAAAAAAGCGCCTGGCAGAACTGTTATTACACAAATAAGGAATTGTCATTACACAAATTAAATGTGGATTAACGCAGGTAAAAATGAAAACAAAAATAGATTAGCTAATGACATAAAGAATGATAGATGATCCGAATATAATCATGCAGGACACCTTTTGAGGTGTTTGACAGGACTGTCACCAGCTCTCTGGGTCACTGTAGCCACATTTGGACCATATATTCATAATCCGTTATCCAGAAGGTGAACTATAGCCTGTTTTGCCTGGACCAGTCCCAATTTAGGTCTGTTCTCCTGGTGTAAAATGAAAAAAAAAAAAAAAGACAACTTTTCTTATGGAAAATTTCCAAAATATACAAAATTACACAGAATAGAATAATAAAGGTCCAGGTATCCTCATTTTCTCTCTTGTACTATTTTTAAACAAATCCCAGTCACCATAATTATAGAAGATAAAAACTTAACGAAACGCATCTTCACGACGCCATTATCACACCTGAAATAATGAACTGTAATTCCCTAATATAATCAAGTATCAAGGCAGTGTCGAAATTTCTACTTTTCTCATAACTATTATAAATGTGTGTTTTTTAAAGCTTTTTGTTTGTTTGAACTAAGATTCAAATAAGGACGTGTGCTGCAATATTTTGACAAATCTTTTGAATTTCCTTCCATTGTAGGTTTCCTCTCTATCCCTTTTTTTTTTCAACTGGTTATTTTGACATCATTATTAATTCACGGATTTAAGTATATTTTATATGTTTTTTTTTTTAAAGATTTTATTTATTTATTTGAGAGAGAGAATGAGAGAGAGAGAGCACATGAGAGGGGGAAGGGTCAGAGGGAGAAGCAGACCCCCTGCTGAGCAAGGAGCCCGATATGGGACTCGATCCCGGGACTCCAGGATCATGACCTGAGCCGAAGGCAGTCACTTAACCAACTGAGCCACCCAGGCGCCCATATTTTATATGTTTTAATTCTTTAGAGTTATTATGCTTATTGGTACTCAAATTGCACCATGTTTTGGTCAGTGGGAATGTCTCCAACTTGGCTCTTGAGTTCTTCGACAAGATCCCAATAGCTTTTGATAACTCCCTTGCTTCTAATATAACGAGAGGTATCAAGTTCATTTGTAAACCTCCCGCTTAAGTGTTGGAATCAGCTTTTGCTCCAAGAAGCCCTGTGTCCTTTCAGCAGGACATAGTATTTAGAGACCACATTTGGGGCACTGGGGTGCTTATTTCTACTGTTTGGTCATGTTTCTAGGCCTTTTCAGTGGATATGGCTAAGAAAATTTTAAAGGTGAAACATATGAGTATATGCTGATACTTTCAATTCAAGTTCAGGATTACAGGGTTTTTACTTGAAACTCTTGTCTTAAATTTGTATCTCTGTATTCTCCTGCCAGGAATACTGAATCACCAATCCTTGTGGCAACGTCTCTCGCCAGTGTCCCCCAAAGCTTGTTATCTAGTAAATTCCTCAGAAAGAGCTCATGAGAAAAATATCTGGGGGTACTTCCATGTTCATCACAGTTGATCTGTGGTATTTAGACTTTAATGTCAATTTGGATAAAAAAATATGAAATCACATTTTCCCTTGATTATGTCAGAGATAGTCCATTTTCTTGTGGCATAAAGTATGGCTATTGAGCAATCTGATGATAATCTTAGTTTCTTTCTAAGTGGCTTTGTCTTTTTTGAGTGCCCAAAGGACTTTTTTTCCCCTTTATCTTAAAGTCCATTTGATTATCAAGACTACATTTCAATGTTTGTCATTCTGTTTTTGTTTTTTTTTCAGGTCCATGATATGTCCCTTTAATATGTACAGTTAACCCTTGAACACCTTGGCGGTTGGGGCACCAACCCCACATGCAGTTGAAAATTTGTGAATAATGTTTAACTCCCCTAAAGATGTAACTTGTAATAGTCTACTGTTGATCAGAAGCCTTACTGATGACATAATAATAGATTAACACATATTTTGTACATTATGTATTATATACTGTATTCTCACAATAAAGTGAGCTAGAGAAAATGTTGTTAAGAAAATCATGAGGAAGAGAAAATACATTTAAAGTCCTGTACTGTAAAAAATCCGTGTGTGAGTGGACCTGAACACTCAGTACTTCAGTATTTGTTCTGCTCTCCTACTTTGGTTTCCTTCTTTGAGGTGGAGGGGGACCTCCTATTATACATATGTTGCTGCTTTTTCTTTTTGAGCTCTCTCCTGTATCTACCATTTTCTTTATATTCCTTTTTGTCTCTCTCTCTTTTTTTTTTTTTTTTAGTTGAAATTTTTTTTTGGCCTTTTTGCAAGGCATTGTATGTTGTTGACTTATTTGTTTCTTATAGTTCGGTCTTCACTTATGAAATGGTTTCTTATTTTTTTCCTAGATTTTTCCTGGGTTCTATAACTTTGTGTCTGAATTAAAAAAAATTCCAACTTATGATTTTCTTTCATATTTTCCATAATTTTAGTTTTTAAAAAAGATTTATATACCCATCTTAGAGAGAGAGAGAGAGAGAGAAGAGAGTGTGTGCACAGGGGGAGGGGCAGAGGGAGAGAGGGAGAGAAGCAGACTCCCAGCTGAGCATGGAGCCCAATGCGGGGCTCAATCCCACAACCCTGAGACCATGACCTGAGCCAAAATCAAGAGTCAAATGCCCAACTGACTGAGCCACCCAGGTGCCCCATGTTTTCCATAATTTTATGTCATCTTTATCTCTTTTATCTCATTTTGAAATATTGGTTGCATTCTTATATATTTTGTGAGTATGTCTTTCTGACATACTATTTATTCTTTTCCTTAATCTCTTTTTAAAAAATACTCACTTTGTGTAGGATTCAACTGTGATCATATTTTGTTGGTTATTATCATGTAAAATGAGTTTTCCCTTACTTTTAGGTGGGGGTGGGGGAGTTAGAATATATTTTTCTAGCTTCATGGCTCTAGAGCTCCCTCCTTCTCCTCCTCCTTCTTTTACAAAGCAATAAAAAAAAAATGTGGCTTTATAATTCAGAGAACTGCCCCTAGTGCTGCCTACCCAGAGTTTTATCTGGATCTTTTTTTTTTTTTTTTTTGCTGTCCCTGTCCTACTCTGTATTCTACTCACAAAGAGGTGCTTAATCCTAGAAGGAAATTTTGCTTTGTTTTTTGGGGCATTCCTAGGGCCCAGGCTATGGCAGTCCTTTAAGATATTTTCATAAACCTAAACCTTTGTACTCACCTGAGAATTAGATAGTACAAAAGTCTCTCCCAGATTCAATTGTTGTTTCAAACTGACCTGTCCCATTTCCAGTACAGACTTAGTGGGATTTCAGGATTCTTCTGTCTTCAAGTCAGTCCATTCAATGCCCCAGAGCTTCCTTGTGCTTCTTCCTACACAGATGCTGCATAGATCTGGTAGCTCTTAAA
Source organism: Neomonachus schauinslandi (assembly GCF_002201575.2). NCBI lineage: Eukaryota > Metazoa > Chordata > Mammalia > Carnivora > Phocidae > Neomonachus > Neomonachus schauinslandi. The sequence goes on along the minus strand of NC_058408.1, from coordinate 142,135,617 downwards.
TATTTAATGGCTTTTGGAGTTAATGGGGAATCCTGTTACTTAGTTTTTTTCAGTAAATGCTGTTCATGGGTTTTGATTTTGCTGTCTTGGTGGCTCTGTCTGTAATTATGGGAGGATTAGAGAGATTAGGAAATGACATTGCCACGTGCATTTTCTCAACATTCCCTCCCAATGCAATCCTTAGTAGCAACCCCTTTAGTCTCAGAAGTGAAGTTTGCACAATAAATTGCATGGTTGTCTTATCCTAAATCAGAAATCCAAATAATTCTTAAAATTGAAAGATTTTCCGAATCATTTGGGTCAATTCCAAATCCGATCTGAACTCACTTGATAGCAAAGGCTGACCTGGTCTAAAATGGAGCTGTGAATACTTTTTTTATTTTTTCCATTTATTATGAATATTCATTTATTTTCCTTCGGAAGTGTTCATATCTTTCATTGTAGAATGTGGCCTCAGACCCAGTGATGATGTCATGTAATATACAGTGGAGATCACCATTTTCAAATATGAAAAGCTGTAAAATCTGAAATACTTTTGGACCTACAAAATTCAGATAAGGAATTACAGATCTGTAAAAGACTTCACCCCCTTTACCACTGAAAATTATAGCAGGTGAACTTCTGTCCCAAGCCAGCTGATCCTATTTTCTCTCCCTGCAGTTAGGAGTAGGACTGTGGCCGCTGAAGGGGCTTGCATGGCACGTGACCATCAAGTCACCGGGGGCAGCAATGTCCCACTCACATGCATGGAGAGACAGAGCGGTACATGAAACAGGTACAAAAAGGCCAGCTGTGAGGAGAGATCATGGGACTGGAACCCAAAAATAAACACTGCTTAGGTCGGCGTTCCAGTTTATGATTTCAATCACTCATGAGTCCCTCCTTTTTTAAGGTTCATTGAGCTATCCCTGTGTTTTTCCAGTAAAACCCACTCAATTACTTTCGCCAGCTGGAATGGATTTTTGCTACTTGCAACTGAAAGGCCTTTAATAAGCCACACATATGGGTGTTCTCTCCCAATGCCATCTTCACGAAAGGGGTCCCCTGGATCTCAACACAAAGTGGTGGAAAGCCAGAGTCTAACCTCTGACTTGTTGACTCATTTAGTCATCAGAGAAACTCCTACTAATTAGTGCCCAGGGCTGCATCATATTTTAAAAAAAGGGAACGTAAAAGAATAGAAAGCATAGTCCCCAATTTTGGGAAACAAATTAAGCTTAATCCATGGCATTGTCTTTTTGTCTCTTCCTGTCTCTACCAGATAATTCCCTCTAAGGCAGTTTGAACATCTAAAAATAATCAAAAGGGCAGCTGCAGAAATGATAAGAGGGTCTGACTAGGGATAATCTTATGGGAAGTGCAAGATGTCCTTACATTTGGAAGAACTTGTCATTCATTTATTCATCCAACAAATATTTATCGAACACCTTCATGTATCAGGCACTGATCTAGGCGCTGGGGAGGGAGCACTGAGCAAACCAGAACAAAACCCTGGCCTTTATAAAGATGGCATTGTCCTGTGGGAAGCAGAAAAGAAACAAAAAATAGTAGGTTAGATGGATAAGAATTACAGAGAATAATAAACCAGGAAAGGGGCAGGAAGATTATGTGTGGAGTGAGGGTTACAGTTTATTTATTTATTTTTAAAGATTTTATTTATTTATTTATTTATTTTGACAGACAGACAGACAGACAGTGAGAGAGGGAACACAAGCAGGGGGAGTGGGAGAGGGAGAAGCAGGCCTCCCGCTGAGCAGAGAGCCGGATGCGGGGCTCGATCCCAGGACCCTGGGATCACGACCTGAGCGGAAGGCAGACGCTTAACGACTGAGCCACCCAGGCGTCCCGAGGGTTACAGTTTTAAATAAGGTGGTCAGGGAAGGCATCACTGAGAAAATAGCACTTGAGCAAGGACCCAGAGGAGGGGAAGGAGCAAGCCACGGAAATATCTGCGTGTAGGGTTTCCCACACCAAACAACTCTCCAACATCAGCTCGGTGTCCTACATTCATCACCTGGAGATGGTGTCAGATCCCACAGTTTAAGGGCATAGTCCCCCAAGACTGTCCTCCCTCTCCAGACACCAATCACAAGTCCACATTGTCACCTGGGCCCCTGACTACCCAACTTGCTATAGACCTGAGGTTCCCACCACCTGCTCTTTGATTAATTTGCTGGAGCAGCTCACAGAACCCAGAGACACATTTTACTTACTAGACTATTTATTATGAAAGGATAGAACTCAGGAATGGCCAGATGGAAGAGATGCACAGGGCAAGGTATGGGGAAAGGGCACAGAGTTTCTATGTCCTCTCCAAGCACGCCATTCGCCCTTGTCTCCACATGCTCACCAACCCGGAAGCTCTCCAACCTGTTCTTTTGGGTTGTGATAGAGGCCTCATTACGTAGGCATGATTGATTACATCATTGGCCATTGGAGATTGATTCACCCTCCAGAGGCTGGGGTGTGGGACTGAGAGTTCCAACCCTTTAATCTGGGGTTTGGGACTGAGAGTTCCAACCCTTTAATCTCATGGTTCATTCCCTCCAGCAACCAGCCCCCACCTTTAGGTGTTATCCCAAAGTCACCTCATTAGCATGGCAAAAGACATCTCTGTGGCTCTTGTCCCTTAGGACATTCCAAGGGTTTTAAGGCCACAAATGGAGATGAAGACCAAATATACATTTCATATGAGAACTCACAATATCACAGAGGGCAAAGTGGAGTCAGGGAGAGCCTCTGGGAGGCTGGTACAGAAATTCGAGGAGAGATAGTGGCGGCTGGGTCCTGGGAGGTGGATTGGAGGTGGGGCTCTTTGCTCAGGACCACGTGAGTTCCTCTTCCGTCAAATATGCCCTGCTCTTCTGGGAGTTTTAACAGTGTGCTATTTTTATGATAATTACCTGTTGCAGGTTTATAGGGCGTCCCATGTTTGATGTAGCAATTTATGAAACAGTGACACCATTTCACACCTTTCATCTTAAGGTTTTGAAGAGGATGACACATTTTCTGCTCTGAGGAAGCCAATTAATTAACCTGATTCCACCCTTTCCATGGAGAAGGGTGCTACTATGCCCATTTCAGAGGTGTTAAACTGAGGCCCGGAGCTGCCCGTGGAACCCTTTTGTTCCTAGTCCATCCCTGTGCATTCCGGCAGTACGATTTGGATCTCTGAATATCCTCATCCAGATCTTTTTGAACTTTTGGAACTAACATGTAGGTAGAAATGGGAATTATTTGGGAATGATTTTGGGATCTTCACGGTGGGGAAAGGGGCAGGAATTCTAAACAGGAAGCTGAGCCATCTTCCCAGCTGTATTTGGGAATAAAGATTCATTGCCAAAGATGGGCCAGTTCAGCTCTGTGCTTGGGGAGACAAGGCGGAAGAGAGGAGGGTGGCAGGAGGGTGCTCCTAGGGAAATTGAGTCACGAATCTGTGTGCCTGATCTAGCAATTCTGTGTGCCACTCTACTCGCATGGCACCTGCCAGAGTGACACATGTCCCCCGTGGGTCCCAGTGTTCTTCTTCAAGTGTGAGTCTTGGGTGAAAAGATACGCATTTTGTGTTCCTAAATGCAAACCAACTACTCTATTGGGTGCTCAACTGCAGTCTTGACAGCTTGTTGCAGGGCTGGAGGAGAAACTGCCTATGCTAAGTGCCCGAGAAGCTCACGTGCCCTCAGTGGAAGCTTGGAACAGTGCTGTACTCCACAGGGAGCTGAGGCATCTTCAGGAGTTATATGACGGCACACGGTGTAGGGTCCATGCTGACTGCAGGCCCCAACCTCTATGTGCCCCTCTCATTCCTACTTCTCTGCTGTGGGGTCCGAGGCTGAGTCAGGAGCCTTCTGAGTGGATTTAAAGAAGTAGTAGGTGCTCCAGAAGAGAGTGATCCATTGTTTGTAATTGGAACCGATGTGTACTTGTTTTCCAAGAGGCAGTCAAGATTACATTGGCATTTTTCTTCCAAAGTCATGGTCATGTGTAACTACGTGGGCTGATACACCTCTAAGGATTTAGGAACTCAAGGGTTGTTTGGATGCAGGGCAGATTTGATCATCTTGGCTTTACTGCGGGTGAGAAACCGCTTCCTCTGGCCCTTGTCTGTTCCTCTGTCTTTCGTGGCAGTGGAGAAAACAAGGCAATACCAGCCACATATGCATGTGTGTCTTTTCTGATTGGTCTTGGTTTCAGCAACAGGCCAGCTGGCTGTTTAGGGAAAAAGAAAGAGCTCACTGCACATTGCCTGCATTGGTCTGAATTTCACTGCTATGCCAAGGACTTAGAAGGGGCAGCATCTGCATCCATGGCTGTCATGGGCATTCAGGATCTTGGATAACAAGATAAAGGGCAAAAGCTGAATTTTCTTGTGCCAAGAGGAGGAAGAGTATCAGAGCCAAGAAGATCAAACCACTGCTGCCGAGAGTGGCTAAATGGTACCTATTAACCTCTGTCAGTGCTGGAGTTCTGCAGTGGGAATTTTGCCAGAAATCAGCCCTGAGTGAAAAACAAGGTTTGGCTGACTCCATATTACCATGGGATGGAGGCATGGGAATTTCCAGTAAAAGAAGCTAAGCTGTTCCATCCCCAGTCTGTAAGGATGAACCCAGGGTTGGAATCAAACATCCTGTGAACTGATGAGATGCAGGTCCATGCCTTGTCCCATGGAGGAAGTGGACAAAAGGAGTTTCTGCTTGTTGTGGTCACGCACCTGGCAAGCAGCCATTTCAGATGGGGAGCGTGCATATCATCATGGGCCAGGAGTTGGCCCACGTTGAGGGTCTGTCTTCTGAGAACTGCTTCCATGTTTCCTGTTGCTGGCATCTGGGGGACTTGCAGTTTTCTACTGCCATTCAGACTCGCTGGCTCTGTGCTTTCTCCTGGTGAGGGAGGAATACTCACCACATGTTCAACGGTGGATTTGTTGCAACTAGGATTTGGCGTGTTTTGCTAGAGAGAAGATTGGAGGTACTGATCACCTGAGAGCATCGCTGGAATACCTGCAAGCAAATCCCTAAAAACCACTCCAGAAGAGATGGCCCCTCCTCGCTCTTTGGTAGCTTAGCAGCCTGGCTTAGCTTCTTAGCAAAACCCACTCTTTCCTCTGCTAGTGAAACTGGACTGATGAACCTGGGTGTTTCCTGTCACCAAATAAGCCAACCACCACACTGAGTTTTATGGAGCAGTTATTAACAAAAGCCATTGATTCCAGGCCAAGGAGCCCTAAAATTCAGCCAAGAGCCCGAATAAGCATCCCTGCAGAGCAGTGTCCTCCTATTGGCTGAACAACGCATATTTCAGTAGAGTTGTTGCTTTTGATTGCTTCTGGATCTTCTATTATTTGGGTTGTCTATTTCCAGACATTTAAGCTTTTCTGGCCACTAGTATTAAGGAAAAACATGACTTATTGAAGGAGTCCATTTTGTTTCTATCAAATGTAGCAGGTCCACAGAATCCTGGGCTTGGTTGGATGAGGAATGCCATTCTACTTGTGTCTTGGATGGGGAGGTAGAATAGGAGCTTATTTGTAGGAAGTCTTTATTAAAGGAAATCTACTAAGTCATTTTTGAGCAAAAGTAATCTAGAACATTGTTTTAGAAATGGTGGGTTATAACCATAAGTAGTTCATGACCTGTGTTAAGAAAAAGGCAAGTGAAAAAGAACAAAACAGAATGGATCAGAGCACATCACACATAATAAGGGTCAGAATCATTTCTTGAAATTTTGCTTTAGTTGGTTGGATGTAAACTTGACTGAATTATGATGGAAAATATGTTGCATACAGCAGTTCATCATCAAGAAAGTTTGAAAATTATGGTTTGTGGATAGGAGCCAGGGGTCTCCAGGTTCTAGTCCTAATTCTGCTGCCTCTATGAATTTGGGCAAGACCTTTTACTCTTCCGGGTCTCAGTTTCTCAACTGAAAACTGAAATTGTCTATGAAGTCTTCTCAGTTCTAAAATCCAATGATAAAGTAAAATTCTCAAAGGAATCAATTTCAGCATTCAGCCAATAAAAAAATTATTCTGCACAGTTAACTTCTATTTTCCACATTTTGGAAAGAGATGATTTCCCAAAGAGCTCTGAAATGGGCAGACCACGTATATGAACACAGTCCATTAGGATGGAAGTTACTTCAATACATTAACTGAGCCCAGGAACGATATCTGTGGGTTTCCAACAGATGTTTTGTACTAGATTTCTCTGGTTACACTACAATTATGTTTTGGCTGTATTTGAAAATATATACAAATTCTCTTTTGGATCGGGGAGGAGGACAGATGGGGAAATGCAAGTAATTGCTCAGGAAATGCTGAACTGGGTTAATTTGGAAACCACTTCCAGCTAATGTTGAGCCTTGGGCCACTCACAGTTCCTGCTTTGTATTATGACTAATGGAATGTCAAAGAAGCATTGATCTACTAAGAGCAACCAAGGAGACCCAGAGTAAGCTGGGCCTCCTCTGGGGAGTGACTGAGAGTTTATTATTTCTGGGCTGAGGTGTTTTCCAAACAGTCTTTTAAACTATTGATTCTTTTGTTCATAAATTCATTAGAGCATAATTTGGAAGGCATCTCACACTATTGCTTGGATCTCATTATGTTTATCGGGTATCATCTTTCAAATCAATGTCTCCCTAAATTCACATGGAGAAAAACCAGAGCATCTTGGGCACAACCACAAGTCAGCTGTGTTCAGGGAGTTAAAACGGGCAACTTTAGGAATATGGGTTCTACTATATAGCTGGTATGTGGGTTCCAGGAACGAGAGACAGCTTCAGGTCTTTAAATCATAGATCCGAAGCCAAACTCTCTGCAACAGAGAAGCAGTACAGGCTTTTGACTATCATCTGCATTCATGGTGCTTTTATTCCACCAGTCAACTCTGTAGCCTCACTGAAATGTCAGAACTGGAAGGAAGCCTGCAGACCATCTTGTTAAATGCTCTTGTTCTCAGAAGAGGAAAACGAGGCACCCGCTTCTAGCTACCTTTTCTATGTGAAGATGCATTAAGTGCTTTTGCCTCTTTCCATAAATTTTAAGGAGATCTTATTTTGCTCTTGAAGGTTGATGATCCGTGACTGATTGGCTAATTGTGGATGTAGCTTTGCTTCACGTTGGCTTTTGCGATACTGAATTTCAGTATTGGTCAACACGGTGCCTACCAACGCCCTACAAAAACATCCTCTATCCATGAGCCACTCCTCTCAAGGCTCAAAGCCCGAGATGCCTTGACATGTACAAGAAAAGTTGGGGAGGCTTTCATGAGCTTTGATTTTGACCCCCTTCTCATAAATTATGCAAAATGTGTCACTTATATGAACAGCCCAGAAGAGCAGTTGACAGTTGTAATATAAAAAATGACACCGCAGAAACGGAGACCTGGTTGTGGCAGATACCCTGTCAAAGGAATGATTTATAATCTGGGAATACAAGCAGCAAGAGAGGCCCACCAGCTAGGGCTGTATCATCTAAAGCAATCAAATCCCGCAAATATAAAGCAATTTTGTATTACCATTTCCAAGTGCTCCCCACAATAAGGACTCTTGTATGCCCAAGTTTAATATTCAGAGCAGAAACCACAAACTCGAGCAGCCGCTCTTGGTCAGGATAGTTAATAACAGTTCCCAGGCAAAGGCATGCTGCAATAGCATCGTTCCGAGCAGCTGGGGATTTGCTCGTATGGCAGCCTCTCTCGCTGAGAAGTAGAAAGCGATGGTAGGTCAGACATCCATTTGCTTTATAGATTGATATAATTTCATCAGAATTTATGATGTGGGAATTACTGCACAGGCAAGAAATGTAATCTAACCTTCATCTCACACAATGCAGAAAAGATATTATGTTTTTGAGAAAAATACACTGACTTGTTGAATCAGATTGTGCACGTGCAATCCTAATGGGTTTCAATATTTCCTTGGACAAGTCATTGCTATTTGCACTGTCTGCATTAAATTGGCTTGCCTAGAAGACATTTTTACAAATAATAAAGAATTTTAATGCCATTTCTTCTTTCATTTTTCTCAATGCCAGAACGGCGTGTGAGTTCATTACCAGTAAATTTTAAACATCTGTGGGTGTAATAATAGTTTATCCTAATTTCTCTAACCCATGTTTAGACTTTTTAATATCCAAATAGTGCGATAACATATATGATTCTCTTTCATCCTTAGGAGGGGTTCATTGAGCTTCAATGGCCAAATAGAGTAAATGTTGATAGCCCTCGAGGACCTTTTATAGATGATCATCACAGTGAGTCTGTAAGTCCTGTTATTTGGCTCTTGAAGCCATTTTGCTTGCCTTGGGTTCTATAGTTTCCTTTCAGTGGGAACCTGAATATAAAATATGTTTTAAAAGGAAGGGCTTTTGGGGTGCCTGGGTGGCCCAGTTGCTTAAGTGTCTGCCTTTGGCTCAGGTCATGATCCTGGGGTCCTGGGATTGAGCCCTGTGTCTAGCTTGCCAGTTGGCAGGGAGTCTGCTTGTCCCTCTCCCTCTACCCCTACCCTCTGGTAGTGCTCTCTCTCTCAAATAGAGAAATAAAATTTTCAAAAAAAAAAAAAAAAAAAAGAAGGGCTTTCATGTAGGACTAAACATTCCTTGAATCAAAAATTCTTTTCATGTAATTTAAGAAAGAAACAGCAATTTGCAAATATCAGGGCATTGTCCCAAACCTGAATGTCTACGAAGTGTCTTTTTGTAATATTTTTTGGTTTCTGCTAATGACATGAGTGTGTAATTGGCTATGGTTAATCAGGACAACCCAAAGTCACTGTTTTAATCATGCTTTGAATTGCAAATATGTAGTAGAGTTAAAATGTACATAATCTGGAACTTAATGAAAATATGTACCTAATAGAAGGAATATTTTTTCTAAATAGGAAAAAACCCTCATGTTTAATTGGCTGGTATCTCCAAATAAGAATGGCTATTCTTCATTTTGTACCTCCTGCCACATACCATATCAGGTTCGTCATCTCTGGCCTCACCTCCTGCCCTCCTCTGAGGTCACCATTACTATGCTCATGCTTTGAATGAGGAGATGGCTGTTCGGAAGTGTTAAGTGCCTTGCTCAAGGACATATGAGCAGTGAGTGGTAGAGCCTGCATATGAACCAAGTTTTGTTGGATTCCAGAGCCTGGATTCTTTTCAGTGTTTCCTGGAGCTGTTTCTTCTAGAAGGCTGGCCAGGTTAGGGCTCCTTTCAACTGTTTCTTGACCACCCCAAAGCCACTCCACTTTCTTCTTCCTAGTTATCTCTCACTAAAAGAAACTCAAAAGTCTTTTATGAGCTAGAACCAAAAGTCTACTGAGGTGAGCAGGGTTCAGGAAGCTGTTTGTTTTCTTGAAGAAAGAAGAATAGGATCAGAAGCAGTTGAATGACCTATCCTCTTCTCCTTCCTTCCTTAAGCAAGACTATGGTGGCTGATGCTGCAGCAGCCATCTTGTAACCATGAGGCAGAAACTGAGAGCATTTCAGGTATGTGGTCTTGACGTTGCTAAGCAACTAAACCAATGCCCACAGTGTCCTATCTCCAAATGACTTGTTACATAAGAAAAACAAATGCCTGTTTAAGATGTTTTAAGTAAAGGTTTTGCAGCCAAATTTCCCCTAAGGTAGACCCACTCCAACATGTGGAAAACTCATTCAGTCCCATTCTTTCTCACAGGGAAGGCAGAGGAAAGATTTTCTTTCCCCTGAGCCTCTGCAGGGTAGAATCTGGTGACTGGCTCCTGGACAGAAGCCACAGGTGGGATGTTTATAAGGTCTGGTGACCCTAGGCACAGGTGTGAATGACTCACCTGTGTGGGGGGAGGAACCCAGCAACACTTGCTATCACTTGAGGATCACCTTATTATCTTACTAAATCCATCCTCATCTTTTGGGAGGCTTCTTGATCACCTAATAATAAAGTTTGAATAAAATTGCCATGTGAAGCCTCATGGGTTTTGACTTTCCATAACCTTCTACCACCAGATCTGTCCAGCCTTTTTTCCATCTTGGCTATTCCATTAAAATCAGTTGCTAGATTTAGCAAATAAAAATATAAGATGCCCAGTTAAATTTGAATTTAAGAAAAAACAATGAAGCTTTTTTTTTTTTAGTGTAAGTATATCACATGGAATATTTGGTGTACAGAATCCCATGGAATATTTGGGACATTTTTTATCTGGCAACTTTAAGACTCTGTCCTCAGCCCAAAGAGTTTGTGGCAGGTCACTCCATAAAGCCCTTTGTTATTCAGGTACTGGATCCCAAGCAATCTCCCTGCTTTGCTTTATTTTCCCATCTTCACCATCTTTAATTGGTTTTTTGTTCCCACATTTGCTCAACTCCTCCAATTCTGGTGCCTAATTGATGACTTCCATCTTTTAAATTTTGGCTCTTTCTTAAGGACAGAGATCCACCAGAAACTCGCCCTACACATGCGCATGACCACGTGTGCACGCGTGTGCACACACACACACACACAGGCGCACACATACCCCTTTCCAGTCCTTCTCTGGCAGGCCTTGCCCTCACAGACAGTTCCCTCTGGCATGGAGAGGGAAAACAATTTCTCCTATACTAATGGACATGGCTGATTTATTCCCACTCTGATGATGAAATATTCTCTCATTTATTCATTGGACAAACAGTGATTGAGCACATACTATATGATAGGTGCTGTGGGGAAAAAGATGAGTAAGACATGGTACCTGCTGGGTGCCTGGGTGGCTCAGTTGGTTAAGCGACTGCCTTCGGCTCAGGTCATGATCCCGGAGTCCTGGGATCGAGTCCCACGTTGGGCTCCCGGCTCGGCGGAGAGCCTGCTTCTCCCTCTGACCCTATCCCCTCTCATGCTGTTTCTCTCTCTCTCTCTCTCAAGTAAATAAATAAATAAAATCTTTAAAAAAAAAAAAAAAAAAAAAAAAAAAAAAGACATGGTACCTGCTTTTGAAGAGTTGCAGAAATGACCTAAAAGCAAATGATTATATTACAGTGCTATCAATACTAATAGACAAATGGGCAACCCAACATATAACCAGAGAAGGGGCCCTCTGCATTTACTAGGGGCACAAATGTCACTCATCTTGTATGGCTGCTCTTCTTTTCTCCTGTCCAAATCTATTCTTTCCCATTGGCTCAGTTTTGACAATTTCTCACTGACTCATCAGTTGCCTTCTGATGTATGGTACCTGCCTGGCACGTACTCTATAAATTCCCTGAAAGCAGGCACAGGGTTCTTCGTATTTGCCTGCCTCAGCATCTCTGGCCCAATGAAGGTCCTCAAAAGTATTTGCAGGGTGAGACATCGATGTGCTTTTTAAAGTAGGGCTGATGTGGCTTTTATAGGGCTAGAGCACAAGTCAGTTGCTGACCAATAATTAGAGGTCACAGCTTTGGAATTTATGGTCACTCATCAAATTGGTAGAGTCAGGAAAAAGTGGTTACACATAATTTCCAGTTCTGTCTAAATTACACTGTCTTGGGGCCATTCCTTCTAGTTATCCCCAAACATATCTGATGTATTACATTCAGGCACTCCTACACAATATTTATGTAAATAATTGCAACATGGAAAGTCTTCTTCTCTTCTGCAATGTGTCATCACATACACTTTGGGGTCCCTGTTGGGATCCTCTTTGTGGGCTGCAGCCTCTGCACACTCTGTGTGTTTAGAGAATCACTTCTGCCTGTTTGACTGTTTTGTAGGTCTGTTTTTACTTAAGAGCACGCAGGAATGGAAATGTAGCTGTTAAATTAATCTGGCCTTGATGAAATATGTCTGCTTCACTAGTAAGGTTACTGAAATTTACATTTTCGTCACTCTTCAGTGCAGGCAGGATTTTAACTCCTCTCTGCAAGATCTTTCCAGAACACATCTCAGGAGACCCAACTTCTCCAATAATGGTGTCAGTAACATTGGGGCAACGTGAAAGGAAGAATTAGCTCTATTAGTGTAGCTCACTTTTAACAGTCACATAGGGATGAGAGGTAAACAGTGGGCTTGCAATCGACCAGGGCTGGAGAGTGTGGCTGCCTTACCCTCCAGCTCAAGGTCCCAATTGGATTGTCATGTCGATTTGAGCTGCCTAGGTGACAGGGGTGCTTGCACAGAGGAAGTTGATGAAAAGGCAGCTCTTCTAGATTTTTCTTTGGGGGAAATGTGTTCTCCTTACTTGTGCTCAAAACTAATACGGCTTGTTATTACTGCCCAAGAAAAGTGATAGATGTTATTCAGCATTTTGGATTTGTACAATGTCAGATGGGTTAAGTGACAGAATGATTCGTGTGTTCAGTGTATGCTACAGAATATCTGATTTGGATGAAGTCATTTAGAACGTACCTCATAGCCAGCTTTTTTGTTTGTTTCCTATTCCACTGTTATCATAATCTAAGATCTTAAATTGCTACAGACATGGTTTGCTGCAAAGCCTCCTCTGTTGCCTCTAGTCACTTCTCACCTATCCTATGTATTGACTCCTAACCAATCCCTTGAACACATCTTCAGAGGGCCACATTTGGAATGGTGATCAGACAGGAACAACAGGAATCTCCTCCATTTAAATTCCATCAACAAATCTTCAACATTTCCTGAATCATAGGTCACTTTCAGAAGTTTCAACAAAGTTTGGTGGGTGGAATTTAAGAATGCGTGAATAGACAGGATTAAACGTAGCTTTGAAAAAAGGTTTGAAATGTGAAAAAGATACTACAACCGGAAATGAATTTTGATCAAAAGACCCAAAATATTTCTGATAATGGCTGGAATTTATATTTAAAGAGATAATAGAGGATGCATTACCATGAAGCCTGCATGGCCTGATGTGGGGGGGGAGAGAGGAAGAGGCAGAGAAGGAAGGAGGGGGAAAGAAGGAGAAAGAAAAAAAAATAACTAAAAGAAGCAGCGCAGCCCCCGCTCATCATTGGCAGTAGCAAAATTCAGAATGAAAATACTAAAATTAGATCAGTAAAATTGAAGAGGAACTTGAATCATATAAGCTGAATATATAGTAAAAAAAAATTAACCAAACTGAAGGACAAAGAATAGATCCAACAGGTGAGTAGTAAATTCTTGAAGAAGACACGATATGTATACACAGGAGGTTGGAAGTTGAGAAGACTTGTGGAGCTGATGTAAGAGAGACAGAGACCAACACCAAGACACAGACTCATGAAAAGGACATTGTTAGTTTACAAGTCAGAGACTAAGGTTACCCACCAGAGAGAACAGATTGGAGAGGCTTTTTATCCCTTCCCACTTAAATGACCAAAGCCAGAAACAATGAAACAACATTTCAAGGAGAAAATATGAGATTAAAGAATGCTTTTCATTCATAAAGACAACTGAGTTAGTAGTTCACTTATTTGATAACAACAACAAAAAATTCCCTCTCTGTCTGTCTCTGTTTTTCTCTCTCTCTTTCTCTTGATACTTACAGAGCTGTAAGGAAACATGGAAGGTTTCTGCGTGAGCAGTGAGGGGCAGCTCCCCAGAGGTCTGCAGGATGAGAAGGAACCATCCAAAGAGATGGTGTAGGTGTGTGGAAAGGGATGGTGGGGAGAGGCTGCTGGTGCACGTGGTAGACAAACCATGTTAAGGACCTTATGACTTTACCCTAAAGGCACTGGGGAACTATTGAAATGTTTCAGCCAAGAGAATAATGCAACAGTTTTGCATTTTCAAAACTCCTCTGGATGAAGGGGGGTGGGAATGAATCAAAGATGAAGAAAGTTTGGTGGGGGAGTGATGAGTAAGGACATTGTTGTAGTTGTTCAGACAAGAAATGAAGGCGGTGTTGGGGGTGGCAATGGGTGTAGACAGAAGTAAATGTATTTGAGAGATATTTACAATGTGGGTGAGAGGCAAACAAGGAATGGGAGAGGGTGAAATTGAAGATAACATTGATGTTTCTGCTGGAGCAAGTGGACTGGGGAATTCAGAGGAAGGAGCATGTTTGGGGGAAATTTGGGGGCCATACCTGTAGGCAGGGGGCAGGATCTGTAAGTTTGGGCTGGAGATACAGATTTGAGTGACTTTGGTATGAAGCAGGTGATTATGTCCTAGGAGTAGATGCAAGTGACCAGAGTGCATATATAGAATGACTTGAAACCAAAAGGTATTTTCAGAATAGCTACTTTAGAACATTTATAAGCCAGGTACCATTTTTTCATCAAAGAATATTGAAGGATGCAATGACCAATAAGTAATAAATATTAAGGAAGTGTTGTTGCTGACAGATCTAACTAATCAGAGCTACTATTAGACTAAAATAATTTTAAATAAAAAGAACTGAAAGAGTGGGGATGCCTGACTAGCGCAGTTGGTAGAACTATGTGACTCTTAGTCTTGGGGTCATGAATTTGAGCCCCACATTGGGCGTAGAGTTTACTTAAAAGAGGCATTAAGAAAATTGAAGGGAAAAAATAGAGATGTTTCAGAATTTTAGGTTACAATGAATGGATGAAGGGAAAAGAGGGAATCCCAGAGTGATAACAGTTTTTGCCTGCCCTAAAAAGTAGTCTAAAGGTATTTATGGCAAATATAGTGAAATACAGCATTAAGAGTGATTATCAAGTGTTTTACAGGAAAAACTGTACTCATCCACAAGGTGTCAGCCTACAGGCCAAAGACGGAAAGAGAAATCTTCAATTATAGTGTAACCCTAATATACACTAGTTATACACAAAATTAGGGCAGGGCCTTGTCTTGTGATAGGCGTTATTGATATCTTCATTTTACAGGTAGGAAACTGAGGCTCAGTGAGGCAATGAGATTTGATGACATTCTTGATTTTAAGCCCAGTGACCTTCCCACGGTTTATTATTTTTATAAGAACCAAACAATATAACAAAAGACAGATCAAGTGTAGTGGTAATTATTATATTCTTGTGCAATTATGACTGTCCTGGGCATTTAGATACTGTCTGCACATAGTAGGCCTTCAAATGAACATTTTCTTTCTTTCTTTTTTTTTAAATTTAATTTATTTATTTGTCAGAGAGAGAGAGAGAGCACAAGCAGGGGGAGCGGCAGGCAGAGGGAGAAGCAGGTTCCCCGCTGAGCAAGGAGCCTGATGTGGGGCTCGATCCCAGGACCCTGGGGTTGTGACCTGAGCCAAAGGCAGACGCTTAACCGACTGAGCCAACCAGGTGTCCCGATAGAGTATTTTCTTAATATGATTAAGAGAACCAATTTAAAATATAAATGACAAGTATCGATAGACATTGTCCAGGATTGAGCTCAAAATAATAAGATCCAAGAGGTACCTAGGGTCAGAGAGTCTGCGGTGTTGGTTAACTACTTTCAACAAATAAAAAAAGCTGTGTGGACAGTAGGACTGACATCTGATAACTACTGAGAAGCTGGTGAAGACAACGTGAGGGGAGGGAAGGCTGCTCACTTTGGGCCAAAGAATCTCATTTGGTCAGTGATGAGATTCTGTGGCAGAGACAGTTACCCGCCAAAGAGTCATATCCCCTTCTCTGCCAATTTTTAGATGGACACATCGCTGCGGAGTAAAAAGATTACATCTTCGAGGCTCCACTATAGCAACTAGATATGATCATGCACCTTTTTTTTTTTTTTTAAGATTTTATGTGTTTACTTGAGAGAGAGTGAGAGGGAGAGAGAGCATAAGCAGGGGGGAGGATCAGAGGCAGAGGGAGAACCAGACTCCCCACTGAGCAGGGAGCCCATTGTGGGGCTTGATTCTAGGACACTGAGATCATGGCCTGAGCCGAAGGCAGACGCATAACTGACTGAGCCACCCAGGTGCCCCTGGAAGTAGGAGAACTTTCTAAAAATTGAAGCAACTAAAGAAAATACAAAATAATAGATTGCAAAAAAATTTCAAAATGCCTCTACGTGTAAATATAGAAACTAAAAATAAAGCAGCCTGTTATAAAATGTATTTATGTCAAAAATGACAAACTGTAGTACTATGTATTGTATGTAAAGATCTCAATCAGCTTTGTAAGAGTATATATTAAAAATTTTATTTATTTATTTTGACAGAGAGTGAGAACACAAGCAGGGCGAGCAGGAGAGGGAGAAGCAGGCTCCCTGATGCGGGGCTCGATCCAAGAACCCTGGGATCATGACCCCAGCCAAAGGCAGCCACTTACCTGACTGAGCCACCCAGGTGCCCTGTAAGAGTAATATTAAGATTTCAATAACTATATGGACCAAAGCCTTGCTCTGACAATTTAAGTATGATAAATACATATCATTTGTTTTAAAAATGTTTAGCTAGTCACAAAAATGCAAATAAAAAGTACCATTTATTTTCATTAGGTAAGAAATAATCTAAGAGCAGATGACTATGAGATTTTTAGTATAATTGGTAAATGATAATTGTTGGAGTTAGTAGAAGTTAGTAAACACACTTGGAAACCAGTTTGGTAATACAGTTCAGCACCTACAAAATATTTGTACTCTGACACAGTACAACCACTCTTGTGAATTAATTCAAAGGAAAAATTAGAAAGTAAATATGGTATATGGAGAAACATGTTTACTAAAGCATCATTTAAAATAGCGCGCGCACACACACACACACACACACAAAGCCCGCAAAGGGAAATAAAAAGGAACTAAAACAACAACCATTACAAATTATGGTAAATATTACACAACAACAGAGAAAAGTTTTACTTGATAACGCTAAATTTAAAAAGCATATCATAAAATTGTAAATAGCTGTAGTTATAGCTATAATAAAACGAGGACAGCAGCTCCCCCCAAAAGCAAGAAGAAATTATAAGAGTAGTATTATGCTGAAATTATGGGTCATTTTTCTTTATTAAAGTGTTATTTAATTTTGTTAAGAAAACCATTTTAATCAGTATGGGTGTGTGGTGTGTGTGTGTAGGCATATGGTACGGTGGTTAGTAATTATGTGACCTTGAACAGTTTACTGGAGATTTTTAAGCTTCAGTTTGCTCTTTGTAAGGAGGAGATAATAATAGGATCCACTTCACAGAGCTGTTACGAGAGTTGAATGAGGTAGTGCGTGTCAAACATGAACTCGGAGGGCCTGGCACTGAGTAAAAGCTCCCTGAGTACTGAGGTGGAGAGTAACTGACTTTGGAAACGATGATGTTGGGAATGGTGGTGTCGCTGAATCCCTGTTTGTGTATTTCCAGTGGTTCTTCCACTATTCTCAGAAAATTGCTCAAATGTCAATCTTGACAATTAAAGGCCACCATTGTTCTGCCCATCTTGTTCTAGAAGAATAAGAAAATTTCCAAATTCCCAAGCCAGACTGATATTCTGTTGTTCTGCACTATTACAGTTGTGTGGGTTGTTAATGGCAGGTGGGGTCAACTCTGATGTGCCATACCTCTTGTTAAATAGTTTAAACATCACACCTGCTGTTAAATATTTAAAATATTTAAAATTTAAAAAGTGGTGTCATGTCCACACTTCTGTTTGGTTATGACTCTCGTTAAAAACATGCCTCCAGTCCTCGGCATCAATCCCAAACCTTACCATCCTTCAAAGCTCAACCCAAACTCAACCCTCTGCAAGATACCTCCTCTAGCAGTCTATCCCACTCACTTCTCCTCTCCCTGACATGATTATCTGTTTCTATTCATATTTCTCTAACTTGGCAGGAAGATCCTCAGAGCAGAAAACATGCTGCTGTCATTTGGTTGGTTGGTAGTTGGTTGGTTGTTTACTCCTAAGAATTTCTCACAGGGGCACCTGGGTGGTTCAGTCAGTGAAGCGTCTGCCTTCGGCTCAGGTCATGATCCCAGGGTCCTGGGATCAAGCCCCGTGTAGGACTCCCTGCTCAGCAGGAAGGCTGCTTCTCCCTCTGCCCCTCCCCCTGCTTGTGCTTTCTTTCTCTCTCTCTCTCTCATAAATAAAATCTTAAGAAAAAAAGAATTTCTCACAATATCTACCAAAATTGGAACATAAGATAGGCACCCTCTAAATAGGACTTGAGTAAGTTGAACATTTTAATTAAAAGACCATTTATTTGTCATAATTCTGGGTTACGTCAAGAAGCGGTATCAAAATCCCTCCATCAAGAACCCCCAAAGGAGATTTTCTGAAATTATGTTCCCTGCACCACTTCCATAAGTGAGTGAACCGGTGCCTTGATTTATGCCCTGGACAGAAACAGTGACAAATATAGTTATATAGTTATGGTACATTAGGTGATTTTCTTACAATAAGGGCATTTAAAACAAGCCAGTATGTGAGCAATACCTAAAATCTTGGCACTGTCTCGCCTAACCAAAGTGCCTTCTTTCTAAGATGGTACCCTGTTGCCAATAGCTAGACATCCAACTCAGGAAGAAACATAAGACATAAAGGTGATAGCTTAGTGCTCAGTTTGGTTAGAGAATCTAACTTAGAGAAAAGGCTGTATCCTCACTTTGAAAGTGCCCTGTTATAAAGAAATCAGTCAGCTTTCTGCTAGCACTGACCCATCTCTGTATTAACTCTCCAGATTAATGTCAGATCATACCCCAGGAATTATTCATGAAGCCCCTCTGTACAATATAATTGCAGATTTTGGCATCCAGAGTGAAGTCTCATTGTTTACAGATTAGCTTCTCTTCCTGTACTACGGAGGAGACAATGATCTGAAACAACTTAGTCTAGGGGGAAATGGAGTTCATGGATTTTCACATGAAAAAAGCATTTGTCAAATGAGAGATCCCAGGTCTCACTTACATTCCGTCTTGAGAGTGGGGGCCTGCAGCCACACTGAGGAGGTGGCTGATGTCTGCTCCAGGCCCATGAATGGCTACTTTCATTGTGAATCTTTCCCAAGTGAATGAAATGGCTTTTTATCTATGCTTAAGAATTCGTTTTACCAAACCTTAGCTCCGCTAATCTCGACTACGACATCACCAGGTATAATTTATGCATGTGGATGAAGAAACCTACTTGTTTCCAGGGAAGGGCACCAATCAGCAAACTACCTGCAGTGAATCATTAGAGAGTATTCGATACAATCAAAAAATTAATACACCTCAAAAGATGTTTAATATTTTACTGCAAATGTCAAGTTGCCCTAGTAATCAGCACACGTTAATTGTGAGATTTTAGGCTCTTAAAATTTTTCAGATTGTGGCTTTGAAAGGTGACGAAAGGGAGCTTTTTGTGTTAAGAGAAGTTTGCTTATTTTATCACGTTGACATCAAAGGCAATAGACTTGAGCCATTTTCTCTGGATCCATTTGGTACATGGGCGGTCGGCTTTTCTATAGGATAAATGTACGTGAGTGTGCACACATGTGTGTCTAGGGATGTGTATGTGTGTGTCTACTCTGTATGTATATATAACAACTTTTATAGAAAAATAAGTATTTCCTTTTGGTTCTAATTAAAACATTTTCTGGGGAGATTTAACACAAACACTTACCAAAATGGGTGATGTGCTAACCTGATAAGAACTTGTATTTTTCTCCTCATTAAATTACATTAAATTAAAGCCATCAAGTGACCCATATATCCTAGGTTCACGGTCAGTTCTGCCTAACTCCAGGGGTCTTCTGGGTTCTGTGAAATTTTTCTGGAAGAGAAAGTCTCTGAAATACATTTTCTTTGAGTTTGAATCAACTTTCCCCTTCTTCCTCTGCACACCAACGATCAGGCCAAGCAGTTTTTCATTGACCTGTTTGTCTGAGATTCTCTCTCTTTCTATATATAAGCAGGATGTTACTTCTACATCATTTAATCCAATGATTTAGATGCTTGAGCAGTAATAGTCTCCTATGTATCTCATCCCTACTTGACTGTGTGTTTGTAGCTTTGACCTGAAAATGATTAGTTATTAAGGAAAGAGAAGAAGGAAGTGAGAAAAATCAGTAAGAGCAGAAGGTGGGTTACTAAATATAGGTGTTTCACACAGACTGATGAAAAATAGGCCATCGTGGGCTTGTTTGGTGACACAAGAATGTTAACTGCAAGTTGTTTTCTTCCATGGAAACTCCTTAAATACAGAAAAAAACACAATCCAATATATAGTATATTCTAATATAATTTAACTTGAGGTTTCATACAGCTGTGATTTTTCTTGGCCCGATGAACCATAGGCAATTATTTCCTTCTTATATCACTTCAGTTGTTTGGAAAATTTGATAAGAGAGGGGATTCACTTATATAGTATACATTGTACATATCTGTATCTTATACCTACAGATGCTCCATTTCTTAGCAGAGAAAAAAATATCTGCTGGCAGATCTGCAATATCCCTAGTTACTCTTCAGCAATCCTTAAGAGTGTTTGAGTTAGCACCTGCATGAGCCTACCTGCCCACTTTAATTCTGAGGACCCTTCAAGAATATTCCACACTGCAGTGGCATGTGGTTTTATCGAGCATGGAAAATGCAATTCTGCTTCATACAGATGAAACCTTGAGCATAAGGGTGCAGTGTTTTGCTTTGGTGTGTTCCTGAATTGGTTTTGCAAATCTCATGTTATTATTTTTTTGGGGGGGGCAAATTGTTAGTTTTCCTAAATATAAAAGCTCCCCCACCCTGGACAATGAGGACTTCATCGCTCTTCTACTGCTTTTGAGAAACATGATGACATTTTCTAGCATAGAGATCTCTCCATGCAAATGAATCTCTTATAAAATTAGAAAGCGGGACCTCCAGAGGAGGTTTTGTGTTCTGAGGCTCCTGGTCTTTCTCCTTTTAGGCCATTCTTCATATTTCATTACTTGTTTACGGTCTGTATTTTTCATTCGTCTGTAAGCTCTGTACTGAAGGGTCCGTGTCTGTCTTATTTACATCTATATCCTCTCTACTTAGCCCAGGGCCTGTAGGAACACAGTAGGCACCCAATAAGTATTTGTAAAAAGAAGTGAATGGATGGATATAGTCTATTCCTTAACATGTGCTTAATACATTTAAAGTCATTTCAACTTTTAACCTTCCTTTACAAAGTCCTGCAAAGAAGAGATCAGTATTTCCTGAGAAGCTCCCTTTTTTGTTTTTTCAAGAATTGTAATATAGAGAGTATTGTCAGTTGCATACTTCAGTATTTTGTTGGCAGAGAAGGCAGAGAAGACACTTTCTAAGTAAGGTTTCACTGAAAGTTCTATTTCTTGTCTTTCAATTTGGAAGCTGTAACACTCGTCCTCTCTGAGTAATTGTAAAAAAATAATAAACCCTTAAAACAAAGATCTGGAAAATCTCTACTCCTGTCTATTCAAGTAGGGGCATTTAACTCAGAAGTCTTATGTTGTGCCAGGCATATGATATCATCTAACACTGACGTAGTGCGGTCTAGGTGCCAAGGACTAGTCTGTTATTTATATGCATTACCTCCTTACAACAACCTTAGGAGGCAAAAATATTATCATAACTTCATATTACAGAGGAGGAAATGGACACCTGAAGAGGTTATTTAACTTGCCAATGTCACACAGTTATTAAGTATCAGAAGAAGCTTTGCAGTCTCTCCAGGGTCTTAACCCCCGAGGCATTCCGCTGTTTGATGCTGTGAGCATATTATAGGAATGGCCCCGTCTTGGTATCATTTTCCCCCTCGTTGCCAGTTCATTGGTGCCGGGGCAAGGGCTCCTATAGCACTTGAACATCAGAGAGAGATGTTAGGGTTCTTTAGGGTTTTCACTCTGACAAATGATCTCCGTGTTTAAAAAACATGTAGCTATGCTTAAAAACGGGAGGCAGGACATTTAAAAAAATGCAGCAGGACAACTAGATAGAGAAAAGTGCATTTCCCAGAAGCTGCAGAAAGGACTGTTTTATTTCTTAACACACCAAAATGCTTCACTGTGGCTTAGTGAGAACCCCACCCGCCCTAAAAGCAAAGCCTTCCCCGGGGTTTCCAGGCTCCTGTGCACGCAGGCGGCGGTCCGGCCAGCAGAGGGCGCACGAGGTAACAAAAGTCTCCAGGTTTCCCATTGTGCTTCCTGGACAGTAGGCAGCTGGGGTGCCCTCCGGGCCGCAGGCTGGGGAGGCTGCCCGTGCGAGGCGCTTGTTGCCAGGCCCTTGGTACAGGAATAAATATTCCTGTGTGTACAGGAAGAAATGGAAAATGAAAAACCTTTGAGAGAAGGGCTTGGCACGTCTCTAGCCTGGTCCCGACCTCGTGCATGGTTGAAAAATGTGTTGCTGGCTACCTCTGAAACAAATAATGCAATATATGTTAAGAAAAAAAAAGAAGAAGAAGAAGAAGGTAGCAGGAGGGGAAGAATGAAGGGGGGAAATCGGAGGGGTAGACGAACCATGAGAGACGATGGACTCTGAAAAACAAACTGAGGGTTCTAGAGGGGAGCCTGGTGATGGGTATTGAGGAGGGCACGTTCTGCATGGAGCACTGGGTGTTATGCACAAACAATGAATCATGGAACACTTCATCTAAAACTAATGATGTAATGTATGGGGATTAACATAAGAATAAAAAAAAATGTGTTGCTGGTTTGTTAAATTTGGCATGAAAACAGAGTTTACTCCAAGGACACTCTGACTCTGTTCTCATGAAGGAAATTGAGGGTGGGCGGGGGAGGGGAGCCGACAGGAAATCGCAGACTTTAGCAGTTCAGGGACCTGGAGGAAGTTTCATCTTTTCTGCAGCTCACTCAAGCCATTTTACATGAAAAATAAACGACCTATTTTGTTTTGTGTTTGTCCCCATTTTCTTTTCTTTTCTTTTTTTTTTTTTATTGGTGTTTGTTCCCATTTTCACCATATGTGGTGGTCAGACCAGGGGATTCAGAGCCAGGAGAGCGGGTTTGGTGCCCTCTGCTGCCATTTTGTACATTGGCCGCCTGGGCTAGTTCATTCTTCCCTGACATTCTTGCCCGGCGACCCTGTTGGGAAGTCTCCTGAGAGGCTGGGTCACTTAATTCAGATCTAATATTTCTACAGAAAACAGGTTTCAAAACCATTAATTCTGTGCAGGGAGTATACAGTGTTATCATTTGGGAATTCGTTTGAACTCAAAGTTATTTTGAAAACATGTGGTGGGCGTCCTATAGCCTGAGACAAAACTAGAGATTCAGACTGTTCTGGGGACTCCCAAGGATGAGGTGGGGGAAGCCGTGATGATTCCACACAGACACAGACTGGCCAACTCCTCGGTGCCGGGTCACACGGCCTTTTCTCTAGAGTGTCTCTTTGAATGTGTTGTGGGTAATACTGACTTTCAGACCTCTGAAGGCAATAGCCAGAACCCGATGACGATGCTAGAATACGTATTTGTGGCCTTTCCCCTCACCATAGTTTATTTTTGCCGTTCAACAACGTGGAGTGGGTCAGGGGCTGTCATTTTGTCACTTTGGCAACAACGTGGCAATATTAACAATAGTAAGTAAATAGAATATGCTCTCAACCAGAAATTAGTGGGCTTCACTTCGGAGCAGTGCCGGTTTCCATGGCTGGGTTATCAGCACGGCATATTTATAATGGAATTTCCAGCAGTTTCCTTAGCAGCCGTGGTGGCAAGGGCATGCCCTCACAAAACATGCAGAACTGGAACATGATAGTCGAGTGTCTCTGGGGTCCCTGATATCCTGATTTTTTGCTTTCTTTACCAGGACAGGTGAACTCTTCATCAAGAAGTTATCACGTTTAGTTTAGTCTTTACCCGAATGGACGTGCCCAGGAGCCGGTCTGTCCTTCAAAGGGCACGCTTCCTTTCTGTGCGGAAAAATAAAAGCAGCAGCCAGAAACTTCGATCAGTCTTTCAGATTCCAAAACTATGACACTGTCACACTGGTGTCATTAAAGCTAACTAACCATATTAAACGAATATTAAAATATGGGCTCCTTTGCATAACATAATGAGCAAAACCGCTTTTAAGTTTCTCCCTGTGCTTTGAGGTGAGGTGGCATTTACATTCCCAAACTTTGAAGTTGGAACAAAATGTACAGGTAGAGGGTACTAGATCAAATAATAATCAACTTCAAAAAGCATTTTGGCTGTTGGATGTCCCAGGGCTAATTTCCTCTAGACATTTTAAATGTAAATGTCTAAACTCATTTAAAAATTGTAAATTGGTCTAGGTTCAATCAAAAAGCATCCTGACGCAGAACAGGGAGACCAGGCTAATTGTCATTTGTTTGTCAAATGAATTCCATTTGGGAAGCAATGAAACCTCCAAGCTAATTCTTTTAAGGTGAGCTGGTAGTTGTATTATCAGTTAAATGCAGTAAAATGCATAATCATACAATGATAATGAAAACTGAACCTGTGTTAGCACCAGGGCTT
The DNA here is from genome assembly GCF_002201575.2 of Neomonachus schauinslandi. Classification (NCBI taxonomy): domain Eukaryota; kingdom Metazoa; phylum Chordata; class Mammalia; order Carnivora; family Phocidae; genus Neomonachus; species Neomonachus schauinslandi. The sequence goes on along the minus strand of NC_058408.1, from coordinate 142,111,432 downwards.
TGCCTGCCAGGGGGCATGGAGTGATGGAACTTAAGTACTATCATGTGGCCTTGGCCACAATGGCACCAAGTCTGGTCTTTAGCCTTACAGACACTTTCTTTGCATTTTAAAAAACTTTATCAAAGCACCGTGGCAATATAGAAAATGTCAAAGTGAAATGCACTGTAGGCAAATTGAGATTTCATTAAGTTTAAATTTATTGCTTTTGACTGATGTATTACCATGCTTGTTAAGAACCAGTAATTTGGAATATCTGTCTGCCTGGTAAAATAGCTTTGTCTCCTTGCATATTACTTTGTATAGACTTTGAAAGACCACAATAATTCAGAGCAAGTGTGGGCTGTTTTTCAGTAGTGTTTTGAAGATTGTAAGGCATTTGCCTTGTGCTCTGAGAAACTTTCCACCCACTTCCTGAATGTCTTGTCAAGGTATTGCAGGTTAATTGTAGAACTCAGATTTATGGGGCTTTTTTGTGAGTTTTGCCAAATGGTATGACGGGTGCAAAAAGGGAGAACTGAAAACGTCTCTTCTGCTGGGCCTGCTTTCTTCTCCATGCTCCCAAAGTGGGTGGAGGTGGGCGATGGAAGGCCAACAGCGGACGGGTGAGCACCATGTTGGTCAACGGAGAAACAGCGCTGCCAGGGGTGAGGGAAGAAAGATGGTCTACCTCACCCCAGAAGTTTTGTAAGCAAGGAAGGGGAGATCCCGAGGTCACAGGGCTGGTGGGTGGCAGGAGTAGTCATTCAGGTCTCAGCTCCAGTGTCAACACCTGGCAGAGGCTCCCCTCACTGCTTGAACCCCCACCCCAACCTTGTCCTTCTTCCCCACCGCCACTGTTGTTCTGTAACTCGCGGGTGGGCAAACTGCTTTTTAAGCTTCATTGTGATATAATTAATAGACAAAAGCTTCAAATGCGTAATGTATACTTTTTGATGAGTTGAGACACATGCATATGCCTGTGAAACCATCACCACAATCAAGGTACGGAACGCATTTCACCTCCAGAATGTCCTTGTGTTCTTTTGTGTGTGTATTTTGTGAGGACACTTAACACGAGAACTATCATATTTTATTTTATTTTATTTTTATTTATTTATTTATTTATTTTTATTTTTTTATTCTTATGTTAATCCCCATACATCATTAGTTTTAGATGTAGTGTGAGAACTATCATATTTTAAGGTGCACAACATCATATTGCTATATCTATACATACACACACACACACACTATGTTGTACAACAGATCTCTAGAACTTACTCATTTTGCATGGATAAAACTTTATACCTGTGGAGCAATAACTACCTATTTCCCCCCTCCCCAGCCCGAGGCAACCACCATTCTATGTTCTGCTTCTGTGGGTTTGACTATTTCAGATGCCTCATGTATATGAAATCATGTAGCCTTTGTTTGGTATCTGCCTTATTTCATTTAGCATAATGTCTTCCGTGTTCATCTATGTTGTAACGAATGGTAGGATTTGTGGGTTTTTTTTTTTAAGGCTGAACTTTTTATTTAAAGAGATGCATAGGAAGCCAAGAGGCAAAACTGATGGGATGCAACATAGGTACTTGAATGGCAGGAAGGAGAACAAATTTGCACCATTTTTTATCGATGAAATTCAAAATAGAATAAAACAATTGAGTATAATATTTTGTAATGTAGGTGCACTAATGAGAAGAGCAGCATTCTTTTTTGGGAGGATAGCATTTCACTTGGTTGGGGTTCCAATGTAAAAACCACTTTAGCTCATGGTGCTAAAAGAAACAGGCAGGGGGCTGGGTTTGGTCGCAGGCCAGTCCGTGGGCTTTTGCTCGAGCACGTCATTCCATTTAATTTTCTCCACTGGCTGCATTACTCTCTAGAATCACCTTCTGATTGTTTGCTGCTTGATTATCAGTCTGCCTGTACGAGAAAAGCAAGGTCCATGAGAAGAGAGGCCTTATCTGTTGGGTTTGCCTCTGTATCCCCAGCTCTTGGAATAGCAGGAGTACACCTGGTGAATGGTAGACACTCATTTGATGTTTGGTGACTAATGAGTGAATCCAGATCTTACCACCAAACTGAAGAGACAAGATCCATAACCTACCCAAGGGATGGAAATGCTCATGGTTCCTTCAGCATGTCTGACTTACCTTATAGCAATGGTGTTATTGACATGAATAACTCAAACTTCAGGTTACTTATGGTTTATGGCACTATTTCTGTTCATGGATTCCTTTCCGATTTTACTATGATAAGGAAAATGACAGTTTACCAGAACATAGGTTTAAAGATCTTATTTATTTATTTGACACACAGAGAGAGACAGCGAGAGAGGGAACACAAGCAGGGAGAGGGAGAAGCAGGCTTCCCACTGAGCAGGGAGCCCGATGCGGGGCTTGATCCCAGGACCCTGGGATCATGACCTGAGCCGAAGGCAGATACCTAACGACTGAGCCACCCAGCCTCCCCAAGAACATAGCATATTTTAATACCTTTACGATTCTGTAGTAGTTGGCTATGTACAAACACCCCTTTGGTCGTGGTCATAAATGCTCCGAGCTCTGGGTCCAGCTGCCCTTTGCCACTCCCCACCGCTAAGTCCCGGCTTCTCCACAGTGAGAAGCCCTGCCCCGTACAGCCACCCACATGGGTCCAGGGGCAATGCCCCTCATGAAACCTTTCCTGAGGACTCTGGCCTTCGAGGAGCTCCCTTCTCCAAATCCCTTGTCCTCTATCACACACTGAGCTCACGCTGGTCTGTTTCATAGTAGTTTTCCCATTCCTTCTAGGTATCAGTGTCTGTTATCTGCTCAAATAGATTGTGAGTAAGCCCTCCAAGGGTAGCAGTCCCTCTCACACATCTTTGACATACTACATAATACCTTCAGGCATGAATGTGTATTTCTTCATATTTTTTGAATTATACTTGGTGGAAAACAATCATAAAAAAATGTCCAATTAAGAATTTTGCTTTACAATATACACTCACACATATAAAAAAACAAAGAGCATTCATTGCCAGCTCTATTTCTTACGCCACCAAATGACAAAATTCATAATCAGAATTAATACCTTGAGTCACTTTGATTGTGTAACCCATAAATCATTTTTTCATTATTCTCAATATAAAAAGTGTTTTATGAAGATGTTTCATATCTAAGTGCTTAGTAAGTCTCTCTTGTTGACTTCCAGTTAATGAAGGACTTCACGGACCTGGTAAAGTCATTCTCTGAACATCCAGGGAGGTGAAGTTTGCCTAGACTGTGCATGGTAGAAATGTAAACCCTTCAGAAATTTGTTGTCAAAAAGAAAATCCTGAAAGTTATCTATCTGTCTATCTATCCATCCATCCATCTGTTTATCATCTCTCACCTAAGTGACTAGCTTTAAAAACTCTACTGTGAATGTTTGTATCTGACATACTTACTCCATAAGACTGTTGGGATGAAGATATTTCTCTGCTTTGCTTGCCTAATCAGAAGAATTAGTAGGAAGAGAGAAAGGGCCAGACTCCCAGAGGAGTCTGGGGTCATTTCCACACCAGTTAACAACAGAGGGAACAGCAGGAAGAAATGTCCCATTGTTATTCAAACTCAGGACTGGCCTTTAAGGCTGGGGTTCTCGACTGGTGGGAGGGGAGGCCAATTTTGCCCCTCTGGGAACATTTGGCCATTTCTGGAGACATTTTTGATTTGTTTACCTTAGGAAGGAAGTTGTTACTGGCATCTTGTAGGTAGAAACCAGGGAGGTGCTAACACCCTTCAGTACACAGGAATAGTCCTTGCCAACAAAGAATTATCTGGCCCCAAAGGTCAATGGAACCACTGTTGAGAAAGACTTTTTAAAGGCAGGCCTTCTTCATTGGCAGTCTCCACAGTGCAGACGGCTTCTTGCCTTGACATTTGGATCATACGTAATGGTGACCAAATAACCCCAACTATGAAGAGATCAATGGAATCTAAGCTTCAGCATAAAGAGGTACATCAAAGAGTATTAGTCTTTGAAGCACATTAAATCAATGAATTTGGAGAAAGAGGTATCAAAACACCTCTTCCTACATGATCAGCATAACCATTCATTGCTTGAGCAACCCATAGATGTCAGTTGAACTGTACCTTTTGTACTCCCCAATGCCCTGTGAAATATCACTACATTATCAGTTTACAAAGCCCTCCCTAATTAAATAGCTTATTTACTAGAATTTTTTCCTGTGCTCTAGATTTTTTTTTTTTTGTGGTGAAGAAGGCACCATAAGAAGTTTAATTTATAATAGGAATTATATATATACATATTTAAGAACCAGGTCATATTCTAGAATCGCAACTCACTCAATACACTTTCCATTACCTTCTTTGACTACAATGACAAGTTGATGTCAATGATGATTCTGTAGCAGTGTATGGACGTAACACAACCGTAAAAGATTATTTGGACATAATACATTACTTTATAAGGCAGGGGAGTTAAAGGGAATTTCAGCCGGGGTAGAAGCAAGAAAGAGTTTCAAAAAACTTCTGTTAATCAGAAAATTAAGTCAACCATCATATTTTAATTAATCAATACTTTAGGAATATTGTAATATTTTATACTGAGGAGTTTAACCTTTATAGCAAACTCCATGGCTTTTTCTGAGAGAACTATAGTTTTCTGAGTTATCTTCAGTTTCCCATAGTTGGTAGAATTTTACTGAATTGAATCTTTTGAAACAAGTAGATAATATTATGTTCCAATTATGCTATGTGCATTAAGTAAGGGCTTTACATTTAAAACCCTCACAATAATCGATTGGGGTTTATATTATTAGCCCCATTTCACAAGTCTGGGGATTGAGGCTTAGAGCCACTAAACAACTTGCCTAGAGTTACAAAGCTATATATGAATCCAAGTCTATGTGGCTTAAACACAGCATGTATTTGTTGAAATACTCAAATGCCCCATATGGTCATAGGGTAAAATTTTTATGATTCCATATCAAGGTGGTACAAAATAAAATAAAAATTTGTTAATCTGATCAGGCTGGCCAACCTGTATTTCTGAAGGAATAAAGGGGATTTTGAGGGACAGAATTACTTGAATTTACATTAACCTGATCAAGTTAACTGAGAAACAAGCAAGCAAGCAAACCCTTCACTTGACTCTAGAGCAATAGTTCTCAAAAGGTGGTCCGCAGACCAGCAACAGCAACATCACCTGGGAATTTGTTAGAAAACCAAATTCTTGGATCCCACCGAAAACCTACTAAATCAGAATCCCTAAGGGTGGAGTCCACACTCTGTGTTTCAACATGGCCTCTGGCTTCCTGATGGGCATCATGTTGGGAGCCTCTGCTCTGGAGGTGACCTTTGCTACCTCTTGGTGTCTACTTGTGCTCATCACCTCCACACTGTTACATCCCCAGGACTTTCATTTGATTTTTTTCACATTCCATGCTCTACTTTTATTGGAAAGAAAGAGTTGATAATAATAAGCCCAAATGTCAGATTTGTTTAAAAGACCAACTTCCCCAGGTGTATCCTAATAAATTCAAAACGTGGTCAGCTTAATGTCATACATTTTCTACAACTATAGGATTATGGGATGTTAACTGATGGACTCAGCATTCACAAATTCCTGAATTTAGGTGACTTTTATTCTGGATAGTTTTAGAATTTGATGTCTTTAGGTTGACTAAAGTTCTTTTAAAAATTAGTAATCCATATTCGACATATACGATGACTCTTAATGTGGAATAGTTTAATATTCTTAAACCATTGTTATTTACTTTTTTTTTTAAACTCTGGAGCTAGCCAAACTTTTAATAGCAAAGTGCCTCTTTTGATCATTATATAGAGGAAAAACTTGCTGAATCTTGGAGAATTCTTGTTTCATAGACACAACCTCTGAATTCGAGAAATTGTAGGACTAAAAGTGTCTTATAAAAAAATTATAGCCCCTGTTTTTGAGAGAGAGTCTTTTTTATCCCTTTCTTCACTCCTATGTGGTCTCTTGGGAACTATCCCAGGTTGAGAGGTTGGTGAAAGAAAACCAATGTTCCACGCAGCAGGCTACTCTCAATCCCCCCTGCAGGGACATTAAGGACTTACCTTGAATGTATTTGTCAAAGGTTGTACTCATTAACTTAATTCTGTTGGACTTGTAAGGTCCAACATACAAATTCATGTGCGTCAATAGACTTATTCATGGAAATGTGTATTTCTAGGCCAGAACCAGTCAGGATTGCCATGGAAAGAAGTGGTAGCCCCGGTCCAAGATAACCACTCACCATCCTACCTGTTGGATCCCACGGAGATCATCTTAATTCAGGTTAAAAAAAATACTATTCCAGAAGGAAATTTACTTAAGTCCAAATTGGAACATACAAAGCTGTGCCAAGTAAGAATGTATTTACCGGAGTTGCTCTTCACGTTGCCATAGGAGGGAGGTGGGAAAGCGCGTCATCTTGAATACGTTTTACCTTTTTCACGTTATCTCCTAACATGTTACTGAATAATGAATGGTTTGGGGAGCATGTTTATTTCAGCTCTGGAAATAAGGTCTGCAACTCAGAAGGAGCAAAAAGATAGAGGTTTCAAACCACTAGCAGTGATAAGTGGCCCTGCGCGAATAAATTTGACAGAGGGAGGCTCTACAAATCCTGTCTATTAGCATCATGACACCATGCAAGAAGAAACTTGTGCTTGAGAGAAAGTGGAAGCAGTGTGACACAGAAGGGGAAAATCTCTGACGGACGGCCCACACCCCTGACAGACAGACAGACCGACACATACACACACACACACCCACAGACACACAGACACACACAGACACATACACACACACACCCTAATTCAAACCTTCAGGTACTTCACAGTCTAGGAGAAACAGAGGCACAGCCCCCATTTGGCTCAGGGTCTCTAAGTCCTGTTACATGTCAAAGTGAGTTAGCTGTGAAAGTGTAGTCTGCGGGACAGTATCCCATGGATCCGTAAGAAATAGCACCTATCGGACAAAGATATTGGAATCATCTGCATAGCTGCCTCGGGAGTGCAAAATCACTTCTGGTGGAGGCAGACATTTGGAAACAGATAAAGCCTATGAAGAATGCCTCTTTTTGACTTCAGAGATTAATGTAGATGTGAACACATTAGTTCTGTTTTAGGGAGACTCTTCTCTGTTACAGATAACCGGGACTGGGAAGTTCGGGTTACCCAGTAATGGGTCACTTATCAGGTACATTAGTTTAAAACCTGCAATTTTGAACTTGGCATTATTGAGCTTTCCAAAGATTAAATTACCGAACTTTTGTTGGTGAGTGTCTCCGTGAAATTTCCTGAAAAGGATAGTCCTCCTTCTTTGTGTGAAAGTGAAGCCAAATCACATACTTTATTGATATTTATAGACATACAAATGATAGTGCTAATGTACTTTAATGTCTGTCTACTTGACTGGAAAGGCTGTGGGCTGTGCTTTTGGGCTTTTGTTTTTCTTAAGATAATGTGAAGTACTGTAGTCTCTTTGTGAGCTTAATCGGAGTAGGTAGCTTTTTTTTTTTTTTCTTGTTTTCCCCAAAGCCTTATTTCAGAAGGCTTATACCGAAAGTCTTTTTCAAAAAAAGTTCTCTGTTTGCCTCATATGGGTACAATCTGTACCATGTTCTGGCAAACAAAAATATATCCCTGTGTCTGTGTGTCTCCTTGATAGCTTAGATGGAAAATGTAGGAACACTGATGCTTTAACAAAGGCGATTCAATTTCAACACTCTGTACTAGAAAATGCCTCCACTAAGGGGTGAGTCTTAATCTCCAAGCCATGAAGATTTAATGTTCTCAGAGTAATTTTACAGACATTCTGCCTGTCAATGCCTGGTGGGGTTTAGGGTTCTTGAGTCACCACGGGCTTAATGAGCATCAAGGCATGAACCAACTTTGTAATTCTGAGCAAGAGTAATAAATGTTGATCTGTGGTGACTGAGCAGAATTAAGAGATAATTTACCTGCTTGCTCTGGAGGGAGTTTGCACACACCTTCTCTTCATCATAGATGATTTATAAGCCAACCCCTGGCAAAGATAGGAATGGACCAGAATATCCTAGCCAAAATGGATGATGAAATCTTGAATTTCTCTTAGAACAAAAATGAGTCTGCAAGGCTCATGGTAAGTAATCTGCACATATTGTTAAGATGCTGGAGAAAGAGGGAATTTGTTTAAACCCAAAATAAAAATCCAGTGCACATCAAAGTTCCTGTCTGTTTCAGTCATACTTGACAAAGCTCAGGTTTCTGGTAGTCATGGTGAAAATGGATTTTTGGTCACTGATATGTCTATGATAGTCATGTTTAAAATGTATTTTTGGGGCACCTGGGTGGCTCAGTTGGTTAAGCGACTGCCTTCGGCTCAGGTCATGATCCCAGGGTCCTGGGATTGAGTCCCACATCGGGCTCCCGGCTCAGCAGGAAGCCTGCTTCTCCCTCTCCCACTCCCCCTGCTTGTGTTCCTGCTCTCGCTGTCTCTGTCTCTGTCAAATAAATAAATAAAATCTTTAAAAAAAAAAAAGTATTTTTGGCCTGGACAGCCTCCAAGTCTTGGTAATATGTTGATCTAAAAATTGAACTTACTGAAAAGTTTATAAGAAATATAAGCAGCGGGCGCCTGGGTGGCTCAGATGGTTAAGCGTCTGCCTTCGGCTCAGGTCATGATCCCAGGGTCCTGGGATCGAGTCCCACATCGGGCTCCCGGCTCAGCGGGGAGCCTGCTTCTCCCTCTGACCCTCTCCCCTCTCATGCTGTTTCTCTCTTGCTCGCTCTCTAAAAAATAAATAAAATCTTAAAAAAAAAAAAAAAGAAATATAAGCAGCAGGCAAAGATGAGTAAGTTGTTTCGGACCTAAGTTTTTCTATTGCAAAATGGCAAGGGTCAAGCTATTCCATGTCACTATTGTAATCCAATAGTGGGTTGAGTAGTTGACAACCTATATAAATGGTATTTGCCACTTGAGTAACACAAAGCAATCTATTGTAGTAAGACAGAAAACTGTAACCTGTTCCTGTATCGTTCCTAATGTCCTGGTAGAGGTCTCATTTAAATCAGAAGATATTTTTAGCAGTGAGTTGCCTTAAATTGTGAGTCTAAAAGTAATACAGATAGTCCCCAACTTACGACGGTTCGACTCAGGATTTTTCGACTTCACAATGGTACAAAAACGATATGCGTTCAGTAGAATCCGTACTTCAAATTTTGAAGTTTGATCTTTTCTGGGGTCAGCAATATGCTGGATGATACTCTGTGTTGCTGGTTAGCGGTTGGCAACCACAGCTCCTAGTCAGCCACACAATCTCTCAGGTAAACAACCGACACACTTAGAACCATCCTGGATCCATCCAGCCATTCTCTAATTCACTTTCAGTATACAGTAGTCAATAAATTATGTGAGATATTCAACACTTGATTTTAAGATGGGTTTTGTGTTAGGTGATTTCACCCAACTATTGGCTAATGTAAGTGTTCTGAGCACGATTAAGGTAGGCTGGGCTAAACTATGAGGTTAGGTGTGTTAAGTGCATTTTTGACTTATGATATTTTTAACTTACATGGGCTTATTGGGATGTAACCCCATTATAAGTTGAGGAAGGTCTGTACTCTTAGTATCCCACTGACATTAGAACATTCTGAAACATATCTCTTTGCTGTTGGTTCTGAGTCCTAAATTTGGACATAACAGGAATCTTTCCAGGAGACTGTCTTCCTGGCCTGAATTAGAATTCAGACTGGGCTGAGATATTTTCCCTCTATCTCTCCAGACACCCCCATCTTGTGTTTCTCACCAGTATACATCAGGGTGTTTATTACACACATTCATTCCCAGATACGGGAATGCATGCAAATACAATTATCTCCAATCTTACACACGATTCTTCAGTCTGGCCAAATTCTCTGAAGGGGCTTGGCTTCAAATGGAGCTTGAAGTAAATAGTTTATTTTATTTTTTATTTAAGTATCAGGACACCATCTACTGAGGCTTTCTTTCCCCCCTAGCCATTTTAACCACGTATGAGTTAAGATAGCAAAGAGAATTGAGTATTTCCCTTTAAACAAGATATATTGTTTTCAACTGCAGAATAAAGGCAGGAGTTAGATTTTTCCTGGATGCTGAATTCTGGAGCACAAAGGGGCTGCAGAGGACAAATGAGTGTGGGGCTCACTAATGGAACATAGAGTCCTACAGTTCCTTCTCAGAGAGGTGACTCTAGGGAAGAAAAGAAAGGAAAAGCCAGGAGTGAGAGGTCACCCCCGATAAGTACAAAGAAGTTGCTTCCAATGCTTTCTCCCATTGTGCCTGTTACACTTATTGGTGTGAATAATGTTGTTTTGTTTTCAGAAAGACAGTCATGAGCAAAAAAAAGAACGGCGAGTGATAAGCCGAGCTCAGGAAATTTGAGAATGACACATTTGTGATAATATATGTTAATTTGGTCGGATAGATGTGAATATTTTCATAAAGAACAAAGAGAGAGAGGGACTATGGCTTAGAATCATTCGTTTAGACTTTTATATAAGTATTACCCATGTTCAAAATGCACAAATCTCTTGGAAACTTTTTTTTTTTTTTTTAAAGAAAATGCATTTTGTTGTGGTGGCTTATTTATTTAAAATTACCATATTTTTCTTGCTTTGGAGATAAAAACTCTAGTGGAGCCAGACTTCAAATGGATGATGTTCTAAGCACATCAAAACAAAGAAAGTGTTTCTGAAACCAAATAAAAGCATTTTTTGAATGACTCCCTCACCCATTCAAACCTCCTTTCAGCTTAGGGGTACTGGCTCAGATAAAGTCCTGAACACCTCACAGCCTATTCAAAAGTATCAGATTCAACTGAAGGTGAAGAAAATGGGCTATCTGCAATATTCATGAGTTGGGAACTTCTCAAGTTTGACAATTGTCTGAATGACTTTCCAACTGCTTGGGGTATGTATTACATAACAGATATTCACAGGCACCCAGTGCTCCTATCAAGTCAGACCTTGTAAGTGAGTCCAAAGGGAGCACCCCCCCTCCCCGCCCACCTCCATTCTTCCCTAATTCAGGTCCCAAGAAAAATAGTGCCCAGTCTTTGAAGTGTGCTATCTTATTCCTTGGCTTACCAGGCTGAACTAAAGGCCTCAGGAACACTTCTTCAAGTGAACTAACTGAGCTAAAATGTTTTGTTTTCATAATCTTTGGGGAGGTTTTTTTCTCTCGTTGGTGCAAAGCACAGCTTAGTACACCAAAGCGAAACTGAAATAAGGAGACAGATTCATTTTTTTGGGACAAGCTAAGACCTAAGGAGAAAGTACTATGTAGTTTGAGTAACCCTGGAAGGAAGAAGGGAAAGAAGGAAGGAAGGAAGGAAGGAGGGAGGGAAGGAAGGAAGGAGGGAGGGAGGGAAAGAAGGAAAGAAGGAGGGAGGGAAGGAGGGAAAGAAGGAAGGAAGGAAGGAGGGAAGGAGGGAAGGAAGGAGCAAAGGAAGAAAGGAAGGAAGGAGGGAAGGAGGGAAGGAAGGAGCGAAGGAAGGGAGGAAGGAAGGAGGGAAGGAAGGAAATCTGGTTATTTACTGCCTAACAGGAGTGGATTTCCAAGGTCCTGCTGCTGGATAAGGGGTTGCAAGATGAATGATACCTACTTTTAACATTTCCTCCTCAAAGCACCTATGATCAGCCTGATACCCAATCTGTAACCAAAGGCAAACATAATTACCTAGAACCTTATACGCAGAGCATGAAGTAGTGGAAAGAGCCTCCAGATTTTAGACCAGCATTGTCACTAACCGTGACCTTGGACAAGCAACTGAATTCTTCTGGCCATTCTGTCCATCAAAATAATGAGGATACTGAATCTCATCTCTAAAACCACACCATTTTATTATCTCCACCATTCCCCTTCTACCCAAAACAACATTCTAGCTAGATGGCAAGCCACGTGGGAGGTTTAAGATTCACTTCGAACCTGGTGGAAACATTTGAGAACGAAGGACTTGGGCAAACAAAGGAAGCTGGCTGAGCATCTGTACTAGGTTAAATTATGCCCCCACCCAAAGATATGTCCACATTTTAATGCCCAAAACCTATGACTGTGACTTTATTTAGAAAAAGAGTCTTTGCAGATATAATTAAGCTAAGGCTCTTGAGATGAGATCATCCTGGATTATCTAAGTGGGCTCCAAATCCAATGACAAATGTCCTTATAAGAGACAGAAAAGGAGAAGACACAAACAACAGGGGGAAGGCAAGATGAAGACAGAAGCAGGGATCGGAGCAATGTAGTATAAGCCAGGGAATGTCTGGAGCCACCGGAGGCTGGAAGACACAGGGAAGAATTCTGCCCTAGAATTAGGACAAGCTGGGACACAATCGAGAAAGTGCCAAGTACGAAGTAGACACCTTGATGTAGGACTTGTGGCCTCCAGAACTGGGAGAGAATGACTCGCCATCATTTCAAGCCACTGGTTTGTGGTAACTTTGATGGCAGCCCTAGGAAACTAATATACACCAGAGGGGCTTTTTCCCATTTTCTCTTGAGGGGCTTCAGGCACGGGCCATCTGCATTCCGCAGGGCTGTGCCAGGCACAGAGGGCCACATCCCTTCTCCTTGGATGCCAGTGTTTGACTCAGGAAAGAGCAGCATATAGGAAAGTCATAGTGCTTCTGGGTATGTATGAGGTACTACTTCCAGAGAAAGCAAATCATCTCTCCTGCCTCTACTGCGTGTTTTCTCTTCCCACTGCAGCCTGGCAACCCCATGCACGTGGCTTCAAGTCCATGTTACTTGAAGGAATGACCGGCCCACTTGCACTTTTTCTTTTAAAGTAAGCTCTAAACCCAATGTGGGGCTTGAACTGGTGACTCTGAGATCAAGAGTCACATGCTCTACTGACTGAGCCAGCCAGGCGCCCCCACTTATGAATTTTCAGAAAGGTTTTAGACCTCAGGAGGTGAAGGTTTCTGGGCAGGGGCTGATATTGGCTGATTTCTGTGGAAGGCAGAGAAAAAGAATGAAGAAAGGAATGCCCACTCTGTTGTTGTTACCTGTGTCTTCTCGGCCACCTGCAGGGAGCATCTGGGTATCTGGTCAGATGAGAAAAGTGAAGGTGTCATGGGGGTGGTCAACAGACCAGACTGGGAGGGAAGAGTTCTGGTGGGTGACCCAACCTTTAGAGAGGTTTTTCATAGTCACTTCCACATAATTTACCAATTCTAACTCCCAGGATCTTACTGGACAAAGGGAGACTGGGAGGGATGAATTAGTTGGAGAGGCTGATTCCCCCTATGGCTCCTCACCCTCAGGTCTGGAGTTGTGACACCCCACTTCTTCAAGTGAGAGGCTGGCTGCTTTGTTGCCCAGCAGAACCAGAAGGGAGGTGGGGCACCTGGACACAGACCCTCACAGCCCATGGGGATCTCATCCATCTGACCAGGCTACCCTCCCTTCAGAGTTCAGCTTAGGCACCAATGCTTTGGGGAAGCCCTCTGTGATTTAGACTGGGTTATGTGCCTTTTTCGGGAGGTTGCTAAGCCACTGTGAAATTTCTCTATCAAGGCACCTGTTTCATTGAAATGCCAATCATATTTTTCCTCCCTGCCTTTATCTCCCACATAAGCTTCTCAAGGAGGGGCAGTACATGTGCTTTTGTCATTTTGTTTTGTTTTGTTTTATGTGTCTATAATCATATACATGACACGTTAATATGGCCCCATAAGAGTTTTTCAGGCACTACATGAACATGATACAAAGTGAACATCCCCCTCACCCTAACTGTACCATCACTCTCTGTCCCAAAGGTACATTCTGATAACCATCTGGCAAGTCTCCTTCCAGACCTTTATCATGGCATTCACAAACATGAGTACATGTACTCTATCTATCCATCCATCTATCCATCCATCCATCCATCATCTACCTACCTATCTACCTACCTACCTAATCTTGAGTTTTATTCTGTGTTTTTCTACAACTTGCTTTTTCCTTTAACATCATGTCTTGGAGATGTTTTCATGTCAGTACATAGCAATTTACACAATGTCATGGTAGCCCATTCACCTGTAGAGGGACCATCAGGTTTTTTCACTGCCGTGAGTCAGGCAGCAAGGCCCCTCCTCATTCATATGGACTGGTACACACACGGAAGTATTTCTTAGATAGATAGATAGATAGATAAAATCCTCAGTTAAGTTTCAAGCATACTGGTGATTCTTCCTCCTCTGTCCTTTGCCCCTGTAGTTGGAGCTCTCCCAGAATTGCTTCCGTGTCAGCGACAATGTTTCCCTTTCTGAGCTGTAGTTTTTGCTAGGTCCTAGGTCTATTTCCCCTTTTATTTGATCCCTTCTTTCTATTTTTCAGAAATTCCTCAAGATCTCTGGTTAGCCTTTATTTTTCAGCACTGTTTATGAACACACACACACACACACACACACACACACACACACACACCCCTCTTCTGACTTGTGGCATTTGGGATGGGAGGGCATAGACACGTGTGCTTAGCCTGTGATTTTGAGCCAGGTTATGACAACTACCTTATTTCCCACGCCCACTACCTGACACCTGCTGTGCATGGACAAAATCCATGTTGAGAGAACAAATGAATTTTTGCTTTAGGCAGGTACCAACATTTGATCAAGAACAAATGTCTCCTCAAAGGGACTGCTTTGGCACTGATTTCTGTGTTGGTGGATTACCCTTCAGTTAGCCCCTCACAACTATAAGTTATTGTGCAGCTAACTACCTATATGTGAGTCAAAGTGGGATTTGTTTTAGGGAAAGCATTTACATCTTTAATTTTCATATAAATTTAGCATAAAAGGCTATGCCATATTGTTCATAAAGGCCTTGAAACCTCCTACCGGACAGCAACAAGTAATTTTAGTGGGACTCAATTTGATGACTTGTATCCGGTAAAAGATGGTTGACATACATGTCATGCACTCGGCTGCTTTGAAATTTTCCTTTAGAGAGTTGATCCCACTGAAATTTAAAGGGATATGTGACCGTGAATGGGACAGCATCAAAGAATGCTTAAAAACAAGTACATGCCCAGAACACTTGGCTTAAATTTGCCAAGTTCCACTTGAGATTCACGGAAACACTCTGGCAACCTGGATTCTATTTATTGAACCCAAACAGGCCCCTCTGTGCAGTCCCACTCTCGTGTATGCTCCTGCTGACAGGTACTGCAGCTGTGATCCCTGCTGGGCCTTCCTCGGCAGCCATCTGTCAGCGAGGCCTTCACTCCTCCAGGCAACAGGCGTGTTGATAAGAATATACACTTTCTGCAGTTGACAGACTTTGCTATTCAAAACACTGTAAAAAAATGGCTATAGGAATTTAATTAGCAACTTCCATTAAGAGATTAGATGAGAAGAACAAAGAGAAACCGGAGGAAAGGCTTCTTAATAAAACCGGAGAAGCTGCAGAATATTCATAGCATAACAAAGGCAATGAAGAATCTGTTCGGTGAATTGTTAGATGCGACAGATAGGTTCTGATGTTTTCTCACGGCCTGGCTGGTCTATGACTAATGAGGTGCGGTGTGAAGGGCAGGCAACCTCACACTGGCCCCAGTAGGTAACAGGTGGGGGAGCCAGCAGCTCTGAGATGCAAGAGAACCTGTGTACTTTCCCGTGTCGTCGCTGTGTGGCCCCTGGAGTCTGTGGCTAATTGACTTAGCACCAGCATTCAGGAGCTGACCCTAAATGGGTCGACTGGCTTGTCATTGACCACTGGCTGCCTCCATGGGTTGGTCACTTACCTCACAGCTGTGTGTTGGGTCAATGGACCTGGGGAGAGTATAAATGGACCAGAACAAATCCATCGCTTCTACTAAGAGAATAGATTCCTACAAGGCATTCATTCAGCAGTGTCATTGTTGTGTGTGTGTGTGTGTGTGTGTGTGTGTTGGTAGGGAGGGGGGGATATGCAATGCTCATATAACATCAGGGGAGCCACAGAGCTAGTTTTATTAATGCCCATTGGCCTGACTAACAAAACAAATGGTTGGCTCAGGACACTGTGGTGAAGAACCAAGCATGAATGTCTACGATTCCTTAATGCTGATACTCTTCCTAAAAAACTGCATCGTCAAGGAAGCAGGTGAAAAGATGGTTCATGTAGCATTGCATTCTGGAAAGTGAGTTTCGGCCCAAAATACTACCAGCCATTCCTATCAGAATCATCTGTTTCCCTCCCCATGCCCTTGAGACACAAGAGTGGTTTCTGTGTTATAAGGTATTTTCTGATTTTGATCTGATTCAAAAGGTTGATAAATAGATTCAGATGGGACTCCCCCACACCATAGTAGATAGTATCAATGAAAACAACGAGGCTATTATGCTTATTTATTAATTGGCATAAGCTCTGATGGAGTAAGATTGATTTTACACTTTCCAGAGGAAGTCCTGATATCCACAAGAAATCTGAAAATATAAAAATTTATATAAACTCAGGTTGGCCTCAAGACCAACCCATGCTATAGGTCTGCTAAATGCATGTGCATCGTGTGCACACACACACACACATACACACACACACGCATGCGTGTGCAGATATGTTTAGTAAAGTTGAAATGAAATTCTTATGAGACGAACATTCTTAGCTCTAAAGTCAAAATTAGGTAAAAAAATACTTTAATTAATAACTGAGTCATAACCTACATACTGTGAATACCAGCTATCCCTGTAATGGGTTCTAGTTACTAAAAGGTTAATTAATTTTTTTCTGTATTTCCAAGAAAAAATAAGGCGAATTCAAGATAATGAGATAGATGGGAGGATTGGGGGTGGGGGTTGAAGACTAGAGACTTGTTGCTGTCTTGGCAGATGAGCCAGATGAAATTACCATCGTTGTCTTTTGTTCTTGTGAACTTAAGGCCATTTCGTGTAGTTGTTAGTATAAAAGGGACTAAATTAGAGAAAGTGTGATTGCAGTGGTTGCTGGATGTAGCTGGCCCCCTTTATGTGGGTCGTAGGTTCTGTGCTCAAGCTTTTGTGGGTTGACAAGATGATGGCCCCAATCCCTCCTGGGGGTTTCTGGCACCATTACTCCCTCTTGCTGTCTTCCCCAGGAGCCCTTTCTTCATCTACTCTGAGTGAAGGTCCCTTATGACTCATGGCTTATAGTCATACAGCCTCTATAACCAATATGGAGAATTGATTACCTGTGTTTCCACAGAAAGAAAAGGCTAGAAAGGGCCATTGGCAATAAACATTATTTCCTGAAATTCTTGGTAACAAGAAACTCCCCCTTCCCACCTCCTAGTTTTCTCTCCCTCCCCAGTTGTACCATTATAGGAGACGGCAAAACATATTTCTCTATGGATCTGCTTCTCTAGGCCTGTCTTTGGAATTGAACAAATGTTCATCTTTCTTTCAAGTACCTGGGAAGCAAAGGACTTTCTTTCTTTTTTTTTTTTTTAAAGATTTTATTTATTTATTTGAGAGAGAGCATGAGGGGGGGAGGGTCAGAGGGAGAAGCAGACTCCCCGCCGAGCAGGGAGCCCGATGCGGGACTCAATCCCGGGACTCCAGGATCATGACCTGAGCCGAAGGCAGTCGCTTAACCAACTGAGCCACCCAGGCGCCCGCAAAGGACTTTCTTGATCACATCTGCTGCCCTTGGCATTTCTCGACCAACCAGGTCTATCCCCTTGTGTTTGTGCTACAACGTTGTGAAGCTCGTCCTGCTTCAGCTCCAGACAAGAGTGCATTCATTCCTCAAATATCTCTTGAGCACCTCCCACACGTCAAGCTGGTTGAGGCACTGGAGACACAGCAGGAAATAAAACAAAAACAAAAAAGAAACCAAGAAAGAAAAGACACACATATCTGCCCTCATGGAGCTTCCATTATAGTGGAGAGAGATAGGCAATGAGTAAGTAAAGAGCGGTGGCAAGTGCTGTGTGTGGAGCTTCCATTAACTGAGAGAAGAAAGACTGGGAATTCCTTTTGGATGTGGTAGCCTCTGTGGAGAGAGGGGGTTCAAAGAGGGGGTTCACTCGCTGAGTAGGTATTAGAAGGCAGGGCAGGGGCCCTCCGTGGCCCATGTGCTTCAGGTGTCCGGTGAGAACAATGCTCATCAGACATATCCAATAGCTCCCCTGTAAGGGCCCCTGTGATTATTTTTCTCCAACAAAGAGAAGCTCACAGAGTAAAGACTTAAACCTATATAGTCAGCTCAAGAAGCAGAGTGCTCATGGAAATTAAGCACTTCCTCAGATCTTTCTCTCTCTCTCTCTTTTTTTTTTAAAGATTTTATTTATTTATTCATGACAGAGAGAGAGAAAGAGAGAGGCAGAGGGATAAGCAGGCTCCCAAGGAGCAGGGAGCCCGATGCGGGACTCGATCCCGGGACCCTGGGATCATGACCTGAGCTGAAGGCAGACGCTTAACCATCTGAGCCACCCAGGCGCCCTCTCTCTTTCTTTTTAAGAAACATGGAAGGGACACCTGGGTGGCTCAGTCAGTTAAGCATTGGACTTTGGCTCAGGTCATGATCTCAGGGTCCTGGGATTGAGCCCCGTTTCTGGCTCGGGGCTTAGCGGTGGGTCTGCTTGTCCCTCTCGCTCTCCCTCTGGCCCTTCCCCCTCATATAAGTAAATAAAATCTTAAAAAAAAAGAAACTATGGGACGGAACATCTTGGAGTGAGGAAGCATCCTTTGGCTCTTGATCTTGAGAAGTCAGAGGTGGCCAAAGCTATTTGGGGATGGAGAGGGCTATCTGATCTTTACAGAACAGTCAGGCAGCTTTACCCAAGATTATCCTTATAGGAAAAACGCTGTCCCACCATCCTGCAGTATCTCTTTTAAACTCATGTTTAAATAGCTATACTTAAATGATAAGGCGCCAGCCTTTCACCTCCAGGATCCTAACTGGATTCAAACTCTAGTCCTGTGGGAAATGAGTTTGGTCGTCTAAGCTGAGCCCGGTGGACAAAAGTCCTTATCTCCAAACTTCAAGCATCAACCAGCCCATCATGGCAGGCCTGGAAGTCTGCTCTCGGGGAAAGAAAGGGAATGAGCGGGGGGGGGGGGGGGTTGAAAGTCAATTACTGAAGTAGTTAAATCAATCCTGAATTCAAATCCCAGTGATTTAAGTTAAAGTCCCTTTCTGTCCGGACTACAAAACTGCTTTTCAGCACCACGGTTTCTAGTGGCATCCCAAAAGGCGGAGGAAGTCACTTAGAGCAGTTAAGCCTCCAAAAATGAGGTCAAAGCTGCAAAGAGGCATCAGCTTGAGCACCTTAATAAATTTAAATTTTCTTTGAATAGTTCCCTTATCTACCTCAGAAGAATACCTCACATCTTTGCCCCGTCTACGCTGCAAGTGACAACCCCGACTTTTATCTCTCATATACTCGAAGACGTCTAAACATGTCAGGGAAACATCACGTGCGAAGATTGTGTGTTCTCCAGCAAACTCGGTAAGTTTAGAATAACACAACCAATGTTGTCCCCCAAACACTCCAAACGTAAAAATAGAATGGAGCCAAGAAAAGCCTACGGAAGACCCCATCTCCAGCGTGCTTTGCTTGAGACTCAGAAAGGAATAATTACAGGCAAGGAGCTTTGAGGACTCAGCCTATTGATGAGAAATAGGCTATTGAGGGATACTTTGACTGTTTTGAATAGTTTGCTTTCCAGGTATTCAGACTCGGGCATTTCTTTCCTGCCGCTGGTCTGCTCCCAGCCCTCTGCTCTTCTCCCCTCCACGTTCCATTTGTCAAGTTAGCATTTTGCTCCCAATAAAATGGATGACAGTTTCATTACAGAACGGCATCACTTGTCAAACTTTGAATTACTGATCATAAAAATATCTGTTATGCTTTGAAGGATTGTTGGAGGACTTCCATTTATATATATAAATATAATATATATATTATATTTATATATATATATATATATATAATATATATATATATATATTTATCAGTAGGACTGTTTAGTGCAACATGCACAAGGAGAGAGCTGGGGAGGAGGGAGAAGAAATCAAACCCAGCCCGGGAGCCCAGGGTTGGCTGTACCTCCCCATACAAACAAGCTTCGATCACAGCTCTAGACAGCAGAAATAAAAGGGAGCTTTTTGGCTCACAGCTATAAAAAAAATTATCATAGTGATGAAGTTCCTCAGCCATCAACAGAGCTGTGATAACGCTGTTTGATGATGATTTTCCCATGAATGTTAAACAGCCGCCACTGCAGAGGGAAAGGAGCTTATCTGCACCTAATACTGATCTCTAATTCCTGCCCTTCTTGAACCATCCATTTTCTAACAGCATTAACTGGCAAATTTACATCCCATCTTAATGCTGCTAAAGAGGACAGGAGATGAAGAGTAAATGACAGCAGTGTAATGAGGGTGGCTTTTTTCTCCTTTCTCTTTAATGGCTGAAGATTTACACAATTGTCTGTAAGCTTATATAGAGAGCTTACCTGAACCTTTTCCCAGCATGGATTCAACTTACAGGAGCTTTTGTTAACTAAACACACAGAAATATTTTTAAGGAGGTTTAATAGTGTGACTTCAAAAGAAAGCCCAAGGATGGAAGATGGAGAAAAATAAACAAATTTAAATGTCATAAATAATACAAATATCTTCAAGGGCTGATGATTTCCGAACAAACAAGGTGGGAAAAATAATGTTCTCTTGGGTTACCGCATAGCTAAGAAAGATTTTGAATATTAAGGAATAATTAATTAAAACAAGGATTTAGAGAGAGCTATGTTCCACACGCCACCAAGACCTGGGATTTCTCTGATCATATAACACCCATCAAAATACTACCTGTTCACTAACAGGGTGTGAAGAGATAGCAGGTAATTTCAATGGTAAATCTGAATGTAGGGAGCAACAATAGCTAGATGTGGGAAAATCCCATTTGTGCATCCAGATGATAAAAGTGAAGCAAATAAAAATCACCATGGGCGAGCCATTTAACATCACAGGCTAGAAACCTTGAAGTTGTCTTTGACTCTTCCCCTCCTTTCATCCTCTTTATCCAATCCATTACCAATCCTGCTTTTCCTCCCTTTGAAATGTTTTTTTGAATTTACTCGCTTTTCTCTCCCTCTACTCCAACCCATGTCTCTAGCCCCTCTCATTTTAAATATGGCAGATTCCTCTTGTTTTCCCTGCTTCTAGCCTCTCTGGGTCATTTGACTGTGTTTTTAAAATAATACTTTGGTATTTTTCACCATGTAATCTGATTTAAAAAAAAAAAAAAAGAAAGCAAACTATTAGTGCCCTCTGTCCCCAACTGCTTATGGCAATGGTTCTTAAAGTGTGGTCCACAATAAGAAATACTTAGGGTTAGATTTAAAGAAAGATGTGTGAGATCCAGGCACTGAAAACTACAAAACATTTTGAAGGGAAATGAAACAGCTTAAATAAATGGACAGATGAGCCACATTCAAAGGTTAGAACAGAGGTTGACAAACTTTTTCTATAAAGGGCCAGACAGTAAATATTGGTGGCTTTTCAAGCCATATAGGTCGCTGTGGAATAGTCCCTTTTGCTTTTTTATTTTTTTAACAACCCTTCCAAAATGTAAAAACCATTCTTAGCTTGAGGGCATACAAGAATAGGCTAGATTTGGCCTGCAGACCATAGTGTGCTAACCCCTAGGTTGGAAGATTCAATGTTGTTATAACGGCAATCCTCTCCAAATTGATCTATAGATTTGATGCGGTCCTAACCTAATCCTAATGGGCTTTTAAAAAGAAATTAATAAGTTTTTTTTTTAAATTTATATGAAAAAGCAAAGGACCTAAAATAGCTAAAACAATTCAGAAATAGAAGACCAGAATTGGAAGACTCCTACTACCTGATTTCATCACTTATCACAAAGCTACAATCATGAAGACAACGAGGCACTAATATAAAAATAGATCAAGGAACAGACTAAAGAATCTGGAAATAGTCCCACGATTACATGGTCAATTGATTTTCATCAAAGATACTGAGGTAATTCAATAGAGAAAGCATAGTCTTTTCAACAAATGGTGCTGGAACGAGTGGATATCTGCATAAAAACAAAACAAAACAAAACTTAACCATTATCTCACACCATATACAAAACTTAACTCAAAAAAGGTCATGGATTGAAATGTAAGCTCTGAAGTGATTAAACTTCTAGAAAAAAATATATGAGAAAATTTTTGTGATGTTGGGTTAGGCCAAGATTTCTTAAACTGGACAACAAAAACAAATACTGTCAAAGAAAAAAATGGATAAAATGGGTTTCATCAAGATTAAAAATTTCTGCTCTTTGAAAGACATAATTAAGAAAACTAGAAGGAAACAAATAATACATTATATGTTAAAAAAAAAGAAGATAGCAGGAGGGGAAGAATGAAGCGGGGGAAATAGGAGGGGTAGACGAACCATGAGAGACGATGGACTCTGAAAAACAAACTGAGGGTTCTAGAGGGGAGGGGGGTGGGAGGACGGGTTCGCCTGGTGATGGGTATTGAGGAGGGCACGTTCTGCATGGAGCATTGCGTGTTATACGCAAACAATGAATCATGGAACACTACATCAAAAACTAATGACGTAATGTATGGTGATTGACATAACATAATAAAAAAAATCTTAAAAAAAAAAAGAAAACTAAAAGGAAAGTCACAAACTGGGGAAAAAAATGTTCACAACGTATACATCCAACAAATGCTTTGTATCCAGAATATCTAAAAAACTCTAAGAACTCAATAATAAAATAACCCAATTTAAAAATGAGCAAAAGAATGGAATAGAAACTTCACAAAAGAAGATAGTCAATAAACATATGTGAATATGTTCAACAGCACTAGTCATACAAGAAATGCAAACTAAAAACCACAACAAGCAACCACTACAGATCTACTAGCACAGGGAAAGCAATAAAGATTGCCCATACCAGGCGTTGGTAAGGCTGTGGAGTGACTGGAACTCTCACGTAATTGGGGTTGGAATGCTAAATGGTGCAGCCATTTTGGAAAACAGTATGTCAGTGTCTTATAAAATTAAACATATATTTATGGTAATATGATCCAGTAGTTCCACCCACAGATATTTACCTAAGAGAAATAAAAAGTACACATCCACATAAAAATGTATATGTGAACGTTCATAGCAGCATTATTGTATATAGCCCCAAACTGGAAGCAGCCCAAATGTTTAGCAGTTGGTGAATATATAAGCAAATTGTTGTATATCTATACAATAAAATACTACTTGGCAATAAAAAGGAACAACATAGTAATATACACAACATGAACAAATCTCAAAAATATACTAAATGAAAGAAGGCAAAGATAAAAAACTATGAATGATCCTCTTTATATGAAATTCTAGAAATGACAAACTGTGGGGACAGAAAGCAGATCACTGGTTGCATGAAGCTAGGAATGAGGGGAAGGAAGTGCAAGGGGGCGTGAAGGAATTTTTTAGGGTGAGGTTTTCTGTATTTTGATACCAGTACTAAATTTCATCATGCTGGACATGTAAATCTGATTAATTTTTCTGGTTATAAATAATGTCTTGACAAACAAAGAAGAGGTAAAGAAACTATAAATTTTCAAGTTTAGGGTGGTATCGAAGATTATCCACAATTATCTGAAAAGGCTATTAAGATACTCCCCCCTTGGGATGCCTGGCTCAGTTGGAAGAACATGCAACTCTTGATCTTGGGGTCATGAGTTCGAGCCCCCTGTTGGGTGTGGAGATTACTTAAAAATAAACCTAAAAAAAATTACTCCTCCCTTGTCCAACCACATATACAGATATATGGAGTAGACTTACTTCATATGCTTCAACCAAAACAACATACCAAGGCAGATTATATGCAGAAGCAGATATGAGAATCCAGCTGCCTTCTATTCTATGGACAGACATGAAAGAAATCTGTAAACATGTAAAATAATGTCATCCTTCTCATTAGATTTTTTGTTTTGTTTTGGAAAATACAGACATTCTTCATAAAAATGTTATTTATATTGTAGGGAATGGGTTTATTATTGTCATTTGATATTTTAATGTTTAAAAAATTTCTCAGTTTTAATTTCTACATGTTAAATATCAATAAATATAACCCATGTAAACAAAAGCTCTTTGGGGTTCTCAATTATTGCTGAGTTATAAAGGGGTCCTGAATCCAAAGGCTTTAAGAACTGCAAACTAAAACTCAAAGTTCTGCATAACTTGGATGGCTTTGTTCTCACAATTCTCAACTGGAATCTTTTTTCCAGCTGGTCTAGGGAGTCTCCAGTCCCGATTTCCAGGCCAGGTTCATGATTAGCTTGTGTCATTCTCTCCCTAGTCCTACTAGATTCATGACTTGGCAATTTTTTTATCCTGCAGCTCACAGTTTCCTTATCTGCAAAATGAGGATCATAATAGAATCAACTTCCTAGGGTTGGTAGGGATTTTAAGTGAGTGTATGCAAAGCATTTAGAGTAGTACCTGCCCATAGCAAGCATGCAATGCAAGTGATAATGTAATGGTCATTGCTCTTGTTACCTTCCCCGTTCCCCTCCATCTTTGTAAATGCCACTTCTCCAGGTTCCCCATATCCTCCTCTCCCATCCCCAAACTCGGACATCCATAATTATTGAGCGCCGCTTGGTTAGCTCTCTTTTTCTAATTGTTTGAGACATTTCATTTTTTCTTACAGACTATATCTAAAGCTCCTTTAAACCAAACTCTCTCTTAGGCACATTTTACTTAGCCCAGAACTGGGTAAGCAATAGATGCTTAAGAAACACTGATTGAGGGGCGCCTGGGTGGCTCAGTCGTCAAGCATCTGCCTTCGGCTCAGGTCATGATCCCAGGGTCCTGGGATCGAGCCCCGCATTGGGCTCCCTGCTCAGCGGGAAGCCTGCTTCTCCCTCTCCCTCTCCCCCTGCTTGTGTTTCCTCTCTCGCTGTCTCTGTCTGTCAAATAAATTAAAAAAAAAAAGAAAAGAAAAAAACACTGATTGAGTTGGAGGTTTCCAACTCTGTAGTATGGGATCAATACTAGCCTCTTACTTATCTGCTTCATATCCATGTTGTGATAATATATATGAAGAGATTAAATTTCCTTTAAAGAAAAATAAAATCAATATGGCAAACCAGGCCCTTTTTTGGGGTCCCAATATGTCCTAGGGCCATGATAAGGAATTTTTCCAGAAACAAATTATTATTAAGTGGATGTTCCTATTTATATTTTCCCTTAGTATTCTGAATTCCTTTGGCATATTGAATTTTTCATACCTAACAATGTCAAATAAACATGTGGGGGAAATATCAAAACTTTGGCTTTATAGGGCACATGAAGATGACACTTTCTATTGACTTGTTAAATAGGTTCTCATTAAAGATTTACATTGTTAAGTTTCTGCCCATGGTATTCTCAGGAGGGAAAGGGTTAATCCATTAAAATCCTAAATGAACAAGACCTCACTGGCACTCCTGAAAGCATGTTTTACAGCATTATTATCACTACTTTACTCTGTATAGAATTTTTTTGGATGTTGTGGTCATCAAATTTTAGGCAAAATTCTAACTTTTCTCAATGTTGAGCTAAGTAATCTTGAGTAAAATAATTTCAGATGTGCATACACCAAAAACACAATGCTGTAAGATATCATACTGAACTGATCACAGTGATCCTATATACAACAGAGGAGGAATATTAATTCATTTAAGAAACATTTATTGAGCATCAACGGTATACCCATCACCTGGGATGTACAGGGGGGTTCAATTCTAGTAGCAGAAGGCAGAGAAGAAATGAAAGCTAAATAATTTTAGACAGTGATCAATGCAATGACAGCCATAAAAAAAAGAGGATGACAGGTTAGAGAAAGATTGGGGGCTGGGATGCTCTTTTAACAGAATGAGCAGAAATTGCAGCTAGTTTTCTTCTGGGATATTCAAAATATATGTCTAATGAAAATGCTAATGGAGGTTATCTTTTTATTAGTCTTTTTTATACTTTTCTGTATTGTCCTATTTATTTTACTTGATATGTACTACTTTCATAATCAAAGAAAAGTTATATAAACAAAACTTTACTCTGATAGCAATCAAATTCAGATCATGTTGACCCTGTGAATAAAGATAGCATAGGATCTAAAATTCTAAAGAGAAAATACTGAGTTTTTAAATATTTATTATTCAGCTGCCCATTAAATAAGTTATTTGTAAAGCCCCTAGAAGAGTGCTTAGCTTAGCACCTAGTTAGTGCTAATAAAATCAATAATAATAATAAATTGGCATGTTGACATGATCTTTAATTCAGTTTAACAAACAACTTGGGAGAATATTACCATGTGCAATCTATTTTCTAAAGGTGGTGGAGGTAAAATAATGAGTATGACACGGTATGAAATTCAAATGTAAGTGAATGTCCTGTGTCTATTCTCTTTCTGTGTCTCTGTCTGAGAGATGTAGTAGTCCTGCCTTCAAGAAATTTGCTAGGATAGAAAATTATGCACAAAACTATCAATCCATGATATCAATACCAATGTTCCTTTTCTTTTGTTTTGTTTTTCAGCAAAAACTAACTGAGCTGTAGGTTCTGGTGAAGAAAGGAAGAGTTGATTTTTTAGGTCCAAACAAATTTGAAAGGGGAGTTTACACACTTCCCCTTTATTGTTGAACTACTTCCTCTTATTGGCAAGAAATCATAATTTCAAGGGTGTTCATTACAGTCCATACACAGGCTTTGTAATAAACCTGTGGTTATTTGTGTGGGTGAAGTGTAGTGAGTTACCACAATGTCCCCTAAGAGGAGACACTTTCAACCTGGGCACACTGGATTGTTTGCAAACACAATGTGGTCCTTGATGTTTCTGGAAATGATTATCCACACAGCCACACTTGTGTGACTTTGTCACATAGAAACAATCAGCATGAATTTTATCCTGGAAGATACCAGCTAGTGACATTAAGCAAGATGCATACATTCAGCTCCTTATTTTGTTAAGGTATTTCCCATTTGAGAGCCTGGAATTAATGGATTTCCAACCGTGGCTGCAGAAACTGTTGACAGCTGTCAGCCAGTTGGAACGGGTTTTTGAGGACAGCCTTAGAACCCCTTGCATGGAGATCTCTTCTGTTTAGCCCAAGGAAGGAGAATTTTGATAACATAAGAGGGTTTCTTCCTGCTCTCACTTCTTGTCAACCCTTAGCCCAATAAATGTCAGCTTCTAAAAAGCCCATCTTGAAGGTACTTTTGGGAGGAAAAAAATCATGGCAAACTTTAATCTGGCACAGACAGGCAGTTTTCAGTTTTCATCTCCTCGTTCTTCATATCTCTGCTTATTCAGCACTGCTTAATATAGATCCAAACAGGAAGTCTCCAACTTACGAATGTGCTTGGTTCTAGAAATTTACCTTTAGGTTGATTATGTGGATCTGAGAACACAGTTTCTCTCAGGAAAAAAAATGTTATAAATGGTTGTCAGATTCCCAGGCAGGCCCCAAAGCCAATTTAATTTAATGTTCCTGAACATTAAAAATAGCAGCCTAAGGAAAAGTGAAAGTCTGTGTGAGAGTGCGTGCTTGTTTGTATATGGATTATTCAGCTCCAGAAGGATCCCCAGTCAACTGGATGTGGGCTTTCTGGTGCCTTTTGTGCCTTTTGAATTTTGAACCATTGGAAATGTTATCTATTCTGAATTTTTTTTCTTTTTAAAAATTTATTAACATGTATTATTTGTTTCAGGGGTATAGGTCTGTGATTCTGAATTTTTTAGTTAAAAAAAGGAAAGGCCACTTACGAATGTTAATAATCATATCATTCCTGGGCTGTGATCTCAGGAATGGGAAGTGAAACGAGAGGAAGAAGGAAGAGCCTTTTACCTTCCCTCCTGATTCACAACCCGTCCTAAGTAAGATTTGGGGGAGCAGTGACAAGAAACTGCTTTTTCTCTTCCTTAGACCTCTCTTCTGCCCCCTGGTGTCCCTGAGTCCAGGGCCCAGGTGTCCTTACAGCTTCACCTCTCTTCCCTGGAGCACCCATCTATTTGAAGAAAGTTGCCCCTGGCCTCCACAGTCTTGATTATATGACTTTTTTTTGCCCCCCACTCCCACCATATGCCATCGAACTGCCTATTCACCCTTACCACCATTCTGTGCTAGATATTGGGAGGCGAACAACTGCATAAAACTGCAGTAGAATGGGAATGACTGAACATTTTGTAACTTTCCATAAATTATTTGCATATTTCAAAAGGATGATTCTTCAAAGAAAATAAAAAATGAAAGTCAAACACTCCAGGTAATGTGAGGGTTGGGCATGGCTGGGCCTGACGGGCTGTTCCTGAGTCAGTGCCTCCTCTAAGCTCACTGTTTTCTTCCACTTCTTACGGGCAGCTCCCCAACAAGCTTTGGGTTGCATAAATTTCCCTGGCTTTTGCCAGGCAGGGTCTAGTGCAGGAGCAGTCCAGGTCACGGCTCCCAGCATGCCCTTGGCCAGCGCCTTTCATCACGTTGGAGTAGTTGCTTTTGCCACAGAGTTCCTGCCTAAACTCTCCTGCAGCCAACATCTCTGTTAGTAAAGTGGCCACATCTCAGTCCGTCTGCTGACAGCAACAATATTTTTATAACACTTTAGAGTTTACCATACACATCTATTTTGATATGCATTAAACCCCATGAAATAGGTAGGTCCAATATTATCTTTGTTTACAGATGAGAAAGCTAAGACTCTTAGTTATTTGGTCTTGGAAATAGAACCATAGAGTTACTTGGCTGAGAAAAAGGACTGCTATGAACTAGATCTGAGTGCTTTTCTCGCTAACTCATGCTGCCCACCCTGGTGATGTAAGGTCGCACAAGAAAGTCAAGTATGATTCCTAGTTGGCTGATGATCTTGATCAAGAAGCTGGGAGTGATACTTATTCATTCATCAATAAATATTTACTGAGTGCCCGCTATGTGCCAACCACTATCCCAGATGCTTATGGACACCTTAACCAACAAAAGGGACAAAAACCCTGCTGCTCACAGCACTTGCATGAGGTGGTCTAGGAACGCAACATCGTTAGTCCTGAGGTGAGACCTGACTCTGCCCCTTGCTTAACCTCTGCAAATGGACATAACTATCCTGGTGACTCCAGGCTTTGTCCAGCTTTGGATCAGTGACTCCGTGGCTCACCCCCTGAGGCCTGCTTTCAGTCAGGAACTGACAGTCTGCGTGGGGGTCCCTGACTTGTTTACTTGTGCAAATCTGGACAATAGTCTAGAAAATCATCTCAGAGAAGAGGCAGGAAATAAAATACGGCTATTACTCCTTAGTGCAGCTGTTAAAAAGCTTTGGTGATGTAACAGTGAGGGCATCTCTTAATGTCAGGACCTCAAGCGAGGCTGAATGATAGCACTGAACAGAAAAAGCAGCTCCCCTATGTTGTTTCATGTTCAGCTGGCTTTACAAAACCTCTACACTGATGAAAATCATTTTAGAGGAAAAACATAAAACCTATATCTGGGCTAAAAATATAGCATTTTTGTGGTGCGTATTGAGCTTCAGCACAGAAAATAATACATAGTTGATCTGATTCACAAAATAAGCCTTAAAGATCTGTTATAAGCTATAATTACCTTGGAATTTTTTTGTTCGACGGGAGCATGAAAACCCAGCTCTGGGCTGTCATAAATGTTTTCTTTCATTCCTTTTTTTTTTTTTTTTCCTTTTTCTAATCTTCCTTAAAGTATTGGTGTGAATTAAACTCACCGAGGAGGAAAGCAGCGAACGTCTCCCATAATGCAGTTATGAAAATATGAAGAGTTGTTATTCCTCCCATCTGGCCCGCCAGCGATTTGCAGACTGGGGGCGGCTAGTAGCACTGTTCTGACCTCCAGCCCCAGACCTGGCTGCACGTATTCAAAATGTCCCCCGTCCCTCTCCAAACAGGTAAATGTAATTGAGGAAGAGCAAAATAATAATACCTATGATCTGCTAAGAAGGCGTGAGAAATAGTCCCCGCCAAACGAAGTGACTTCATTGGACTCTGGTTGTACATTTATAATAGACAAGGAGGGCAGTGGAGACTTTGGGTCATGCATTCAAGCCTTCCATAGTTTTGTAAAACTACACCCTATCTGGCTACAAAAATAGGAAGTTCAGTACAGAAAGTGTCCTCAGAACTTTTATCTTGAAATGTCAGAAATACTATAAATTTCCTTTATCCATATTATCTACAGGGTCTAGAGTAAACACCTAAAAACAAAACTGAACACACTCTTTCATGAGTTGTAAAATTGCTTTGTCATTTGCTTGAAGCCAGATGGTATACCCATTTATCATCTTCATGCTAGAGTCTCACAAGGAAACACCTCATCTGGGACAGGTCCTGTTGCCCATCACTTCGTCTGTCCCGAATCCTGGGAGAGTAGACCTCTGTTTGTGGTCTCTGAGAGACGGCGGGGAAATGAGATGTCTAGCAGAGTACTGAACTTTTGCTGTCAACCTCTGGACTTCTAGAAGCTTCTTTTAAGTATAAACTATTTGAGAAATGCCCCTGATAATATACATGTAATTTGATAGGTCTGTAATACCGTTAGTTCATCAAAGTTCAGGAAAAACATGCAGTAATTGTCTTGACCCACAATGGCAAGAAACAGGTCTCATGACAGTTTGATGACAAGGATCTGAGGAAAGAGTTTCTGTACAGTAAAAATCATGCATCTGCTTAACTCTGTTGACAGTAAAATACAGATTTCAGCTTCCTCTGTGGCTCACGAATACATTTTGTTGAAACTCCAGTTTTATGTCTTTCTTTTCTCAGACCAAACAAGTTCACAGGTATGACTTGCTGAGCAAACAACTCAAGAATTTCTTAAAAAATAGTTAAACTTCAAGGAAACATAAATAAATCAGAAGAGAATTTGCATCATATCAGGTTAATGAATTTCTTAACGTTTACATTTATAACCAGGTATTAGCATACTTCTCTTCTCAATTCAGTCATATAGCCTGCCTAGAGTTTTTTGATGCAAATAATTTTTATATACACCAGATAGATTGTTATGCAAATAAGTCTTGAAATGATTAATTTTGTAAGGCAGAGGATTTATTTGCAACATTCCTTAATGTACCTGTTTTTGGAAGAATGGACTTTCATGGATTATCTTTTCCTAGACTGACCCAAATATGTCACAAAGCTTTGATATCCCACCCCTGTTCTTTATAATCAACAGTTAAACAGAGATGGGGAAAAGGATGAAGATATCTTTCTTTCCTTGCTTAGCTGTGGAGAAACTATAGATCACTCTAGATCTCTTCTAATCCAAAGGCTCTATAGTACAATTTTATTCAAGCCAATGTTTACTAAGACTTTTAAAAGACTACATAGTTCTTCTCAGCTACAATAAGGTTTTTTATCTTGCATAAATGGCATTTTTATGAAATCTTTGTATAATATTAATGCAATGACCGGGCAGCTCTGTATGTCAGTTTCTTCATCTGCAGAATGACAAATAAAAATTTTGTACCTAATAACTCTCAAATCATGTGGTTATAAATCATTCCCAGTAGGTAGGAAAAATAGCTAAAAGTAAATTTGCACTTATGAACTTTACAATAGACTTTGAGCCTTAGAATTGAAATCTTCTCTCCCTTGTAAGTAGTCTGTAAACGGACATGATGTCAATGCACAGAACACTACCAGGCACCTACTTATTTATAATCGAGGGGGCTTATTATTATAGTCTCCCACAGGCTCTGCCCAACATACTGTTATTTTCATCTCACATTTAAGACAGAGAGGCCTGTTCCTCACTCCCCTTGTGGATAGAGCCAGTAATGAGAGTGAGATACCCAAGTGCTCAACTACCAAATCTGAAACACATTCAGAGGGCCGTTCTCAGCAGATGTCTCAGTGAGAGCTTCTAAATGGAGCCAGGGAAGGATGGAAAGTTAGGTCACACTGCCCAGAGAGAGAAAAAAAGAGAAAATCCTTGCCAAAGAGAATATAGAAAGCAGGAAAGGGCCCATGGATCTATTGCTTGAGTGTGGAACCTACTTCTTTTTCTGGGGACTAGGAAACCAGTGCTCCCGCTGGCTTTATCCTGGAGGAAACAGCTGACCCTAGATATACTATGCAGAGGAATTGTGTGGCCTTTCCAGAATGTCAAGATGCTCCGGAGTCATCTTGTATGTTTCCTGCCCCAGTTCTAGGACCAGGCATTTCTCTAAGAAGCCCTGATTCCTTTTATTGGAGAATGTAACCCAAATCCGGGCACTTGGTGAGCTCATTGCTATTGGGGTGTCATTGCTTCTGGCACCTCTCAGTTGCCAGAAGCAACAAAATATGTATGTATACTAAGTCACGTATATATGTATACCTGTAAATATTTCTATGTGTAATCATCTGTACCTATAGTAAGCTAAACATGAGTTTACACTTATGTCTCCATGTCTAATCCATTACTACACTGCTCACCCTTGGCTCTTCCCACTGATGACCTGTAACCTTCTACTGGGATAGTGAGTTTGTCTCATACTGTTGTAATTTGTTTGGCCATATTCCATATTTCACTGTGACCTCCTAAATTATTTTTTTAAATTTGCATAATTAAGATTCACTCTTTGTGCTGTAAAGTTCTGTGGGTTTTAACAAAAGCACAGTGCTGTGTATCCACTATTAGTGTATCATATGATAGAACTTTACCACCTTAAAAAATCTCCTCTGCTTACATTCCTCACCTGTTCTTACATGTTGTCTACTTTTTCCACTAGAACTATTGACATATTAATCATAGTTATTTTAAATTCCCTCTCTGATAATTCTAACATCTGTTTCATATCTGAGTCTAGTTCTGATTCTTGCTTTGTCTCCTCAGACTGTGTTTCTGTTCTTGCCTTTAGCATGCCTTTTTGTTAAAAGTTGAACATACTGTATTGGGTAATAGGAATTGAGGTAAATAGGCCTTTAGTGTAAGGATTTATGGTAGTCTGGGTAGGAATTGGTCTGTAAGAAAAATATGATAGGCTGCATGGCTTCACAGAAATTTATGTCTCACAATTCTGGAGGCTGGGGAGTCTAAGATCAGGACTTCCCAAAACCTTGCCAGCCTGGTTGGTTCTGGTGAAAGCCTGCTTCCTGATTTGTAGACAGTGGTCTTATCATACCTTCACATGGTGGGAACAGAAAACAAGAGGGGAAGCAAGCTCTCTCTTGTCTCTTCTTATGAGAGCACTTAAATCATCAACTTAATAGGTATTTTAAAAGTAAATGAGCAGGAATAAGACAATGATGTCCACTTTTACCATAGCTATTCAATATTTTACTAGAAGTTCTA
This sequence comes from Neomonachus schauinslandi, assembly GCF_002201575.2. Lineage (NCBI taxonomy): Eukaryota > Metazoa > Chordata > Mammalia > Carnivora > Phocidae > Neomonachus > Neomonachus schauinslandi. The sequence continues at coordinate 142,078,181 of NC_058408.1, read as the reverse complement.
GCCAGAAAAATTAGAAAAGGAAATAAAAAGCATCCAAATTGGAAAGGAAGAAGTAGAAGATTCACAGATGACATGATCCTATATAGAGAAAATCTTAAGGAATCCACATGAAAGCTGCTAGAGCTAATAAACAAATTTATCAGAGTTTCAGGATATAAGATCAACACACAAAAATCATCTGTGTTTCTATATACCTGCAATGAAAAGTAAATTAGAAAGGCAATTCCATTTTCATCTAAAAGAATAAAATATCTGGGAATAAATTTAATCAAGTTGGTGAAAGACTTGTACAATAAAAACTAAAAAACATTCTTGAAAGAAATTAAAAAAGACCTAAATAAATGGAAAGACATCCATGTTCATGGATTGAAAGACTTAACATTGTTAAGATAACAGTATTCCCTAAAGTGATCTACAGATTCAGTGCACTCCCTATCAAATTTCCAGAGCCTTTTACTTTTTTTGACAGGTCCTCAAATTCATATGGAATTGTAAGGGGCCCTTAAGAGCTAAATCAGTCTTCAAGGGGAAGAAAGTCAGGGTATTCCCATCTCCCAATTTCAAAATTTACTACAAAGCTACAGTAATCAAAATAATGTGCTGTTGGCATAAGGATAGACAAACCAATGGAATAGAATTAAAAGTCCAGAAATAAACCCAAACATATATAGCCAATTGACTTTTGTCAAATCCATTCAATGGTGAAAGATCACTTTCTTCAACAAATGGTAATGGGCAACTGAATTTCCACATGCAAAAGAATGAAGTTGAGTCCCCACCTCACACCATATACAAAAATTAACTCAAAATGGATCAACAACTTAAATAGAAGAACCAATGCCATAAACTCTTAGAAAAAACGTAGAGGTAAATCTTCATGACCTTGAATTTAGCAATAGATTCTTGATATGACCTAAAAGCACAAACAACAATAGAAAAAAAATAACTAAATTGGAATTCATCAAAATTTAAAACTTCTGTGCATCAAGAAGGTGAAAAGACAACCTACAGAATGGGAGAAAGTCCTTGCAAATCATAAACATAATAAAAATTTAATGTCCAGAATATAGAGCAGTCTACAGATTCAGTGATATGCCTATCAAAATACTGATGGCATTTTTCACAGAAATAGAAGATATAATCCTAAAATTTGTATGGAACCATAAAAGACTCCAAATAGCCAAAGCAATCTTGTGCATTGCTTAAGGGAAATGCAAAATGGTGCAGCTGCTGTGGAAAACAATTGGGCGGTTCCTCAAAAAGCTTAAAATGCCATTACCACATGACCCAGCAATTCTGCTATTAGGTATGTACCCAAAAGAATTGAAAACAGGGACTCAAAAATACTTGTATGCCAATATTCATTGTAGCATAATAGCCAAAAATGGAAACAATCCAAGCACCCATCAACAGATGAAGGAATAAATAACTTGTGGTATATATATATAATGGAATATTATTCAGCCATAAAAATGAATGAAGTTCTGGTACAACGTTCAACATGGATGAATCTTTTTTGTTTTTTAAGATTCATTTTTTTTTATTTGAAAGAGAGAGAGCGTGTGTGCCCGTGTGAGCATAAGGTGGGGGGAGGCAGAGGGAGAGAAAGAGGGAGAAGAGCAGACTCCCCGCTGAACATGGAGCCTGTCGTGGGGCTTGATCTCATGACCCTGAGGTCATGACCTGAGCCAAAATCAAGAATTGGATGCTGAACTGACTGAGCCCCCAAGGCACCCCTCAACATGGATAAGTCTTGAAAACAATATACCAAGTGAAATAAGCCAGACATAAAAGGACAGGTATTATAACATAATTATAATATAATATAATTATAATACAATGATTGTTATAATTATGATATAATAATTATGATATAATTATAATAATATAATTACAATTATATGAAATGTCTAGAATAGGTAAATTTATAAAGACAGAAAGTAGATTAGAGTTTGGTGGGACAGGGAATGAGGAATTACTGGTTAGTGAGTAGAGAGTTTCTGTTTGGGGATGATGAAAAAGTTTTGGAAAAAGATAGCGGTGATGGTTGCTGTGGTGTAATTAGAAATATTTGGTCTTCATCCCAGTTCCTGGCACAGGGCAACTGAACCCTTGTTTTCTGAGTGATAGGTGTGTCTTTTCTTATTCATAACAAGCCCCTTTTGATCACCCCTGAGTTTATGATAATGAAGTGACTTAGGGTGGGGCTCCTAGACAACTTTAGGATGGGGGCTGGTGGCAGAAAGGCTAAACCGTGATTAGAAGATTGGAACGTCAATCCCAATCCTCAGTCCTCCTCCCACCCCCATGCTCACATCTCTGGGGAGGGGAGAACAGCTGGAGATTGAACTCTGTAAAAACTCTTGAGCAATGAGATTCAGGGAGCTTCTGAGTTGGCCAACACAATGAAGGAGAATGGCACACCTGGAAAAGGGATGGGGAGTTAATACTTAATGGGTACAAAGTTTCTGTTTAGGGTGACAAAAAATTTTGGGAGTCGTGGTGATGATGAATGCAATAAAAGCCACTGAGTTGTACGCTTCAAAATGATTAAAATGGCTAATTTTCTGTTATATGTATTTTACCATATTAATAACAGCAAAAACAATTTTTTTAACTAAAGATTGGGAAAGTTGGAGAACTTGTAATTGGTGGAGATGGGATTCAAATTCAGGTCTTTCTGATTCTATGGTCTACGTGTTCTTACATATATTAGAGCTAGATTAAACTGTGCAGCACCGTCTTTCATTTAGAATTTTTGAGCCAATAAGTAATAGAACAAGGTGGCCTTTGCAGAAGATCACTCTCATGGGATGGATTATTGTGGATAAGAGTGGACCCCAGGAAATAGCTAGAAGGCTAGTGTTGTAATACAGTGGAGATAGAACTAGTCTGGACCAGGAGCGTGGTTATGAGAATGGAAAGGAAGGTGGTGATTTGGATAATAAAGTTCAAGGGAAGAACAGAGCATATTTGACAATGCCTGGAAATAGACAATTAAGGACACAAAAGGTCAACCTTGGAAAGACAAGAGTGGAGTGCAGCTGTTAGCAGAAGTGAGGTATTTGAAAAAGCCTCTCATCATCTTCATGTGCTCAGGAATGTGTTCTCATCTCCCAATCACATAAACCCTAGAGTCCCTAACAAAAGTGAGCTCATTAATATTGGTTTCTGGGCACCAGGAGCTGGGAATACAAACCCTTCCACAGAGACAACGATTAATCCACAATGGGCACTGAGGAAGGGAGAAGACAAAGGTAAGACACAAAAGATGTTATTTTTTCTATCTTCCACCTGAGTTAATCCAGCGATAATTAACACCTAGTTTTATTATCTTATCTTCCTAGGCACAAAGTTCAAAGTTCTACCTGCCTTTTGGCTAAGGAGCTAGGTTTTGTTGTTGTTGCTTTTACAAGTGGACTATAACATAAAAATAGCTGAGTACCTATTAGTGCATGTGATTGTGGTGGAGAAGGAAGGAACGTAAGACCAGGACAGGATGGTGATGGAGCAGGAAGTAGGGGATGGTTGTGTGTGTGTGGTGTTGGTGCAGAAGGGGGCGGGGAGGTTAAATTTCCACTCTTCTCTGTTCTCTGGCTTCGCATGCTATTTCTGCACATCTATGGCTAGAAGAGAAGCCAGTCTTCTTCCATAGCTCCTACGGCTGACGTTAAGTTAGACAAATCATCTTTTGCAGCCCTTGGAGACAGAGCAGAGCTATCTAGAGGCACAAAGATGGCTGAAGCTTATGCTGTACTCCTCGGTTCTCACATTTCCCCCCAAGAGACCCAAGTGATAGAGTTTTAGATAACTTGCCAGAGTTTTATATTCCAACAAGCCAAAAAGAAAAAAAAAAAAAAAACACAACAAAGCAGGTCTATTAAGTCAATGAGAATTTTACATATTTATGCGCTCAACTGCCATCCCTTAGGACTCTCAAAGCTTTTCACTACAGGGAGGAGTATATTGAAGTTGAAGGGAAATATTCCTAAAAATATAGCACAGAAGAGGTTTCTGATCCATTCATCATGTTCTTATATAGCAAAACAAGAGACATGCAAATATAAATGTTTATTGGTCTATCACATATGGTGTTATTACAAAAATAAATCAGAGTTCTCATATTAATAACACTTAGGAAAGGGTCTAGAAATGTGATGATTATATTTAACCTTATAGTCTTGAAGCACCATAGGATCAGTGACCACATCAGTTATATCCGCCATTGTATCCCAGTGTCTAGCACTGCTGCTCAATGTATTTTCACTAAGTGGAGTGATGGTAATACCACTAATTGACTTTAGTGATGTCATGTGATCACTCTAATTGTATTATGGGTAAAAAATACCCTTGATGGTGGCATCAAAGTAATATGGGAGAATTTTAATGTATTGACAGGGGAAAATGTGTTGCTTCAGGGCAAAAATATTGTAGCAATGAAAATTTAAATCTAAAATATTTATAAACATCTTAAGGTTACATCATAAATTGGAAGTTGGCTACTCATCTAACTGGGAGTGGAAGAAATCAGAAATTACAACCCTAACTACTTCTCAAGTTTACATCTCTCTCCATTCATTCCCCTTCAGTTTTCTGGGGTTCTGTTTGTTGCATTCGGCCAATCTCTCTCTCTCTTTTAGAGAGAGGGATCAGGGGCAGAGGGAGAGGGAGAGAGAGAATCTTAAGCAGGCTCCATGCCCAGCATGGAGCCAGATGCAGGGCTTGATCTCACAACACTGAGATCATGACCTGAGCTGAAATCAAGAGTCAGAGGCTTAACTGACTGAGCCACCCAGGCACCCCTAGCCAGTCTTACTTGTAGGAAGATTACAATACCCCTGGCTCTCTTGGCCTAGATGTGGCCACACCTCTTCTGTTTTTGGTTGGCCTGAGGTGAATTGGAATGTTTCAAAACTACCCTCACATATTCCATTTTGGAACACATATCCCATATCCTCGGTCACAGGTGGCTCAAATGACATGGTCTTCCAAAGCAGCACATCTCAAACTGTGATGTGTGTAGGGATCCCTGGGAACATGTGACAATGCAGATTCTCACTCTGGAGGCCTGGGTGGGATGTCCAGGTGAGGCTGGTGCTGCTGGTCCACAGACCACACATTGAGGAGCAGACTGGGTCTTATGTCTATCATTTCTTCTGGCTGTATGGATATATGAGAGGCTCAGCTAAACTACTTGGTCTCCTAGCCTGAAACAATTTTGTGTCAGTGACATTGCACTTTTGGTAGTATTCTCAGTCCCTTCCAAAATTTTCTTTGAAGTCTCAGCTCCAGCGATGAGCCCAAAGACCACCCTCATTACCCTGGGCTACTCTGAAGCGCTTTCCCCTGCAGCGTTGGCCATGATGGCTGTCCTCTGAAGTGCAAAGCATCCCTCCTGTCTAACCCCAGTGATTCTTCTCCTGGCCTGGGTTATCCTGCACTGAGTTTGCCAAATTTTGCACAACCTGGATCCTATTGGCCTCTACTGTTGCAGTCTCTGGAAACCCAACCCTTGTCATTGATCTCTTTTGTTTTCCTGAGTCATTTTATCAGCTGCTTGTTGAGTTCCATTCTTCACTGATGGCGACAATTTTGAACCTGGAATTAATCATGCTACCAGTCATGTGGACTGGCTCCCCTGCCACTGCCCCGTCCAAGCCACCAGACTGCCTTACCTGAACGTTGAGCTTCTTAACTCGCTTTTGCTCTCCTCCAACCTGCAGCTAGAATGATCTTTTTGAAATATGAACCCATTGGTCTGTCGTTTTTTCTCCACCCAAAAAGGCAGACTACATTCTCATTCTGTTGCTGTGCTAGTGAATGAGTTTTCCTATCCATTCTTTGCATGTCTCAGCTTCACGGAGGGCATTCCAGCTCCAACAGCTCACCTCCTGTGGCCCAAGGTCTCATCGTCTGTTAGCCAAACCTTGGGGTTACTGAGATCAGTAACCCCTAGAGGGGCAACTGCTGCGTAGCTCACTGCTTTTCCCAGTTTCATCTTCAATTCCAGCCACTGAGGGTTTCCCACTCGTATGACTTCTGCGCTACAGTGAAGAGAACATTTTTGTTCTGTATCCAGCACTTTCGGGTGCTTTAGCGGGGACGGTGCTAGGTTGCCTACACCTCCTGGTGCCAGAAGCACTTGGTTCTCTGCATTCGCCTTCCAGGCCACTCTCGGGTCTCCGGGGTTCACTTCCTTGCTAGGGGTTTTAATGCTGTTCTTGCCACTGGGAAGACCCTCCCAACCAAAACTTGAGACCACGATGAAAGGTCAATTACATAGCAATGTTCCCTGGTTTCTTTGATAAAATCAGGCTCCTCTCTTACCTGTGTCTCCACAGTTCTCCAAACGTTTCTTGCAAAGCACTTCTCATGGTTGTGTCTAACAGAGTCTGCCTCCTCCTCTACAAGCTGAGCTCCCTGATGGGAGGGCAAAGGCGCGTGAGTCTTGTGCCACACTGTCCAAGGTCCACAGCACAACGTGGGTAATGATGACTGTTAGCATCCACTGAGCTCTTTCTGTACGCCTACCCACAGCTCCATTAGCGCTCCCATTTTATAAGTGGGGAAACTGAGGGATAAAGAGTTTAAGTTACTCAAGGTTATGAAGCAGGCCTGGAGTTAAATCCAGGCAATCTGGCTCCAGAACCTCCTGTCTTAACCTCTTTTCATAGTAGATGATTGTTGTTCAGTAAATTTTTGTGGAGTGACTCTTCCTGAGAGCCCACGAGCTCCTGTGCTCCTTGCCAGAGCCAGCCAAAGTCATCTCATTTCTTCCTTTTTCACCCACATGGCACTTCTGTATGCCACACACAGGTATGTATACACTTCCTGGGGCCGTTCGCCTGCTGCTCATGTGTGAGGCAGGGATGGCTGGCAAGCTCTGAGCTTGGCCACATCACTGGTCTGCCTCCTCCCCCAGGTTTTCTATGGGAACACATTCAAGTGACACATAGAAGGGATCTTTCAGAACTCTACAGTTACTCATGAAGACAGATTCTGATTCAGTAAGTCTGGGGTGGCGCTGTATATTCTACATTTCCAATCACTTCCCAAGTGATGTTGGCGTTGCTGGTCTGTAGATGAGGTTTGAGGGGCTGGGAGCTAGCATAGCATACTCTGTTCCCTGAGCTTCCCTTTCCTGGTTTATGCTTGCAGCTAATACCATTAAATATTAAAATATTAAATTGTAATATTAAATGAGAATAAAAGAATGTGTGTTAAGTACCTATTGTTGGAACAGGTTAGATATCCAATTAATGGCTTTCTTGCTTTTCCTATTTTATTTTTTGAAACATGTCAGTAGCAAACCTGTAATGATCTTATATTATATTACAATACTTGCACTAGAAATTAAAATACACACACACACACAGAGCTCTTAGACCGTTTTTTTTTTTTAAAAAAGGAATCCAATCAATGCATTTAAAATATTCATCTAACACTATGTAGTATGAAAAAAGTAGTCACTCTCACCCTTTGAAACTTAAATTCATTCTCCAACCACCTAACCTCCGGATATTCTCTGCCTAACTATTAAAGCCAATGATGAATCACACCAAGAAGAAACCTTACTGCTTCTGGGTTCTCACCATTACTGCAAATCCATAAATTGCCCAGAACTGTAGCTCTGAAGGTTGTTAGCTCCCAAGATTTCTATTATGAATTTGCACTTAATCTTTGATCCTGACATATCTTTTAGGCTTCCTATTTAATTATTTACCAAATACACTTTTAAAGGCCCTAGAAACCAGCCTTTCCTGTGGCTGATCTCCACTGCTCTCACATCTCGACATGTGCTTATGACCTCCCGTCTTACTAGGGCTCTGTGTTATGCCCACATGCGGGTATTCTGGGACTCTCCTAATGGACTGCTCGAGGAACTTCTCTTGGTCTGGAACTCAGTTTCTGACATTCTGACTGACATCAGGCATGAAAATCACATTACTCTGGTTGTAAAAAACCTTCACTGGCTACCTGTAAAGTACAGGATTATGTGCAAAGTCCTAGTTATTAACTTACAAGTCCTTAAATTGACTTGGTTTTGAATACCTCAGAGACATTCTGGAACCATACAT
>NC_058408.1:141649320-141770093 GCF_002201575.2 Neomonachus schauinslandi | reverse complement strand
TTTCTTTCTTTCTTTCTTTCTTTCTTTCTTTCTTTCTTTCTTTCTTTTCTTCCCTTCCCTTCCCTTCCCTTCCCTTCCCTTCCCTTCCCTTCCCTTCCCCTTCCCTTTCCTTTCTTCCCTCATATATGGAGAACCACCTCCACCATCCTATGAATGTCTTAGTCTCACAGGGCATTGGGCTGAAACAACCATCTTTGATTAACCTATGGAGAACAAAATCCACCCTAGGTTTTGGAGCTGAAATGCCAGTTGGTCTTTGTTTTACAAATGTTTCTGTAGTTTTATCTTAATTTCTGGTGCAGTTGAGACACCGGGTGTGTGTGTGTGTGTGTGTGTGTGTGTGTGTATAAGATTTTGAACATAGGAGAAAACTTTCCAGTGAAAAATCTGCTTGCAATGGTAATGTGCAAAATAACTTGTCTGTTTGATCCAGAAAACAGTTGTTCTGGAAGACTATAGACCCATTCTGGAAGATAAGACTATAAAACTGTAAATAGCTTACTGATTAAGCCTAGCAACTTGCTCAACAAGATTCCCTTCAAATCCTAGCCTTGCTTTGCACATCTCAGAGCCATTATGGCACAGCCTGCCCCATCTAACCACCCCGCCCCCTCCCCCCGTGACCTCTACTCCTGCTTGCAACACTCCCTTCAGTATCACCAGCGCAGACTCTAATCCCTTTCCCAATTTCCCCACTTTGAGGCACCTCTGAGACCATGTCAAGGCGGTGTTCACTCTTATTGTAATAGATGTAATAAACTTCTCTTGGCTTGACCAGTTGCTCCTTCTGGTGGTTTTTAAAGATGTTAATGGTCAACATGTTCCTTAACAATATCTGCAGCAGGTTTCATAATGGGCCACTCTGGAACTAAGGTCTGGCTTACGAACTTCAATTTATATCCTCTTCAAAACACTTACAAAGCCTTACCTCACCCCAGGTGAATGGCTCAAAGGACTTGAGATGGGGAGGCAGCTTGGCTTTCTCTTTCAATGGGGGTGGGACAAGAGGGGAGGGGACATGTGGTTTGAGATGACCTTACCCTGTTTGAAGGTGTAACATCTCTGGGAAGAGGAAGGATCTTCGTGGGTAAGTGGTCACTAGTCAGCAACGTGGAGAGGTTCATTGTCATTTTGCTGCTCTGACTGGTTCTACATGTTTCTTTTTTTTTTTTTTTTTAAGATTTTATTTATTTATTTGAGAGAGAGAATGAGAAAGAGAGCACATGAGAGGGGGGAGGGTCCGAGGGAGAAGCAGACTCCCCGCCGAGCAGGGAGCCCGATGCGGGACTCGATCCTGGGACTCCAGGATCATGACCCGAGCCGAAGGCAGTCGCTTAACCAACTGAGCCACCCAGGCGCCCCTGGTTCTACATGTTTCTATGTCCTGCAATATGTGGCCCTTGTGTAGATAGAGCGCATGGCTTTATTTGAGCAGAGTCAGAGTCGCACTGTCCCCTCTATCACTGATGGCCCCTAAAGAGGATCCTTCTTATCACTTTCCTGGCTCTAAAACCTTTAGTGTATTTTCTCCCCATTCTTCTCCCTTTTATAAACTTTGTGCTCCTTTGTAAAGAGACACAGGAACCACTGAGAAAATGAGAATAAAATGGAACATTGTTCTGAGAATTAAACACACTTTTAAAATATGTGGCCCATGGACAGTAACTGGTAATCTTTCTTTCCTATTTTACACAATGCACTGTGTTGGTAATGTTACTTTTGTAATTAAGAATGAAATGTGAGGATGTTGTATTAATTTACCAATTTTAAGAATATAAGAAAATGTTCACAGCATTTATACTTCAAAACCAAAAACTAACTGACTTTGATGTCATCAAAATGCAAACTAACGCAAATTTACCAACAAGTATTTTAAAATTCTAGTTCAGGGGGTGCCTGGGTGGCTCAGTCGTTAAGCGTCTGCCTTCGGCTCAGGTCATGATCCCAGGGTCCTGGGATCGAGCCCCGCATCGGGCTCCCTGCTCAGTGGGAAGCCTGCTTCTCCCTCTCCCACTCCTCCTGCTTGTGTTCCCTCTCTTGCTGTGTCTCTCTGTCAAATAAATTAAAAAAAAAAAATCTTTAAAAAAAAAAATAAATAAAATTAAAAAAAAATAAAATAAAATTCTAGTTCAGATCAATGAGGAAGAAAATTTGATGCCAGAGTGATACTGTTTTGACTATTTTGTTGTTGCCCTTTAATAAATGCTCTTCAATTTGGTTTCTTAAAAATAGATATTTCATTGTTGATGTGGTTAGACTCTATTCAAGGTGTGAAATTAGTATGTGCCAACACGAAAGGGGGATAGTTCTCTTAATAACAGTTTCCATGACATGTCTTAAACGCTATGGCTATTTGGGGGAGATCCAAAAGAGCAGAGTGAGAAATATTTATAGCATGTGAGTGTAAAGAAAAATGTAATCATGAACAAACAATACATTAAATTGGTAGGACATCGTTTACATCAGATCACAAGAATGAATATCAAAAATACAGTCAATATTTTTGAAAAAACAACCAGCAGTGAAAAATTTATTTATAATACAAACCAGAGACTCCAAAATAATTTGTGGTTTACTTAATTCTTACCGTTCATCCCGTATTCTTTTGAATAAGCTGAAGGAAGGCACCCGAGTAACTACCTCAGCTGTTTTTAATTTTGATATTGGATTTTCAGTGAGATGAAAACTCTAGTCTGTATAACAAAAAGAGATGGCATGTCATTTTTAGAAATTAGGATTTTTTTCCCCCTCAATGTAGATTCCTATTTAAAAAAAATGTATTACAATAAATTACTATATTTCCAAATTGTCTCATTATTTCTGGGCAAACAATAATTGCATATAAATTCTGAATAAAAGAATATCACATTGCATCTTATGTGTTCTGCAATATGCACTCATAGAAAATCATTACAGTAACAAAACCAGCTGCATGTAATAGAAAGCAAATGATTTACAATGTTACTATGAGAAACTACTTTATTTCATATTATCATAAAAAGAGCAGAACTGAATATTTGCATGACAAACAGAAGAATCCAGGAAATTCCAAAAGCAACTCTGGTTTTTTTTTGTTTTTTTTTTTAATAGGTATTAATGCTGGAAGGTGATTTGAAAGCCTTCTACTCTAGAGAATATTAGCAATTATAATTAGCAGTCATTATTAGGCCAACAATTAAAAAAAACCCTGCAAACATTAATAGAATATAGAAAGAAATACTTGGAGTAATATATGCTTCTATCATACAACATCTACGTTCCAAGAGCTTACATTTAGTGATTTTTGAACACTTTATTTCATTTAAGCTGAGAAGTAGAATGTATTTTGTTCCTAAAGGAAGCTTGACCCTGAAATTTGAACCACACTGAAAGTCTTCAATGTCTATGTTTTAGTATGTTTTGTATGTCAATAATCGTATCTACCTCCCAACAGCCCAGCCCAAGTGACTTGGCCCTGCCCACATCCCTAATGAAGGCGAAACCCGATGCAGCCCACAGGTCCCCAGCTCTCTCCTTCCACCCTCCCTATGCACAGGTGATGGAAACCGAGGTGCTGTGATGTGGCCTGCCTCAAGAAAAGTTGAGCTGGGTTGACAACACTCCTTCTGGGTCATGAACTTAAGTCCTGGCAAGGAGAAGGAGCATTCAGATGAGGAAGATGTGAGAGCCGTGAGGCAGGGACAAGACACAGAGTCCAGGGTAGGAGTGGGTAGTTAGCCACACAGTGAGAAGAGGAAAAGAGACTGAGCTGAGAGGCACATCCGTGGTGGATCGCAGGTGCAAGCTGTAAAACCCCGCTGCTGAGAATCCCAAACGTCTCGTGCTCCAGCTCGGATCTCTGGGACACCAAGCCCAGAATTGGCTCCTAGACTTCAATATCCATATCTCTATTCCCTATCTCTAATTTTGCTCCACTTAAGCAATTTAACTGGTAGGAATCTCAGGTTTGTGCAGCCCAAAAAACCTATAAACTATATACATAGTATAAAATTATACATACTAATAATATATATCCCATATACAGCTTATAAATAATATAATAAATGGTATATAATATTATGTGATTGCATATTTTATATTTAATATAGTATAGTATAATGTTTACAATATATAATGTTTATATATAGTTATAACATATTATGTAATATTAAATATATTAGCAATCACATATCTATTATATACTATATATTGCATATACAACATTGTAGGCATATATATATATATATATATATATATATATATATCACTAAATCAGAGACAGGGCCCAGGACTCAAATATCTATGCCTGAAATCCAAGCCCCAAGTTCTTCATTAGAACTATCAAATTAGTGTTCTCCTCAGTGATCACGCTTTTTAGACAATCAACTGGTTCAAGTTATTTCATAAACTTTATGGTCAGAGCAGTGGATGAATATAAAACATATTTTAAGCATAATTTAAAAAATATACAAAATGAGTACAGTAAACTTGTTTATGTTTTCATTACTTACCATCATGTGTCACAGTGACATCATACTATAACACACCAAATGCTACAACAGGGTAGGCATCCCTCTGAACCTTGGTGTTCTTCTAGGATGTCTTTGCTTTAGAAACTTGAACAGTATTGGTACCCAATGGATGAAGGATATGTGATTAACTGTATCAAGTGCTGCTCATCAGCCAAAGAAGACGACTGAAAATTGACCCAGGCAATATGTAGGTGTAGAATGGCTGAGACAAAAATCTGATTGGAGCATGTTCAAGAGAAAATGGGAGAAAGAGAGCAAGTGTGGACACATCTTTCCGGAAATTTTTCTCCAAAAAGAAATGGAAAAGTGGGATGGTAGCCAGAGGGGATGTAAGGTCAAATGAGTCATTGCTTTAATATGAGAAATATTAGAGACTCTATATGTGGATGAGATTTGGTCCAGCAGGTCCCAGTCTCCCTTTTTCCCCTTCTCCCTGACCAGTGACATCTTTCATCAATTGCATTCCTTCCAAAATTCTTCATTTACTGCATGAACTTTGGTTTTTATACCTCTTTCCCTCCTGGCTACTTGGAAATGGCAAAGCTGAGAATGGATCCTGGAACAGCAATGAGTCTGGCTCTGCTTGATGCTGCCTGAAACTGGGAGGAAAGTCACAAGGGGACTGGGTACTACTGGGAATGAAAAACACATCAGTTATTATCAACATGTTATCAACCTTACAGCCACATGAGCTTGCGAAAGTATGTTTTTCCAAGAAGGCACTAGGCTTTTCATTTCACAATAAATTTAAATTCAATCTGTCAATACAATGTAATCTATCTTTTCTGCAATGGTCAATCAGTTTTGATCCATCACATATATTTATCCACTTAGCTATCAAGTTCTTATTTATTCACTGCCTTATAAAGCTGATTGGATTTAACATAGTTTGAATGATAGCAAACTAGAATTTTCTTGCCTTTAAATCTGTTCAACCCTTAATCATTTTAAGCAACTTTTGATGCTAGGAGAATGTGTGAATGCTAAGAGGTATATATTTAATAGATACACACCTAAAATTATGATAAAATCTTATATTTACAAAATTCTTATCTTTATAAAAAGTTTAATAAAATGCTTTTACATACATTATTGTGTTTTACTCTGCAGCAAATATCCAATAAATGTAATTGGTAGGTTGAGATGGTGTGTGAGTTTTGTACTCCCGAATGAGAACCCAGTATTTTTCCACAAGAGACTACGTATCAGTATCAGCATTTTGTCTTTTGATTATGAAAGTGCAAGAATTCAGGAATGTAAACAGTGATTTTTTTTTTCTCAACGTGTTCACTAATACATTTCAATCCCTCTGCAGTTTATGGATGTCCAACCGCTGCTTCACAGAAGATGCTATGAGTTGCAAAATAGATCAATTGTTTTTTGCTTGTCTGTGCTTTCACTAAAGCAGTGCTAGGCTCTGGGATTGTGTCAAGGATATTATGATAATGCTTAAAGCCAACTGAAGTACAAGAGTTGTTCAAAGGATATGAAGGATTTGGTTTCCAAGCTTCCTGCCTCGTCCTGATGAGAGTCATGCCTGAAGAGGAGAGTTCACCACAGACTCCCTTCATTCTTTCTGATGGGTTAGGAAAACACAGTGGGAATATTTGTGTTGACTGTAATGTTACCTCTTTGAAATTAAATGAGATTGTGATGTTAAAGAATTTAGCATAAGGTGAGCAATCAGCAAATGTTAGCTATTGTTTTTATTAAAAGAGATAACATGCTTAAAATTGGAGTAATGGTACATGGGAGTCAGAAAACACTGATTAGTTGCCCAATGTTTGTTACTAAGTGTGCCAAAGGATGGCATACTTTTGTTTTCAAATTCATTGTTTTCACAATTCAATGTGAAAATCTAGTATATTAAAATATTATCTGATATATGATCTATTAAGTTTCTAATTCAGCTACTTGTAGAGATGGAAGCTGTATAATTTAGGGAGTCCTTATTTTTCTGCAATTCAGAAATCAGATTAACTCTTATGAAGATGTTAAAATGACAGTTTAACAAATCATTATTAAATTTCAAATGAAGGTTTGAAATATTATTAAGGGGTTCTTATATTTCTATTTTTGTTTGGAAAAAGGGTCTAACAACGTTGCATTTGGCTTAGGACAAAAGTAACTCAGGGTCTTCATTCCCTGGCTCTCGCCTGCTGGGCATCTGCTGCAGCCCCAGATCCTTAATTACTTGGTGAAGAACAGCCCAGAACAACTGTGCTGTCCATTCTTTGCCTTCAGATATGAGGAAAGCAGTTGCAAAGAGAAGTGGAGTTGCACCATCAACCCAACATCAACAAACATCTTTTTTTTTTTTTAAAGATTTTATTTATTTATTTGACAGAGAGAGAGAGATAGCGAGAGCAGGAACACAAGCAGGGGGAGTGGGAGAGGGAGAAGCAGGCTTCCCGATGAGCAGGGAGCCCAATGTGGGACTCGATCCCAGGACCCCGGGATCATGACCTGAGCCGAAGGCAGACGCTTAACGACTGAGCCACCCAGGCGCCCTCAACAAACATCTTTTGAGCATCAACTTAACTTCTTTCATTTGTACCATTCTTCAAACAAAGTAATTTGGTACCCCTCCCCCCCAAAAAAAGAAATTCACACAAAGCCCTTCATACTTGGATGGGAGTGGTTTTTTTTTTTTTTTTAACTTCTTCAATATTTTTAAGACTTCAGGTTACAAGGGCACAGTTATAGGCACAAATTACATAATGTAAATACCTTATCCTCTTGCATAAGCCTGATAAACAACCACAATAAAACACAGTGGCTCACTGATGTCAGACTGTCGGGGAGATGTTCTCGGTAATCTGAGATCCAAGTACGGTGATAAAAGAAATTTACAGTTGCTATTTTATTGAGGAAGAATTTAAGTTGCTCAAGGTCATATAAGCCATTAGCTGTTTGAGTCAAACAACTTTTGTCAGTTCAATGTTCCTTCCATTATACTACTTAACTTCCTGGAAGCAGGTATTTCTTTTAGGTCTACATTGCCAAGCTAAGTCCTATGCTTAATTTTGTATCATCAGTGATGATTCCAATAACTAGAAAATGATTATAATACAGTCTTATAATAATCCTTCCCTATATCTTAACCTGTAAGTGCTCTGAAGGTGACCTAATTCAGGGCTGGGTAAAAGATAAGCACCCAGTTCCAAGCCAAAACTATCTTTATTATCAGATATTCAGATGGACTAAAACATTGTTCAGGCTGGTTGAAAACTGCTAGGTAGAAATGGTATAAAATCTGACCTTGGAACAAGAAGAGTTGGATCTGTCCCTCAAAATGCAATCCCCCACTGCACCCAGCCAGTCTGTGTATAACACACACACACACACACACACACACACTATATATCAAATACTTTTAAAGCCCTTTGCTTTGTTTAGCATAGATTAAATAAGTAGAAAGGGAGAGACTACTAGATTACCAGATCCTACGTAGGGAAAAAAAAATATAACCACCAAATGTTTTTGCCAACTGCCCACTACTTTAATGTGTCCCAAATGAACATATATATATTAGTTCCAGAGATATAATAATTTTAATCCCTTATTATTTGTTTAAAAATCCTCCATCTTGGATTCTAACTGAAAATGAAGAACTGCTAACACGTTTACAAAGTACAAAGGTGATAAGTTTACATAACTCTGATAAACATTACTTTCAATATTACTCAAAATTATCCAGTCTCTGTTAACCTCCACATACATCTGTCTATACAAGTTGCAGTGTTCTAGGAGATTTCAGAAAGGCTCATGATGATGAGACAACTGAAACTTGAAGATAGATCTAAGTTGCACAAAACTTTTTTCCATAACGATAATCTTTGCTCTTCAGTAATCTCATATATATGTAAATTTATTTGATTTTATAAATATAAACTAATCACAAATAAATTAATATCTATGAGACATAACTTAAAAGAATATACTATAAGTTATACATATTATATGTTAATAGTGCATATAGTATAAAAAGATAGCAAATAGTATATATAAGTTAATATGAGTTAATGGGTATTATATGGCATGTATAATATGCATAATTTATAATATACATTATATTATATGTCATATCTATTATGTAACACATATATATATCATACACATTATATATAAATAGTACATATATATATATATATACAATAACATACATTATATATAATATAAAAATATATATAATACATACAAAGGACTTTGAGAATTCTGAAGATGGAAGGGAACCCAGTGGCACAGAAAGATTACGACTTGTCAGGATTACAACTCTTCAGTTGCAGACCCAGGAATAGAACACAGATCTGATGCTCAGGCCCATGGGTTTTCCACACTACCTACCATTCACAAATTCCTAATAATTTCACTGCCAGTTGTCAAAAAGAGGCATGATTATGAAAAAAAAAATTCCCTGCACATGTACATAGGAAATATATACAGATATGTCTGCAGCATTGTTTATGATAGTAAAAAATGGGAAACAATTTAAACATCTTTTGGAAAGAAAAAGAGCAAATGGGGCTTATTCATCTGGCCCAATACCATAGAACAGCTAAAGTAAATCAATTCACCCTCTGTGCATCAACATGCATAAATTTTGTTGAGGGAACAAAAATTGCACAACGTAATAGTATGATAGCATGAGGTGGAAATCAAAAGCCACACAAAATATTCTCCTGCGCAAATATCTATTCTGGTCCATAAATTCCTACCCTCCTCAGTCAGCATGTCTTCATAGTTTGAAAAAGCTACGAATAATACGAACAGTAGTTGTGTTTATTACTACAAGTGAAGAGTTTAAGTCTTTCCCAAACCACTTACACTTAGGTGTAATTTCTTCCAAATCTTGAGCTGTTAAGTGTCAATTTCCTCATGTACAGTCTATTAATAAAAGTTTTATTTACTTCCTTTCTGTGATGATCATTTTCATTTGGGAGAGAGAATTCTCAAGGCATTTGGAAGATTTTTTTTCTCTTGAATTAGAGGATCCTTTATTAATAAGTTACATAGAAAGGGAATCTGCTTTAGTATATTGACCAAATTCAATTAAATTAAAATGCAATTTGCTTCTTCGTGTTGTGGACGTACTACTTCGAATTATTAAATATTATAGAATGCTTTAGTGGTTCCTATTATAGACTCTTATTTTACAGATGAAGAAACAGAGGTCCAAGGAAGGAAAATTACTTCCCTAAAGAGATGTAGCTAGTAATAGGCAGACTTGGGATTAAGACCCAGGTTGCTGACTAGAGTTCTTTATATTACACACCACACTGCTTCTCAAGTACCACAAACTGTGTCCATACACTGCTCCATCCCAGAAGATGAATCAATCAATCCAGTGATGAAAACAAAATGATCATCAAAACCCCCCTGATACTAGCTTATTGTGATAATTTCAAATCAACTTGCCAAACACTCTTTTCTTTCTTTCTTTCTTTCTTTTTTTTTGACTGGTTATGTGAAGATTAATCTATCTATGTATCTTCAACATAACTCTGGAGTTTTGCCATATGTATATAAGTTTTGTATATATTTGAGTTGTATGTATATTTGAACTGTGTGTGTGCATGTGTGTGTGTATTTGAAGTCTGAAGATTGTAATGATATTTTGGGAAAGCTTCTTGTTGCCCTTATGTCTCTGAACCTCCAACTGGAAAATAATGAATATCTGTTATATAATGTACATGGGAGTGACCTAGTGGGTTATTTAAACACTAAGAGCACTATAATTGTCCTACAATCAATTCACAAGGTGCAATTTTAGAGACGCTGATGCCCAAAGGGAAAAATCTTTTACAGTGCTTGGAATAAGTCTCCTTATGGGACTTGACTTAAAGGTGCAGCACTTAGTAAATATTTTCAACTGGTGAAATCCTCCACTATTGGAGAATAAGTGTTGACTATTTTTACTTTCTGGTAAAATTGTTCTTATTCATTGCAACAGGCATTATAACAGTTTAAAATTAGAAATTTCAGCATTTTACTCCTTTAAGATGTGTTATTTTCCTAAGCCCTGGTATTTGGTTTCTCAATACCAAACATCTCTGCACATATCATTAGACATAGGATATGTGCAGGATAAAAAAAAAAAAAAAGGTGACTCTCTTCAACTCTGGTATGTTGTCTTTATGTATGCAATCCTTCTCCCCCTTTTAAATTACTGCCCCAGTAGATCTTAAAATTAGTAAGAAGGATTTTTAAAACTATAAGACAATAAACATTTTGCAGAACCACTTTGATTCCAAATCTTAAATAACTGCCATTATTTCTCTCTCTGAGCCAACTACATATTTGACCTAACTGACATGGTTTTTACTCTTTTAATAAACAATCAGAAAAGAAAAACACTTTCTTATAGGAAATCACTTCACTTTTACAATGTAATTCTGGCTTCTATTTAGCTCATTTTTGTTGCTGTCGTTTATTTTCTTCTCTGGGGCAAAAATAGGCTATTTTCTTATTCTGGCTTACAAACATTAGGTCATAACTTCTGATCTTGCCAGATAGTAAATCTAAACAATTTTGGCTCTAGCGAGGTTTTGGGAAAACTCAAAAGAAATTTAGGTGCTACAGGAAGAGATGCTAGTAATTCTAGTTGTTTAGCTCTTGCCTTTAGGGTATTCCCTGAATTGTGTTGGCGGAGTATGTTATTGCATTGCTGTGAACTATTGCTGCCAACTTCCACCCTAGAGATAACTATATTTCAGAGATGAGTGAAATGATACTTGTAAACAAGTTTATAATCATTAATAAAGCCTACCAAACAATTTAAGCTCTTTAGAAACACACATCCACTATCATAATTAATTGCCTATCGTTTATTTATTTACAACATTTAATAGAGACATGAAGACTTTTAAAAGTGCAATTTGTAAAAATTCTAAACTTAAATTTGTTTTCATGATGTTTATTTTGTTTTTGTAAGTTTCAGGTGTCAAATTATTTCTCTCTAGAGAGGCTGGTTGAAATTCCACCATTGACTATTCAGTGCACTCTCTAAAAATCCCTAAGAATATTTTTCTTTAAAGTTGACAACTGCTCACTCTGGGATCCAGATGCTATATTCACAGTACGATGATGATTTTGTTTTATTTTCCACATATGGTCTTTTCATACACTGTGTCTCAGAGATGGAAAATTCTGCTTTTTTTTTTTTTTTAACATTTTTATAGTATGCTTTCCGTAGAATGACCTAAAACCAGGTCTTTTCACTCTAGATGGTATCTAGCTCAGGATTACTTAAGATTAATCTATAGTTTGTTTCCCTGAAGATTCTGGTGGTAAATTAATCTAGTGTCTCTTTTTGAAGCACCTACTTCACGCAGAACTCACACCAGCCACTGTGTGTAAGCAGCACTAAAAAATTGGGAGTTTCTAATACATGAAAGGAAATCTATAGACACTAGTTAAGTGTCAGTGGGTCCCTGAAAGAATGTGCTAGAATTTGGGTGCTCTTTGAGGTTTGTGTCATTGTCCTTTAGTGTTAGAAAAGTACCTTCCTTCCACAAGACTAAAAAAATATATAAGGTCATTCCCTCTCCCACTAAGGTTCTTCAATGACTGCTCTTCTGACGCAAATATATTGGGCCCTCGCATACCTCCATTCAATAAATATTTAATGAAAAGGCCCTTGTTTGTTAGTTTTAAGGGCCGCAGCTAGTATCCTGTAAACATGGGACCCTGAGGAACATGGAGAACATAATGTCTTCAAATGGAAAAGTTTTGAACCTTGCCTAAAAATAATAAACACTCTGTCTTACTCTTATGGTCATTTTTAGTTGGAAAAGTATATGCACATCTATCAAATTGTTTTACTCTCAAAATTCATCCTATAAAGGGAAAAGAGGCATTAAGTCATTCAATAAACCAAGTACCTACTGAATGCTAGGCACTGTGAAGGGATGATCCATGATACACAAGGCAGTCCAAAGAATTTAGAATTTCCTTGGGAAGATAAGCCATGAACAGAAATAAATACAATAAAAGTAGTATATAAATATCTCTTATAATTGAGAAATAGAAGGGCAAAAGGAGACGCAGTGCCACACTATGCTAGGAAATGTACATTATCTCAGAATACTCCTCCAAACTATTTTAGTCACAATAAAATAAAATAAAAAGCTATCTACAATCCAATAGCCATTTTATCTACAATGTATGGACAAAGAGATGGAGGCTCCCAGAATCTCAGTCCCTTGCCCCAAGGAAGCTAAGTGCCCATCACAGGCTACCTACTGAATTTCCAGCAGAGACAGAATATCCCAGCAGGGCTCCTGACTCATCAGCCATTACCCATACTTTTCGCAGTAGATCTGGCTAGTCCAGAAAAAGCTCAGTATTAACAGATCTCCATTTCCTTCTCTTAAAAAGCCTCCTCCTTTCCAACAGCACTGGTGTCCATCAGGTTGTGCCCTTAAGTGCAGGTAAGGCAACAGTCTGTAGCCCTTGGTGAATGAGAATCATCTCTGGGTTTGGCTTCGGAAGTTGGATAGTCTTACGAGACTGGGAGTGCCCAGAGGGTGTCCTAGACACAGTCTTCTTGCCCCTGGAGAGACTGAGGGTCAAGGAGGGGAAATGACTTGTCCAAGGTCACACAGACTGATGGTGGCCGACATGGGGTTCAGGAACCAGGTCTTTTGACTCTAGCCAGTGTCTCTCCAGATCTTTTTTAATTCCTGTGTTGGTTTGGGAATCTTTTATCTGCTTTCCTCTCTTCTTCCGTTGGGGGTGGGGGATGTCTTTCCATGGAATTAGAGAAGAGTGGGTAAGGGGTTGGGGAAAAGTGTTTTCGGTCAGTGAAGAGGACTGACGCATCCCGCCACCATTTATCTAACGCCCGCTCTGTGCCAGGCGCCAGGCATCAGGGTACAACCAAACTGTGTTAGTTTCCAAGGACTGAAATCGGGTCTCTCCCTAGATCGTGCAGGCCCGGGCCTTGGTAGCCACCTCTCAGGAGCACTCCGCCGCTCCCCACTGGAGCCTCCCTGCTGGCCTGTGCAGGCCCCCACGTCCCCGGGGCCCAGCGCCCTTCCAGGCCCCAGCAGCGAGCGCGAAACCAGGGAGGAGCGCCCAGGCCTGGGCGGGGAAGCTCGCGCTGCGCGCCCCCGGTCGCCACGGCAACCAGGGAGGCGCTGACCCCTGACCCCGCAGCCCCGCCCTACCCCGCCCCGTCGCGTTCCCGAACTCAACATGGAGAAGGCCAACCCGGAAGTGCCGCCGCCGCCGCCCGCCGGGTGTTAGGAGCAGCCGGCCGGGCGAGGCCGAGCCCCGTACCCGCCGTCCTGCAGCCCGTGGCCCGCCGGCGCTGGGGCGGCCGCGTCCCCTGCCCCCCATCCCGCTCCACGGCCAGGCGACCCGCCCCCGCCCCCGCCCGAGAGGAGGAGCCGAGGCGAGGGGGAGGAGGGGGAGGAGGAGGAGGGAGAGGGAGAGGTTTGCGAGAGGGAGCCAGGCCGCGCGAGCCGCCGGCGGTTCGTATTACCGGGGTCGGAAGGAGGAGCCGGGCCGGGCCAGCCGATCTGCGCGGGCGGGCGGGAGACGCGGAGGAGGCGGGGGCGGCCCGGCCGTGAGGAGGCAGGCGTGGGGCCGGGGGCTGCGAGTTTGGGCGGGCGAGCTCTAGTAGGTCGGGCGGGGGGCGCCCTCCCACCCCCGCAGCCCTCCGCGGGTCCTTGGCGGCCAGGCCTCACCTGCCCGCAGGCCCGGGAGCCGCTCGCCGCCGCCCACGGTCCGTCCCCGCGGCCGGCGGCGCGTGAAGGTGCGGACGCCAGGCGTGGGGGCCCGCGCGGAGGCCTGGGCTGTGCGGCCAGGGGATGGTGGGCCCCTGGGCTTCTGCAGCGGAGAGGGCACCCCCAGAACAGCCGTGCCTCCGGGCTGCCCCAGCGAGGCGCTTGACAGCGAGCCCTGGGGAAGTTGGGCAGCTGTGAGTTTGCCTGTCGCCGTTAAGTGCCCTTAGGATGCAGTGATTAAGGAATTAGGCTCTCCCTCCGGGAGGGGCACTGCCTGCGCTTGAGAACTCGGTGCAGAGAAAAAGGACAGAATGATGCTGTCCGAGCAAGCCCAAAAGTGGTTTCCTACCCACGTGCAGGTCACAGTGCTCCAAGCCAAAGATCTTAAGCCAAAAGGCAAAAGTGGCACCAATGACACATACACTATAATTCAGTTGGGCAAGGAAAAGTACTCCACCTCTGTAGCTGAGAAAACCCTTGAGCCAGTCTGGAAGGAAGAGGCCTCTTTTGAGCTACCTGGATTGCTAATGCAGGGGAATCCAGAGAAATACATTCTTTTCCTCATAGTTATGCACAGGTCCCTGGTGGGTCTGGATAAGTTTTTAGGGCAGGTGGCAATCAATCTCAATGACATCTTTGAGGACAAACAAAGAAGGAAAACAGAGTAAGTTATGTAATTTATTTTGAATTTGGGGGAGATTAACTATATCTTATTTATGGATATTCTGTTCTTGGAAATTATTTGTATAGCTGGGGCATTGGTTTTGGATTGAAATATGACCTAGTTTTAAGCACCATATCTGCACGAATCTGAAGTAAAAATAGCCCTTGTGAAGAAATATTTTTTAAATGGAGGCATTAATGATCCATTACTCTCTCATTTTTAAGGTAAACATCTTAAATAATTGAATATTTTGCACTGAATTTTAAGTAAACTGACATTGTTTCACTACTTATAAGAGGACTGGATCACATAACATATGTTCAAATTGTTATGATCATTAAACATTACAATTTGCCAGGAAATGGAACATCAGAAAATTAAATCCACCAATATAAGGTCTCATATTGAACTCTGAAGCTGTCAAAAGATAAATTACCAAATTTAGAGCTCAGTATTTCATTGCAGATTTACAAACACAAATTGGCTTTTATTTTAGCTCAACCATTTTTCGGGGTCAGTACATCTTGATGGAGTCTAAAGCTGTTAAAAGAAAAAAATTTTAAAAGTGTTTACAAACATTCCTAACCTTGAATACACGCTAACATTCTCCTGTGAATTTACAATGTATTGGAGTTAGTATATTACTTCAGAATTAATTTTGTAAAGCCAGCGTGTTTAGACTATGTTAAATGCTCTCAGATTGGAGACAGTGATTCAGTTCTTGTGATGAAGTGATTTAATGACCTCTTCACTGCAAACATGACCTTTAACCTACGACTTTTAAGCTTAGGATAGATATAGTCTCATTTAAAAAAGGATAATATAAATTAGCACTTGGATATTATGTCTTAAGTTGAAAAATGATATGTTTTTAGAGATAGATATACTCACCCTTCCTTAAACCTGTAATTATTCTGATCTGAGAGAACCTTAAGATTAACGGAATTAATGAGAGAAAAATATAGGTTGAATTTATAAGAGGACTTCCAAGTTTCCAAAGCAGCTTTGGTGTTTCTTTCAGTCATAACTGAAATTTATTTGCCCTTTTAAAAACTTTTGGTAATGGTAACTTTCTTGAAGTTCGTGTTAATTTCTTGTATTTTAGAACAAGTGTGTCTTATTATTTTCTGTACATCTTCCTGCAGTCTTCTCTTGATTTGTGTTTTTATTTTTATTACATTTTTTTAAATTAGGACTTCGTGTAAGATTTAATATGTGAAGGGTAAAAGGGTAGAGAGATAAGAAGTACTAGGAATGCAAGAGGAAAACTGGTAAATATTTAATTAGGAGATAATATTTTAAGAAAAATTTTCAAAGAATGTAAAGTTGAATATATACGGGTGATTTTTGACAACTGTTACCTCCAAAATGGCATTGTTTCCTCTGAGGAGTTCTTCATCAAATTGAAACTGAAAAATGGATAATCAGCAAATAATTTGCTTCAAATCACCAATTTTGGATGACACTTGCTCTATAATATTTAAAGTGCTTTGAATGTAAACTTTTAAGTATATTGTAACTGCAAATTTTATGCTGCGTTTTTGGGTAGTTTTTATGTTAATGAATGACCTATTACAGGTCTTCTCTGAAATCTAAATTTTCTGAGTGAAAGTAGGCCCAACTGTGAATCCAGAGATTCAGAGGATGAAATGAGTTTTTAAAATTCCTTCTTGTTTTACTCCTTATCTTTGGCAGCATCCGAATGACAGTATATTTGGCCATAAGCAACTCTCTCCTATCGTGGTCTCCCTCCAGAAATTCTCTATTGACTACTATATAAAATTCATTTGAACTTTCAGGGGGAAAATACTTTTAAATGTTCTCAACAGGGCTTGTGATGTTATTGCATGCAAAGTGATTTTCAGATGTTATTAAATCCCATTTTCGTTGTGGATGAATGAGGACCACATATTTGATGAGATAGCTTTATTGGTAATATTTCTAGTTTTTTAATATATTTAATAGCTTCCTTTTCCAGCACAGCTGTGCATGTGGCACAGTACGAGATGAACTCGAGCCGCCGGTGTATTGCAAGAAAGATATTTAATATTCTGCACAGTGCTGAGCCTTGTCGGCATATCCCCAAGTGCTTTTTAGAAAACCGGTATGAGTGATGAAGGCTACCAGCTGATTTAGAAGTCCCATGAAACTGCTGGGTGTGACACTTTATACTCTTGACACTGAAGACAAGTATTTACAGCTTGTCTTCCAATTGTGTCATGATAGGCAAAGAAATGTGATGGCGAAAACTATTACTTTACTTATTTTTATAATTTGAGATTAAATGCCTTTCTTTCTTTTTTTTTTTTTCTTTTAAGGAGAGGGAAAGGGCCTGAGCCAGAACATTTTGAGTGGGGCATGGAAAGAGAACTTCTGTATCTCCCACTTTTATGGGTGTCTGGGTTGGTTCTGGCTTGAGATTTAAGGAAATAATACAATGTTTAATAATAGAACGGTAAAATCGTTCATGCTGTTATGTAATATCTATTGATTTTTTTACAACAGGAATGGGTAATGTTGATTTTTTTTTTTTTTTTAAATGCTCATGAAAAGTAGTAACAATCAGAGTCCCTAGAGTTAGGTATGACTCAAACACATGCAGATTTTAGGACTTTTGTGTGAGTCTCTGCATTGCACCTGTGTCCTGGCCTCTGGCACCCTTCCTGCCAATCTTGTCCTGTTTCTGACCACACAGCACCAATTGCTTGGGAATAGTTCCCACATGTGTGGTGGTTTTTGAACATGGACCTGTGCCCACTAAAAATTGAACAGAGGCCATATACAGTTTAAAAACAACACTCCAGAGGTGAAAAAAAAATCAGCATTAATCCACTAAGCCCCAAATGCTGTGTCTTCATTTTATCTTTCTGAAGCCTGGGAAAATAAGTGCTATCTCTGGAATGATTCTTGCAGGTCTCATTAAGACTTCCCCATTATATCCCTTTCAAAACAAAGCAGCTAAAGTAGTTTGTCATGCCTAAATTTTAAGTTTTATATATTTGTTAAAAGTTCTTTGCAGTTTTTTTTTTCTTGAAGGGTGGGGAGAGGATGATGGAAAATACACTGTATTTAGAATTTGTATTCAAATACTGACTTGCTTGATTCTTTAAAGCTTACCTGAGTAGTGTTCCCTACCATAAAACAAAAACAACACAACACACACAGAGTTGTAGCTTGGTTGTGTTAAGAGTATAGTTTTAGAAAAAAATATTCAATAAACATTTATTGAGTGCAAGGCAAACTGCCTTCAAGGAGCTTGCCCTTTAGCAGGAGAAGACCTGCGTTGCCTTCTTCCTTGGTTGTCACTGCCTCCTGATTGAACACAGCGTTCTGTAACACGTGGCCAGCCCTGCCTTTAACCTTATTAACATTTGTGGTTCATCAAATAGTAAAGAACTTCTATTTTCATGCAGATGTTACTCATCAACTTGGATATTTTCCTTATTGACTTTAATCTGACATTGGCAAGTTACTTAGCCTTTGTGCCTCAATTCCCTCATCTATGAAAAATGGATGTTAAAAGTAGATGATTGATTTGGTCTTATTTCTGAAATTCAATGAGTTTTGATTACTCTCACCTCCTACTATCTATTGGGTTATTGGTTTATTTTTTTCCTCAGATTTGCTTTGATTTGTTGTATACATGGAAGAGGACATGCTTAGGTTTTTTGTTTTTTTTAAAGATTTATTTATTTATTTGAGACAGAGAGAATGAGAGAGACAGAGAGCACATGAGAGGGGGGAGGGTCGGAGGGAGAAGCAGGCTCCCTGCTGAGCAGGGAGCCCGATGTGGGACTCGATCCCGGGACTCCAGGGTCATGACCTGAGCTGAAGGCAGTCGCTTAACCAACTGAGCCACCCAGGCGCCCGAGGACATGCTTAGGTTTTTTGTTTTTGGTACACTTCTTGCAAAGTATATTCACTTATTTTGTGTAAAGCCTGGATGTTACAGAGTATTTCCCATGTACTATCCATTAGAAGCATGTCTCCCCCCTTGAAAATGGCTTTATTTTCCAGAACTGGGAATTAATAACAGGGTGTATAACCTTGCTTTTCGAGTATTAAATTTTGTCTTGTTCAAGGTTCTCTATTCCACAGAGTTTATTGCTGTCATTTTTTATTTCTAGTCCCTGTGTCTTCAGATTTCAATATTTGCTTCAAGGGCGTTTCTCAATTTAGGGTCTTGGGGTAATGCTTCCTATTATAAAATATTTTATTTTTAAAAAACTGCTTGCTTTGATGCAACTAGATCTTAATTGATTGAATTGCTTCAAATTAATGAAGAAAACATTTCTCTCGTGTGTAACTTGCTGAGATGGAACTGGTATGGATGCTTTGTGCCAATTTTCTCTCCTGCCTGGAAAAGACCCATGAACTGGTCTTCCACCTGATGGATAGTAAACATAGGTTTCTTCTGGCATATCTTCCTGGTAACAAGGAGAGAAAGTACTAATGTAAAATTAGATCAGAGTTCCTTTGTAGCTAAGAAAATTTGTTACACTTGGTTAGAGCTGTATTTAAGTAATAACCTGTGTGCAGGTTATGCTTCATTGTTAAGTAATGTGAAAACACTGTAGAAACTCTTCTAGGCTTGATTTTGCAATTTTTTGGCTGTTTTCCCTGTAGAATAACCACTTGTATCACTGACCACTGGAGACTTTCTTGTGGATAAAAATACTATGAACAAAACCAAAACAAACTTGGCTTCGTATATAGTAGCCCCCTCGTATCCACGGGGATACGTTCCAAGACCCCCAGTGGGTGCCTGAAATTGTGGCTAGTACCCAATCCTAGATATGCTATGTTTTTCTCTATATGTACATACCTATGATCAAGTTTAATTTATAAATTAGGCACAGTAAGAGATCAGTAGTACAATAGAACAGTTATATACTGTAATAAAAGCAATGCGAATGTGGTCTCTCTCTCTTATTGTCCTGTACTCACTCTCCTCGTGCTGATGTGAGATGATAAAATGCCTCCCTGTTGAGATGAAGCGGGGTGAATGACATAGGCTTTGTGACGTAGCATTAGGCTACTACTGACCTTCTGAGGATATGTCAGACAGAGGATTGTCTGCTTCCAGGACTCGGTTAACCGCTGGTACTGAAGCCGTGGATAAGGGGGACTGCTGGAACATCATTTGACAATGGGCAGTGCAATTCAGCAAACTGACTACAAGCATAAGATTTGGCTCCAATTAAAATAATTTTTCTTTGGTATTGTTACAGTAGCAATAGTAAATGAAGCAAATAGATTCTAACAGGAAGCATTTAAGCTTGCTTTTTCAAAAACTTTACAGGATTTATGACTATTTGTCACTTCCTACATTTTACTCGTTTTTCATACTTTATTCAGGAGAAGGCTTTGACCCACTTGATACGAATCTAAATTACATCTTAGGTAATTTTCACAGTGAGCAAACTATAATGCGGTGGTCTCCAATGTTAACGAAATTCTTTCAATAGTTTTTACAGAAGAAAAACGGGCTAAATATTTAATTATTAAAAATGGGGTCATTATTGTATAATGCTCAAGAGTAGTGAACTGATGAATTCTTTCATAGCCTTTACCTCAATGTCTTTTAACATTAACAAAGGTTTTTAGGCCACTAGCAATGCTTATGTCAGATGGACACAGAAGTGCTGTCGTGCTTAGATTGCCTTGACGTGTAATAGCTTTACCTGAAAACCTATTTATACATAACAGGCTCGTATCCTCTCTGCATTATGAGTTACAACCCAGTTTTTTCCTTCTCTTTAAGGTGGTTTAGATTAGAATCCAAACAAGGAAAAAGAGCCAAAAACAGGGGTGAGATAAAGGTCAATATTCAATTCATGAGGAACAATATGACAGCAAGTATGTTTGACTTATCAATGAAGGACAAAACAAGATCTCCTTTTGCAAAATTAAAAGATAAGATGAAAGGTAGAAAAAATGATGGGACATTTTCTGATACGTCTTCTGCAATCATTCCAAGTTCTCACATACCCGATGCCAATACTGAATTTTCAAGTGGTGAAATACAGATGAAATCCAAACCAAAAAAGCCTTTTCTTTTGGGTCCTCAGCGACTCTCTTCAGCACATTCAATGTCTGACTTAACTGGGACCCACATATCTTCTGAGAAACTGAAGTCTGGCACCACTGGTCAAACGCATCTTCTTGGACGGCAGATAGATTCCTTTGGAGCAGTTCCGGAAAGTGGTAAGTGACACCTTCTAATTGTATCCTTAGTGATCCGAACTACCGTTGTAATTTTTAAATAAGTCTAACTTAGAAAGTTAGAAAATAAAAATTGCAATTTCTTGGTAGTTTCTAAGTTTAGTCGTCAACTCTTTATTGAGTGCTGAGTATGCTCAAAAGTGGTAAGTTTATTAAAGGCAGAACTTGTCTGTATTCAGCATTGTGTTTATATTATTAAGTGATAACAAAAATGAGTCCCAGTTGCTTTTCATGGCCTCGCCTCTTTTTTTCCTGCTGTTTCTTTGGTCTTGAAAGCCTGAAGCATAAATAAATGTTCCATTTAATCAGAACGTTCCTAGAAAAAAAATCTTGTATGTTCAGAAGTAGCAAAGTATATTTAATGCTAATGATGACAAAAGTCTTTGAGAATTTATAGCACCTTTATGCCCACCAGAACCTCTAGTTTTGACATTATAGCTTATGTGATTTTTTTTTTTCTGAGCTGAGTAAATTACTGATTGTCTAGCAATATGCTAATTATCATTAGCCTACCTACTTGTGCTATACTTTACCATTTTAAGATTGTTTTCCTTGATTATTTTAAAGGTTAATATCTTTAGCTAATTGCTCTCATTCTAAAAGCAGCAGTATGCACACAGAATGTGTCAAGTAGTGTGATGTAATGTGTCACTGATTATATGCTAACTACAAAATTGTTTGCAGGAAGTCTCAAATCTCCACACAGAAGAACATTAAGCTTTGATACTTCTAAAATGAACCAACCTGACAGCAGTGTGGATGAAGGTGAATCGTCTCTCGGAAGACAGAATGACCCATTTACAAATGTGACTGCTTCATTACCCCAAAAATTTGCAACACTGCCAAGGAAGAGAAATCCATTTGAAGAAAGCAGTGAATCATGGGACAGCAGCATGAATTTATTTTCAAAATCAGTTGAAGTTAGAAAAGAAAATAAAAGAGAGAAAAGGGAGAAAGTTAGCCTGTTTGAAAGAGTGACTGGAAAAAAAGATAGCCGAAGATCTGATAAACTTAACAATGGGGGATCTGATAGCCCTTGTGACTTGAAATCACCTAATGCATTTAGTGAAAATCGTCAGGACTATTTTGATTATGAGTCAACTAATCCGTTTACAACAAAATTCAGGGCTTCAAATATAATGCCATCTTCAAGGTAAGCCTAACATTGGGGGAAATTGTGCTATTTTGAAAAATATTATACTTGAAAGTATCAAATATCCCTTTTAAATACTTGAATGTTTTAAATTCCTTTTATTTGACTTGAACAAAATTCTTATCTTATTTTTATAATTAATTATGGAGCCAGGCAACATTGCATACATCTTTGGAATTGAACTTTTTATCTTAGAAGGATAAAAGATTATTAATCCCTACCCTAGTCTCTTTCTACTTCCCTGAGCAAGAAACTCACTGAAACTTACGAAGAGAACGTCCTAGCTTTTGATGAGACATGGTGAGAGTGAATCACCACTGGGTGTTAATTCAGGCCAGAAATTAGGTGATATGTTATGTTTCTAGATACTATTTTCCAGGGATTAGTTCACGGGCTCTCTGGAGAGGATTAGTGGACCAATAGCAGCCCATGGGCTGTTCTTTAAGAAATACTGGCTTAGGTTAAGTATTAATGGTTTTCATCGTAGGCGTTAACTACCGTTATCAAATGTCTGTTTAGAAGCAGCTTTCATTTGTGAATGTTTACTGGAATTTTGTGACCCTTGTGGGTACTCTAAATATATCAAAGAGTTTTCTATATGATGACTTATGGTCATAGGAATAATCACTATCATGATATAGATTTTCAGAATCTGAGTTCTCAGTTACATATATAATGGTACTTTTCTTCTTCCTTAGTACAAGTTGGAACTATATACCTTTAAATGAGATTATAGATTTTGCAGAAGTGAACGGTGGAATAGCTGTTTAAAGAAAACTTAGTCAAAGAATAAGATGAATTTATTGGAAGCCTAAGCAGTTATGGAATAGCAGGGTAGAGTGTTTGCCATGGAATGTAGTTTTTCCTCAAGGCAATAACATATAGAATACCAGCCTGAGTGGGAATCCTGGCTCAATAGCTCTGTGACCTCTATAAACCTCATCGTCTCCATCTTTGAAACAAGGAAAAGAATACCTGCTTGGTAGCATTGGGTGATGATAAATTATAAATCAAGTACATGGTATAAAGCCAGGGCCTAAATAGGGAACCCGTGAATGGTGGCTGTTACTACTATGTTTTATTATACTGTCATGTCATATTTTATTCAAAAAGTGCTTTGTTTTGTCCCACCATAAACAGAAAGTGTAGTATTAACAAGCACCCTTTTAGACCGTGCTCTCCCACCTGTCTTCTGATCTTCTACCGATGTGTTCAAGTATGCAGTTAACATTTTCAAGGGAAACGTGTATTTCTTTTTTTTTTTTAATTTTTTTTTTAAGATTTTATTTATTTGCGAGAGAGAGAATGAGAGACAGAGAGCATGAGAGGGAGGAGGGTCAGAGGGAGAAGCAGACTCCCTGCTGAGCAGGGAGCCTGACGTGGGACTTGATCCCGGGACTCTGGGATCATGACCTGAGCCGAAGGCAGTCGCTTAACCAACTGAGCCACCCAGGCGCCCCGGGAAACGTATTTCTTTCATTTTCTTTTAGCAGTAAATATTTGCTGTGGCTTTAAAAAGTATTGCTCAGTTTTCTTTATAAACTATACTCCAAAAAATATATTTTTATCGTGTGGCATTAATGTTTTTTCGAAGAGTCCATAGTTTCGTTGTGCTACTCAAATACTTTATTTTGGTATTTCACATCGCGTATTCCACATATTGTCTTAAGTCCTAAATTATAGAGGTAAATAGAAATATATTTGCTTTTTCTCCCTTTTGCTAAACTTTTTTTTGAAGAAGATAATGAAAAACAACCGTCTGAGGTAACTTAGAGATTGGGTACTTTATATAATTTTAGACTCAAAAGCAAGAAAAATGGGAAGTGGTAAGAAAATAATGTTTTTAAATTATGGCAGCATGGGGAAAAATAAGTGTCCTCAAATCTTTAATTGCCCTATACTTGGGCTGTTTACATGGATTGCCACGGGTTTTTAAAGTGAGTGTGGCATTTTGCCAGATTTAGGCTTTGTTTGGGCGACTTCAGGACAAATGCTGTTTCTATCAAAATTAGAGCTATTTCTTGATAAATGCATAAAATGCTTGCAAGTGTGTAAAACAGGATTTTTACATTTTAAGTCTTCCTCTTCTTCGTGTTCTTTGGGATGCCAGGTATGAGGCCAAAAACATTGGTAGGTTCCTGGGAAGTTCCTCTTCCTCTGTGTGTCGAAAACCGTGTTTGTGGTAAATAACATTTGCAGTTAAAGGGTTGCTCTAATTTATAGTGTACAAAAGAAGGATTGACTATAAGTAGATCTAGGAAGAGAGTGCAGTTGGAAGTTCTGGAAAGCAGCTTGATCTTGAGTGGAATTTGGGAGGATACAGTCGAGGTAGTTTCGTCTTTATGTGGCTTTGTGTTCCTGTTTCTCCTGCCGACATCAGCCCTCAGTTCTGGGAGACATTTTAGATTTCTCACGTTCACATCTCAGTCAAATGCACTTTGGAAGCTAGAGACTCCTACCACGAGGACATGTGCTGCAGGTTATTTTTTCCAGTAGCGCTAGATGGATCTATTTAGAGTCTCCTGGACTCCTGTGACTGGCGTCTGTGAGAATACTGAGCAGAGTGAAGGGTAAACTCTGTGGCTGTGGACCTGCATCATGCTCTTTGTGAGTGAGCTGGCTCACCTGGGATCGCAGGTGCAGGGGAACCGTGCTACTGCCCTGCAGGGGGATAGGGTGTGATTAAACCTGGAGAATTTTCTTTATCCCGAAAAACTTGAAAGTACTAAGGAACGCTTTCTTAGAAGTCAGAGTTTTTATTTCTTAGTAAAGAAAAAGTAAAATCCACCTGAAGAAATCACCTTGTAAACCCCCCAAAATACCACCTTTTGCTTCCGTTCTTTTAATAGGTCCTATAATAGTCTTGCATAAAACCGATAGGAGAAATGAACAGAGAACGGGGTTCTTTGAAACCCTTTGCTGTCCTGCACTTACTAGTTTGCGGCTTCCTTCCTCTTACCTGCCCCTCCTCTTTGAAGCCTTGCTTGCTCTTGTAGGGAGAGGTAGTTGATCCTTGTGGGGCAGCCTTAGTCTTTTCTTACGTTAAGTCTTACTTTTTGTGGGCATCCCTTTGTTCACCAATAGACCAGTCACTGATCTCCTTCCCACCACCATGAACAGCTTGAGGGCAGCGTCTGCATTTCATTCATCTTTCCACCCGTAATCTCCAGTCTGATGCTTGGTAGGTAGTGGGTGTTAGAAAAAATCATTTTTGAATCACTGAACACAGAATAGCAGACCGATTTCCTAAAATGTGCTTTTATTCCTTTAGGCTCCTCTTGCAGCCCAGTGTGGGCTGAAGATCTTCTGGTACACTGAAAACAGATGCACAAAGGCAAATATGTACATTTTTACGTAAAACTCAGCTTTAGTCAAAACCTGAGTGAGTGTCAAAGGGCTCTTGAAATTTAATATTCAGACCCTACATAGCACATTTCTGGAGTTTCTTAAGAACTCCGTGTTAAGTAGGTTATCAGCTGTCATAAACAACCCCAGATCTCGGTGGCTTATCACAGTCAAAGTGTGTTACTCGTTGTTGTCGCCGCCTGATTCACGATGACGGGGAGGAGGGAAGTGGGTGTTTTGCTCCATGTGGTCATTCAGCTCCACACCGTTATTCAGGAACCAGGCTCCTTTCTTCTTGTGGTGCCACCATTTACCACACGGCCTGCAGGGACATACAGCAGGGGCAGAGAGCCGAGGGTCACGTGTGGCACGTCTTCCTGTGCCAGGCCTGGCCGTGGTGTGCATCACCTCTACAGCTGTCCCCTTGGCCAGAGTCCATCGTGTTCCAACCCCAGTGCAGCCAGGGAAGAAATCTGGCTCGGCGATGGACCCAGAAGAGACTGAGTTGGGTGTGGTGAGGGCACCTCATTATGTTTGTGGTCTGTGCCAGTTCTGAGAAGTCTGGATACCAGCACTTGGCATGCTGCGCGACTTCTACTGCACATGCGCTGGAAAGTGTAGTTGGAATTCTTGCCATTTTCAGGAAGATGTTTCATCAGTTTATGATTGGTATTGTTGTTTGTGTTTTCAAATTATGGCTACTCTTGCTTTTTAATTATAAATCACAGGTAGTTTGGTGTCATCAGTCTCAACTAATGTGTTGTGTGGTTAACCCCACAGTTTGTAAAGAAATGCTTGTTTGCATCAGCAGTTACATAGTTTTCCAAAAAACACAACAAAAAAACCCTCAGTGTTTGTTATGCCATTTTTAATCATTTGTTCACAGCCATGTCTTCTTTAACACTAGGCTGGTCTTCCAGTGGAAAGTGGAAATGGTGGGTGTGTTCAGCAAACAGGATGTCCTGTTTTGTTTTTTTTTTAAAACAGACACACAGCTAGACTCTTAGCTAGGTGGGGACAGGTGATGAAGTTCTGGCTTATTGAAGAGTTCGTGGAACAGATGTCTACCGCGTCCAGGTCTGGTCCATGAAAATGTCCTATGCAGTCAGCTGTATTGCCTCTCTTCTTTAGTACCTTAGGCCAGGGTTTGGCAAACAAGGCTGGGGGCCCAGATCTGGCTTGCTGCCTGTTTTTGTAAATTATGTTTCAGCTGCCCACAGCCTAGCCACTGGTTTGTGGCTACTTCTGTCCTACAGCGGTAGCGTTGAGTCGATGTAACAGAGACTGTGTGGCCTGCAGAGTTTACTGAAATCGCTTGCTCAGCCCTAGGCTGGCTGAATGGGGATCTTTGAAAAGGGCAGAGCCGTAAGACAGGGCAGCCTGGGTCCCTGAATGTGGAAGTCCACCTAACCAAGCATAACTATGAATAAACCTTATCTGAATGAGACATTCTGAGACTATTAAGTGAACTGCGGTTTTTGCATTTATTTATCACAACACTTAGCATTATTATTTCTTAGTATTTAGGGTACAGGAGCCATGGTAACTTTGGTCTGTTTGAAAAGCCTAGTTCAAAAAAATTTAAGAACCACTGATTTGTAACACCAAATCCAAACTCTTCTAACTTTCAAGACTTACTGTATTTTAGGCTTTTCTTGATGGTCCAACTTTTCTTTTACTATTCCTTATCTCTCTGTTCTAGGTAGGTTAATTTCCTTACCTCTCTCCTCCGAGGCCCTTGTAAACCTTGCTATGCCCATTCCTTAGCTCAGTCCTGGAATGCACTTAACTCATCTGAGTGTGCTCAGCCTATCCTTGAGGCTAAAAACTCTTTAATTCTTTCTCAATTAATAACATGGTGTTTCCCTTTGGCTTTCTGCTGATATAGAACATAACTGCTCTAGGATATCTATTGTGTCTGGGTCTTAGTCTTCGTTACTAAGTTATCTAAGCTTCTTAATAGCTATGCTGAATCTTGTCTTGTGGGTGCCCCACAGCCTCTAGATGAGTGCATGTCCTCAATGCTGATCATCAGCGCCTCCTGGGGATTTCTTTTCAACTGCAATTTGTTGGGTCCTATCTCAGACTGAATTAGATAGAATCTTTAGTGTGAATGGGCCCTGAAATGAAAATCAGCATTTTTAAAACTTCCCACTGATTCTCTGTCAGGTTTAAAAAGTACTGATCTAACTTATATCATGTATTTCTTAAGACTTCAGTAATTACTAATTGATGAATAGAAATCTGCAGTTCTGTTGGTAAACTGATAGTTGAATAGATGACTTAGTCACATTCACTTTGCTCACAGGGCCCTAAGTAAGGTGGAGGACACAGGAGGGAGGTCAGCCAGACTAAAACAGGGATGTGGAGAGGAGTATAAGATTTGGCTGAATAGCTAAGAAACATCTAAATTATGGTAGGCATTTAAGATCAGGCAGAAATTGTCTGAGTATTTAATATTTATGGCATCTGTGGATGAATTGTTTCTCAGAGTTCAGGTAAAACCTAGACATCAGTAGTGATGAACAACACTTAGAAAATATGCTTGTGTTTATATGCTACCTATCATAACTTGAACAGAAACTCTGTGGTGTGTGTTCTTCTGAGACTCCATGAGAAAGTTTAGGATTGAAGGACTGCCCCCAGTTAAGAGAATTCATTACCACAAGGAGAAAGTTTGTTGAGTATGTCTTATTCTGAAATGTAAAAAAAAAAAAAGTGTGTGTGTATACATATATATATATATATATATATATATATATATATAAGCATACTCTGTATGAAGAGCTGATGTTTGATTTTAGAAAGGAAGCTCATTGGAGAGCAAGAACTTAATGGGAAATATTTTTACCAGAGAATGTTGATTTGGGAGTATTCTTCTATATGTGACTCATACAAAGAACATGATTTCCCTTCATTATTTTCTGCCTTATTGTCATTGTGAATATCATGTAGCAAACTCCTAGTTGTTCTATTTAACTTAATGGTATGTCTTATAATATCACTCGTGGTGTTATTGATTCTATTAGAGCATATATGCATATATTTCCATTTACAGTATTTACTGTGGAAAAACCTACATGTTGCTTAGCTGGTGAAACAGTTATTTTTTAGGACAGTACAGAAATAGTGTCTTAAGATTAAGAACTCCTGTCTATCACTAATATTTTATGATTTTGCATGACAGTATGCCTTTTACTTTTGGGATCAGGTTGACCTACATCCCTTTTTCCCTTCGTCCTTTCTTTCTTTCCTTAACTCATCAATTCCTGTCTATGGTTGCATCATACCTTTCTTAGGTATGGTTACCTAGAATGTATATTTAAATGTTTCTAATTTTTACAAATTGGTTACCTAGAATGTATATTTAAATGTGTTTCTAATTTTTACAAATCACCATAGGCTTATAAGCATGTAGTCGTTATTATGAAGTTATATAACATGTCCATGAAAAAAAAGGTAGACTGTTTACTGTAGGCCTACAT
Source organism: Neomonachus schauinslandi (assembly GCF_002201575.2). Taxonomy (NCBI): domain Eukaryota; kingdom Metazoa; phylum Chordata; class Mammalia; order Carnivora; family Phocidae; genus Neomonachus; species Neomonachus schauinslandi. Next base: position 141,740,979 of record NC_058408.1, on the reverse strand, counting down.
TTTGATTTTAAAAAGTTAGAGTAAACAAATGTTCCAAAAGAAACGATCCTATTCATAGTTTTAAAATGCTCCGTATGGACCTTTTTTTTTTTCCCCTATATGAGTTTAAAGCTCAGTCTCTGGCATAATAAACCTTAACATGTATAAGGTTTATTTTAATAGCAGTATTTATTTTTTGTTCATATTTGTCTAATATTAAAGATAATTTTGCCCTCATTCATGACAGGCCATAAATCTTTTACACAGCTGAAACTTCGTGGCCTCATTTACAAGACAGAAAACAAAAACTTTTGAATGATTTTTAGAGCCATTAATCCATTAGTGTCCAGGGATTTGCAGAATGTATCCAATGAAGCAGAGTGACTAGAAACATGAAATATGCAATATGATTAGTTCCCTTAACACTAACTAGAACTTTTATGCTAAACTCCCCAGATACTGCTTGAAACTTTTTTACCCTTTGTCATCCTAATACTCATTATAATAGCTCTCATTAATTGGTACATCTCCCAATGGGTTAATTTGCAGATACCAACCATGCCATCCTTTTGCTACCTCACTAATGCAAATTGATATTTATAGACTTCAAAATTGAAAACAAAAAAAGCTCTGTAACAAAAAAAGACAAAACTTTGCTAAGTCATTGTTGTTATTATTATTTTGAGTTGAGAGATTGAGATACAGAGAGATTTTGTGAGAGAAGAAAACCAGCCAAAAAAATCCACAAAAACTACTGTAGGCTAATAAACTGATGTGAAAATTTCTCAATTTACAGCACTTGACAGGTGCTAAAAGAAAAGCATCTTTAATTTTAATGTGTTGTTAGGACCTCTTTAGAGAGACTGTACAAGTTATTAACAAGGTCCTCTGAGACAGGAGACGGGTAATTAACAAGACCTATGGAGATATAGTTTAGGTAATTAACGAGCTCTTAGGCACTGGACACAGGATAACACAACGAGTCCCCTAGTTAAAGAGAACAGGTTGTTATGATATGATCAAATACAAGATAATAGTATGTAAGTCCTTCTGAGGTTTCTGATAGGAAAGTATTAAGATTATATTCCAGTGACCCCAGTGCAAATCAATATGTAAATTTTAACTTTTAAGGTAGAATTTGAGAGGATTATTTCTTTGTCAAACCAACAAGCTTGTTACATGTAGATTAATAATTGTTGTTAATTGCCATTAATGAACATGTGTATTTTGAGAACAATACATTGGAAAGATATAAATTATATGATTCTAAATTATTTTAGACATTTATTGTTCTGTTTCTTTTTCACCAGTGGCCTGTTGGGTAAAATTGTCTATTCCAGATTGACCTTACTTTCCTTATCCCCTTTAAAGCTGTCGGGATCTGGCCATTGAGGAGGCTGTTCTTCACCAGTGTAGTTTTTATGTGATATGCACAGCGCCACTCAGGTTGATACGGTACTTTCTAGGTTGAGACTTGATATTCCCAATTTCAGACATTTGGCATAGTTATTTCCTGCATAAATTTGAAATTGTTGGGGTCTGAATCGAGTTTTGGTTCAGAAAACTCCCACAGTCAGCAGACCTTTATTATAAACATGTTATACTTTGAAGATTAAAAATAAAAAGAAAGCCCTTGCATGTCTCCTGATTCATTCCATTGCCTCTTCCGTGTGACAACTCCAGTCCTTCCAGATGATTTTTTTCTGAATTTCAGATCTGATAATCAAGTGACACTTTCATTTGCATTATTTTTGGAATATTTACTATACAAGAAAATCAGAGGTTTATTAATATATAAATTCCTGCTCTTAGAGTTCATAGAAATGGGCCTGTAAATATTAGGTCTCCATTCCATGCTAAGGACTGGACATTGTAGAGGCAGTGGGGAACCATGAAGATTTTTAAGTTAGGTTGTGATATGATCAGAGTAACATCTTAGATAATAGCCCTGTGATGTGGGGGAGACTGGTAGGGACAGGAATGGGAAGGGGGAGGACTTGGGGCAGAAAACCGATTAGAAAGTTAGTATGGTTGTGAAGGTGAGAGTGGATGGAGGTTACTTGGCAGCGAGGATGGAAAAGAAGGGAACATCTTGGAGATACATTCCTTTTGTATGTGGAGGTTGGGATGGTAGGGGATTGGTAAAGGAAAAGAAGCAACGAGGATTATTCCAACGATGTATCTTTAATCGGTGTCTTAAATTTGATGAAACACAGCATGTAAAAATTGTACAGACGGTCCCCAACTTATGATGGTTCAGCTTATGAATTTTCAACTTTACGATGGTAAAGTGATATGCATTCAGTAGAAACCATACTTCAGAATTCTGAATTTTGATCTTTTGCTATGCCTGGGATATGCCGTAGGATTCTCCCTGGTGAGGCTGGGCAGCAGCAACTGCAGTTTGCAGTCAGCCACGTGATCGCTAGGGCAGACAACTTAACCATTCTCGACTCATCCAGCCATCTTGTTTTTCACTTTCAGCACAGTGTTCAGTAAACTACATGAGATATTCACCACTTTATTACAAAATAGGCTTTGAATTAGGTGATTTTGCCCAATTGTAGCCTGATATAAGTGTTCTGAGCACATTTAAGATCGGCTAGGCTAAGCAATGATATTTGGTAGATTAGGGGTATTAAATGCATGTATTTTCAATTTACAATGGGTTTACTGAGATGTAACCCCATTGTGAGTCAAGGAAGATCTATATTAACAACGTCAGGTCTGTTGTCAGAGTTGGCATTTTAGTCTTGATGGAGAGGTTTGAGGTTTTTTTTTTTTTTTTTATGAGGTGCTGTCTTGTTTATTTTAGAATTTTGTTTTAGAGATAGAAATTATGTGTTTTGAGTTGTTGAAGACAAGCAAGTTAGAATCAGTACACTAATTACGGTTCTTGAGAGTTTGTTTTTGAATCCTGAAACACACTTGGCTTCTTTAACACATTTAAAGTGTGTTCACCTTAGAATTGTAATTACTACATGTATTTCTCTCCAGCAGTTTTGGCTTTACCAAATCTTGTCCCTGTTGGACTCCTTTTGTTAGTTTCTCATAAGAGAATAACTTCTGTTTCTTTTATATTTAGCCCTACTTCTGTGAACTCTACTTTCCCAGGCCCCTACTTTTATGTTTAGAACACTTCCTTTTCGGCCACTATGACTACATCACCTGCAGTTTACTTTTTGCCCTAACAATAAAGCTTTAACTTTTGAAACACATGTACTGTTTGTGTATTTTAATAAATGGTAGTAGTGGTACCTGTGGCAGGGTGTTCTAAATAGCTGCTGGTGATAGAAAATAAAGCAACTAATGTGATTATGAAATGATTTTCCTTTTACACATTTAGCTAGTTCCTAAGAATATTGGGATCCAGACATTTGACATTTGTCTCCTTGAACTTATATTTTAAGGATAAATGATTGCTCTTTGATGTGTTAAATACAGTATTAGTATATAACATAATTATAATATAAATATTAAAAGGTGATATATAAATGTGTATTATATATTAAATATAACGTATCATACATCAGGTAAAAAAATGTATATATTTTATGTATTTATGTATTTATTTTTTTAAAGATTTTATTTATTTATTTGACAAAGACACAGAGAGAGGGAACACAAGCAGGGGGGAGTGGGAGAGGGAGAAGCGAAGCAGGCTTCCCGCTGAGCAGGGAGCGTGATGCGGGGCTCTCCTAGGACCCTGGGATCGTGACCTGAGCCAAAGGCAGACGCTTAACGACTGAGCCACCCAGGCGCCCCTTATGTATTTATTTTAACCTTAGAAATCTTTCTGACAAAAGTGCTAATACCACTTAAATAGCAATTACATGACTCAGCTCTGCCTATAGTAAAGCTTAATTCAAATTGCCAGTTTTTAAAAATTGTTTTAACAGACATGTATGTGAAGCTCTACCAGGGCTGGGGGTGGGTGGCTTGAAGATAGAATTCATAGAGGATAAAGTCCTAGTAGCCACATAGGGAGAGGAACGTGTAAGCAGTGACCCATATTCCAGGCAGAATGAACTGTGTTGAACAGAGTTTACTGTAGAAAAGGTAAAGGAACAGTTTGCTAGAAATTGGAAAACGCTTCTTCAAGGAAGAGGCCTTTGAGCTTGTTCTTGGCCATCAGAGATGATTTTATAATTGGGGAATGAGTGGATAGACAGTTATTTCAGTAAATAGCAAGAAAGCTTATTTTTAAAAATTGAGAGATGCATTTTGAAGGAATATTTTATAAGTAATGACTATATACTCTTGTATCATTAGCTCTTTACTCACTACTTGGTAATTCTACCATTTCTTTTTTAGTTGGAGTCATGGAGCTATACTCCATGCCTGGTAGGTTCCTGAGGAAGTATGTTTGCTACTTTTAGGCTACCAAGGAGCCAATTAGTGAGTGCCCTGCAGCGGCTCTGCATTAGGTATAATGACCTCTTTGTTATGGATCCTGGAGTGGGAATGGGGGTGTTCAGGTTAATCACATATTTTGTTGACCAGAGGTATACAGTATATTTTGTTTCATAACGGATTTTTTCCTTTTCAAAGAAATTAAATGCCCCAAATAAATGAAAAATGGAAATCATACTGAACATAATTTAATACTTGATTCAGAATATATATATTTGATTACCTTCTTCCACTCAAAGATGTTATAATATAACATGAACATATAAATATAGCAATAGTAGAATATTGTAAAGGAAGTATAGGATAGGTATTAAGAGTTCAAATTTTGGATTCGGGTCTGGATTTGAGTCTGTTGAATAACTAGCTGTATGAACTTATCTAACCTTTCTAAGCCTCATTTTTTTCAGCTGTAAAATGGGATAAAGTGCTGAGCATGGTTTGCCACAGGGTGAACCTGGAAATGGTAGCCCTCGCTATGACCTCACTGCACAGTGTCTACAGAATATGTAATAGTTGCTTTAAATAAGTTAACTGAAATTATTTCCAAGTACTAATGTATTCTCAACTTAAAGTAGAATTTAGGAGCTCATGTTTCTCACTGACTAGTAGAGGATCTATACATTTGGCAGAAAACAATAAACTTGATAGTTTTTCTAGTTTCTTTCAAAAAGTATGTTCAATAATAATCTTTGATAAACTGAACCACATTGACATTAAGTAAAATATTCCAGGTATTAAGTAGAAAATTTGTTTTATTGCTCTACAAGGCAAAGGTATTATAATCAATAGTGCTCTAAAATCCTGTGTTCACAAATCCTTCCGTAGCGCTAATAAGGACAGGGCAGGGCAGACAGCTCAGTTTTGGCTTTTCCTTAAATCATGATGGAAATTTTCTAAACTCCCGTGGCTGAGCTTAGATTAAATTGTTAAAGATGACAGTTCAAACTCTCATTATAAGAAGGATAAATGCTACTTAACGGAAAACTCTTCAGAACATTCCAGAGTCCTCTGCAAAAAGGGTCTCTGCCTTAGGAAATTGAACACAGGCACCAGTGCATCCCTTCTAACCGAGATTTGAAGGTGGGCTCTTCCTTTCATTTCTTTGTTAAGGAGGGTGCCTTCTTTTCTCTCTGGTTTTCACTAAGAAGATAAGATTCTGCTTGAGGAGTCTCTGGACTCAAGGTTCTTTAATGTGCCTGAAATAATATTAATTGCATTTTTAGTATTTGTCATTCTGTTTTTAAAAGATATTCCTCACTTAAGAGAAAATATGCTTATAAACAGAAGTTAAATGTAAGATCTTTTTGTATTGCCATCAGTTTATTTTATGGAATAATAGGGATGGGTAGGGTCTTAAAATGTCACTTTTTGTGCCTGTTATCTTTAGACTACCAGGAGACAGTATGTATTAGGGTGACATTCTAAAAAAAGATGTTTTAGAACTTGATAATAAGGTATGGACATTGCTCTCCTGTCTTGTATAAGATTTGTTAATATTGTGAAACAGAGATGCATCAGGCGATGTCTCTGTCTTTAGATCCCAGGCAGGTAGATACAAAATATGTAATTAATTGTCCTAATTGGTGATGCAGTTAGTAAATGCTCAGAGAGCTAAAAATGACATTAAATGGGTAAGGTCAGGCAGTCTAGGCGTCGTGGAAAAGGTAGAATTGGCAGAGTCTCAAAGGATGGATCTAGGGAGAGAGGAAAGTGCTTTTATGAATGGAGGTTAAAATGAGACCCGGCAATGCGTTAAAAATGAGTGTTTTAAGTGGCTATCAGGGACCCACTACCTGGAATTGTTAAGGTCGGAGGTAGTAGTGGAAATTGGACCTTGTTAATGGGAATGTAGCATACCAGAATGAAGAATTTGCACCTAATTCTGTAATAAGTATAAAGATATTTTGGCCTTTGAGTGATGTGATGGAACACCCAATTTTGGGGACACCCAGAGAACAGTGATATGGGTAATGCGTATATAATACAGGCCTGAATAGGAAGAGACACGAAATCAAAGAAAAGATGCCAGTGAGACCTCGTTTCTAAGTGTGATTTTTAGATTCAGAATAAAAACTGTTTAGAGTGAAGAGTAATTTATTTATGTAGCTTGTAGGAACAGGACAATGGGGAAGTTATTGTGGCAGCAGAAATTTGCAAATATGACAAGGTACACTAAAAAAATCAGTGGATGCCTGTGTTTAAAATGTTTCTGTTTTTTTTTTTTTCCTTTTTTTAATAAAAGAACCATTCAGAAAAAGCTGGCTGAGGGATACAGTATAATATGCAATTTCCAATGAAATCATTATATTCATCTACTTTTCGAGGGGCTAGGGAGTATATTTTAATACAAAACAATAAATTCTTTTCCAGCAAAATTTTATAATTTCTTAGCTCTGTGAAACCAGCTCCTGATCACCAAGACCTGGTTTTTGAGGCTGGGCTTCTCAGCTGAGGGTGTAGTGGCCAGAAGTCTCCCAGTCACCCCAGCAGCTCTGCTTCCAAGGAGTATGCACAGGAGTCTGGGGTTTGTGTCACCTAATGGAGGGGCCCCGGTAAGTCTGGCTGCCTTGGGAGCCCCTCCCTGAAGGCTCAACAGAGATGACTGGCTGGGGAAGCAGATGCTTTCTGGCAGGAGCCTCATTGCAGGCTGTTTTTGAACATCTGAGGCCTTCCTGGTGACCAGAGGGCACCGTGGCTTCCTCTCCAGAACTTGGCTTTGTCCCAGGTACAGAGCCAGCTTGGAATGCTCTTGGCCCAGGATGTTGTGGGCTCTCTGGCCTTCTTTGCCTTGGCCAAAGGGACCCAGGGCCAACTTGCCTTGCCCGCCCCTCATGGAGGAGTTCCTGCGCCCAGGTTGTCCTCAGCCCTCAGCCTCTCACAGGAAAGGCTTATCAGGGTGCTTGGATTGGCCTTGATTACACAAGCCATAGGGCTTATGTTTGGAAATTTGGGAATGTATTTAAAATAATTATTTCATTTCTTCACCAGGAGAAAATGGTAAGTTAAACTGGATTGAATATGATATTCTTGATGAAAAATGCCTTAACTTCATAGATCTCTTTAAATCGTCAAGTTTTAGAACTTCTTCAGTGACATTCATTGATATTCATGATTGAAAAGCAGCTTGCTCTGAATTTGCTGTCCATGATCTCTGGTGTCATTGACCACAATTTTTAATTGTCTTGCCTATGAGATCTCATGAAAGACATCCTGTGAGAATATTAATAAGTAAATTACAGTTAATCCCCATAGACATTTATGTATTAGGTTTTGTTTTGCCATTCAGATATTCAGTGTGTGTGCCCAGTCCCAGGAGAGATAATGTAGTATTTTAATCTATAATGTCATTAATTTGATTTGTGCTGACTTTTTTTTTCCTCCTAAAAAGAAGGAAGAGGAATATTGAGTTGCACCTTGTTTCTTAAGCCCTTTTGCACATGTAATAAAACTGAAATACGTGGGGTGCCTGGGTGGCTCAGTTGGTTAAGCAACTGCCTTCGGCTCAGGTCATGATCCTAGAGTCCCGGGATCGAGTCCCGCATCGGGCTCCCCGCTCTGCAGGGAGTCTGCTCCTCCCTCTGACCCTCCCCCCTCTCATGTGCTCTCTCATTCTCTCTCTCTCAAATAAATAAATAAAAATCTTTAAAAAAAAAAAAAAACTGAAATACGTTACAGGTTGTGTTTGTTAGTGGGATCGCTCTTTGGACACTTTATTTTTTAGGGTTTTTATAAAGAGGATCATTATAGGGCATTTCTTTAAGCTCCTTTAACATTGAGCTTTTGTGGAATAAATGTTTTCAGGGTTTACCAGAAAAATCTCAAAATTAATCTGTATTGTGGTCAAATACCTAAACTGTGGTAGACCTGGTTGGATAAACTGGCTAGTTGAATTGATTTTATTGCAGGTCACCAATTTGAAACTTATTTCAATTCATATTGGCAGTTGTAAGTATCAGAATAATTCTTGCTATCTTAAAAAGAACTGAAAAACATTCCATTTAATATACTATCAGGTCTAGATATAATTAATCTTTGTTCCTCAGCAAAAACGATTTCCTCTGCTCTTTGAGGACTTGATATCTTGTTGTTAAAACTTTTATTGACCTACTGTCGATTTGCTCAGTCAACCATTAGCCCAGTTCTTAGAAATTTTTATTAAGTACTGGCTATTGATTTATTCAGTATATATTTATTAAGCATCTGCTGTGCTCTAGGTACTGGGTCAGATGACAGGACTGAAAAGATTAATGAAATATCATTCCTTTCTTCAAGTAATTTATAGCAGAAGGGCTGGGGAATCCAGGAATTAAGATAGATGCACAAAAGGCAAACTTTAAACAAAATTTATTTTTAGAGCAGTTTTACGTCACAGCAAAATTGAGCAGAAAGTAGAGAGAGTTCCTATAAGTGCCCCACCCCCACACATGCATAGCATCTGCCATTATCAGCACTCCCCCTAGGGTTGTGCTTTTGTTACAGTTGATGGACTTATAATGACACATCATAATTCTACAGAGTCTGTAGTTCACATTAGGGTTCACTCTTGGTGTTGTACATTCTGTGGGTTTGGACAGATGTATAATGACATGTGTCCACCTGTGCAATACCATGCAGAGTATTTTCACTGCCCTAAAAGTCCCGGGTGCTCTGCCTGTTGATCGCTCCTTTCCCCCAGACCCTGAAAACCACTGATCTTTTTGCTGTCGCCATAGTTCCTGCCTTTTCCAGAATGTCATATAATTGGAATCCTACAGTCTATAGCCTGCCTTTTCACATTGGCTTCTTTCACTTAGTAATATGTACCTAAAGTTCCTCCATGTCTTTATAGCTCATTTCTTCTTTAGCACTGAATAATACTCCATTGTTTGTATGTACTACAGTTTATCCATTCACCTACTGAAGAACGTCCTGGTTGCTACCAAGTTTTGGCAGTTATGAATAAACCTGCTGTGTGCAGGTTTTTGTGTGGACATAATTTTCAACACCTTTGGGTAAATACCATGGAGTGCAGTTGTCATTGTGTGTGGATTGTATTGTAAGAGTATGTTTAGTGGGGAGCCTGGGTGGCGCAGTTGGTTAAGTATCCGACTCTTGGTTTTGGCTCAGGTCGTGATCTCGGGGTCATGATATTGAGCCCCGTGTCAGGCTCCTCACTCAATACGGAGTCTGCTTAAGGCTCTCTCCCTTCCCCTCTGCCCCTCCCCCTGAGTGAGCTCTCTCTCTCTCTCTCTCAAATAAATAAGTCTTAAAAAAAAAAAAAGAGTAGGTTTAGTTTTGTAAGAAACCACAAACTGTCTTCCAAAGTGGCCGTACCATTTTCCCTTTCCAGTAGTGAATGACAGTTCCTGGTGTTCCACATCTTCATTGGCATTTGGTGTTGTCAGTGTTCTGGATTTTGGCCGTTGTAACAGGTGTGTAATGGTATCTCGTTATTGTTTTAGTTTGCATTTCCCTGATGACATGTGATGTGGAGCATCTCTTCATAAATTTATTGTCATCTGTATCACTTTTTCTGTGAAGTTGTCTGTTGAGATTTGGGGCCCATTTTTCCATGGGGTTGCTTGTTTTCTTATTGTTGAGTTTTAAGAGTTCTTTGTATATTTTGGCAACAGTCCTTTATCAGATGTCTTTTGCAAATATTGTCTCCCAGTCTGTGGCTTGTCTTTTCATTCTCTCAATGCCTTTCACAGAGCAGAAATTTTTCATGAAGTTCAGCTTATCAGTTCGTTCTTTCATAGATCATGCCTTTGGTTTTGTATCTACAAAGTTATTGCCATCCCCAAGGTCATCTGGATTTCCTCCTATGTTATCTTCTAGGAGTCTCACAGTTTTGTTTCACATTTGAACCTGTGGTCAGTCTTGAGTTAATTTTTATGAAGGATATAAGGTCTGTGTCTAGGTTTACTTACCTTACATTTGAATAGCACTTTGTCATAAAAATGTCATATTCATTTCTCTTAACCTTCTTTCAATCCTAATTTTTTGAAATAGGTGGCATCTCTTATTTCTTCATTAAAAATATGCAATTTAGAGCAAGTAGGTTGTACCTGGGTACTAGGGGTTGGGCAGTAAGTTTGGAAAGATAATTTGAGTCAAATCCAATAGGCTTTGAAAACCAGGCTAAGAAATTTGTTATTCAGGAGGAAGTTGAAGGCCAGAAGTTAATTTTGACAGATGAGTAACAAGGTTAGACTTGAGCTTCAGAGTATCTTACCCAGCCACGTTGCTTAGGCTGGATTGGACAAGGAAGGACTGGTGGAGACTGCTAAGAGGCTGTTGGCAGTAGTCTGGGCTGGGGGTGATGTGGTCTTGTGATCAGAAAGGTAGCAGTGACCATGAGTAGCAAGGAAACATGAGAGAGCCATGTCCAGGAGCTGAATGGGGAGAATCTGCAGCTTACTGATGAGGCAGAATCTTCCAAGCTAAAGGCCGGAGTCCAGTGGCCTCCCTGAGGCTTCACCTGGGATGACCAGCAGACTTGGTTATGCCAGAAATTGGAAAATCAGACTGAACTGATACAGAAGTCAAGATGGTGATTGGTTTGGGACATGTTAACTTTGAGGTACGGGGGGATATCCAGTCTGAGACTTTAAACAGACATTTGTAAAGGTGCTATTCAAAGGATAATGCAACCGTAGTGGAAGATAAAAGATTGAGCAGTCACCAGGCCATATCACGGTGGCAGGGGAAGTGGGGGGAGAATATGAAATCACCAAGGTAGAGTACAAAGAGGTCTGAGAGCAGAACCTTAAGAAATATCCAGTGTCTTTCTCATAGGGGTGAGAAGATGAAGATGACAAGGAAAGGGTGTAATTGGAAACGTAGGAGAACATCTCGGCTACCAGGTATCACAGAAGAGAGTCTCAAAAAGAACAACACAGTCATTGTTACCAGATGGAGCTGAGAGGTTAAAGAGAATGAGGCTATTGCCTTTGATAAAAATAGTTTGTTGGTGACCTTTATAAAAGCGGCAGTAAGTGTTGGTGGTGGGGTATGTGTTGCAGATTACAGAAGGTGAGTGAGTAACAAAGTCAGCAGGGGTTACTCAGGAGGGATTAGAAATTGGCAAAATAAAAATGGGCAGTGTAGGAGGGGTAACAGGCTGTCAACATGCTCTGGGGGGAGAGGTGAGTAAACACAATGGATGAGGGAACAATTGGGATGGTAGTGGGTCCACAAAGCAGGTCCGTCAGAGGGAGCGAGTTGGGGAATCAGAAGATGAAATTGATCAAGTGGGATTTTGATTGAATGGATCTGAACGTGAGTAGCAGTATTCCCACCTTGATTACTCTTCCTTTGGAAACGTGTCTAGAGAAATTCTGTTTGGGAAAATATGTTATAAATTTTAAGGTAGTATATAAATATGAGGTGGTATTCAAATTCAAGTCACTTTAAGCAGTTACGCCATTTCAAAACTGCAAGAGCAATCAGTCTTTAATAATGTAATTCTAAATTGAAAATAATTTTGACCATAAAGTACTCTAGCTCTGTGAATGTGAAAAGAGTTGTTAAATGAAGGCCAGGAACTTTTTTGTGGCCAGCATGTAAATGTGAATTATCATTTACAAAGTAGAAGACATTGTATGTTCTGGGAAGACAGAAAAGAGTGTTAAAATAAGTAGTTATAGAGCAAAAGCCAGAAATTGAAGGGAGAGGGAAGTGTAGATAATTCATATGAATAATTGTGGGATATTGTTTTTTCTTTGGCTCTCTCTTCTTTCTTTTTAATAGATAAATAGGACAAAACTTTGTCCTTAACCGCTTTATATTATGAAGTTAATAGTTTATGGCATTTCTTGTATATTCTTGTATCAGGTATAGAGCCCCAGCAGGAAACAACTGACATGCTCAAACAGATAATTGAAGAACGTTTAGTGAGAGACCATTTACAGAGGGGTGCCTGGGGGTAAGGACCCCGAGGAGGGAAGGTTTAGCCCCGGGAGCCAGCACTGGCTAGAAGAGACAGCTGTGTTAGTGTGAAGGGACAGCTGTAGCTCATCTGTGGCCATTTATAGAGAAGCTCCTGCTTAAAACTGTAGCCCAGCAGGGAGGGCCTGGGGCAGCAGTGAGACGGGGCTGGAGCGGGGGACCCATGCCCTGACCCCTTTCTGTCCCCACTCTCTTGCAGGTGCCTCCCAGGGCCAGAGAGTAACTGGAAGCCACTGGGCAAGGCAGCGCAGAGGACGCACTCTGCTGACGTCAGCCTGCTGGGGTGCAGGGAGGGGCAGAATATGGAGCAGGATGGGCCAACAGAAAACAGTGGGCACAGTTCTTTGGAAACCTCTTGCTTTGGAGCCTGTGTCCTACCTCTTTTAAGATTAACTTGGACATTTTCTTAGTCACTTCTGATTGCGAGACCCCTCAGGAAATTATCCTGCACTCCCTGAAGCGAACCCTCTCTGAGCTCACAGCAGGACTGAAGGGTTTAGACAGTGTGAGGGGAAGAAGTTCCTGACTAAGGAGCTTGGACTGTGGAGTTTGGCTGCCTTTCTTTGCATCCTGACTGTACCACTTGATAACTGTGTTACCTTGAGTAAGCTTCTTAACTTCTCTGTGCCTCTTTCTGCTGCTGGAAATGGAAATAAAAACAGCACAGTACAAGGATTAAGTGAGCTAACATGTAAAGTGCTCTGAAGGGTGCCTGGTAGCACAGTTAAAGTCAATAAAATATCAGCTGTTGTAAGGCTTACTGTCATTCTTTGCCCTTGCTTCACTGTCAGTGGGGTATTTTTTTCTTTTCCTCTTTTCAGATTCATTAGAAGTTTTCTGTTACGTTAGAGTTCTTAGTTTATACTCCTCTCCCAACTACATTTGTCCCCAGAGTGAAGCCCTGGGTCTCTAGTGCCTGCTCTCACAGTTAAACAAGAAGAGCAATAGCATAGTGTCCTTTGCAAACGATCTTAGAAGTTATTCTGTGATCGTTTAAAGTTATACTTATTTCCCATGCACAATAAGGAATTGAATGGTGTTTGAGAAAGTTAGTCCTCTGCTACACCCCCCCTTCCTTCTTTGCCCGCTTCCAGCCAGGTGGGTCACCTCCTGGATTTTGCAAATAACTTGAATTCCCTTATTAAATACAAAATGGGTCACAGTGTAGGCCAAAAATGTATTTAGCTTTATAATTTCAGCAGTAATGGGGCTTGGAAAGAGATATCATGGAAGAGGTAATAATACTTGTTTTTAAATGCCTTCAGAAGAGCTTCAAGTGTTGTTACGTGACTTCTCACTGAAAGATTTGAAGTCCTAGAGCCAGGAATTTACAGTTTGCATTGTCTTATGCTAAGAAGACAGTTAATCAGTTTTAATAGATCTTTGTTCTTCTGTGGGGTTTTTGTTTTTTTTCTTGACAAGGACTTTATACATTTTCACTCTCAATAGTCTCTAGGGGTGCCTGGGTGGCTCAGTCGGTTAAGCGACTGCCTTCGGCTCAGGTCATGATCCTGGAGTCCCGGGATCGAGTCCCGCATCGGGCTCCCTGCTCAGCAGGGAGTCTGCTTCTCTCTCTGACCCTCCCCACTCTCATGCTCTCTCTATCTCATTCTCTCTCTCAAATAAATAAATAAAATCTTTAAAAAAAAAAGTCTCTAGTCTTTCTTAGATATTCTTGCTCTAAAAGAATGTATTTGTTAGAGAAAAGGAAGGACAAAGAAGAAAATGAATGCGGCCAAATGCCTTAGTGACTCATGCGGTGGTTAGTTTTATTACTTTATAAAGGTTGGTTGGCCTTTCTAGTCTGTCTATGAAGGGCTGGTCCATAGCAGCTATTTTAGGACAGTTTCAAGTTCTTACCAATTATTTCCTTACTCAGTATTTATTTTAACTTCAAAATAACTAATAAGTGACATTATAGAAGAGATACTAATGATTCCTCGAAATATATTTGGTAGTATTCATTTAAACTTGTAAATTAGAGTTTACTTGGGAAAAATTCTTTAAAATTCGGGAAATATCATGAGGTAAAAAATTGACATAAAAACTTTAGAACGTTCGAGGGGGCACCTGGGTGGCTCAGTTGGTTAAGCGACTGCCTTCAGCTCAGGTCATGATCCCAAGGTCCTGGGATCGAGTCCCACGTCGGGCTCCCTGCTCAGCGGGAAGCCTGCTTCTCCCTCTCCCACTCCCCCTGCTTGTGTTCCCGCTCTCGCTGTGTCTCTCTCTGTCAAATAAATAAATAAAATCTTTAAAAAAAAAAAAAAAAAAAACTTTAGAACGTTCGGGTAACACACCTTCTTAGCTTAAAATATTTTTGAAAATACAAATTTTAAAATACTTTCATCAGCGTAAAATTTGCTTTAAAGGTCTTTGTCACCCCCAAACTCCTTCAGTTTTGATTTCTAAAACTAAAGTTCCTTAACCATGAAGTTGAAATTTGTATAGACTTTTTCAGTAGGAGCATGTCTAAGTTCATCCTTACACCTGATTAAAAACACCATTTCCCTTAACCTGTCAACAACTCAGTTGAGCAGTCAGACTGCATTATTCGATATCTTGTCTGACAGGAGGACAGCATTCCAGAGAGAAAGATAACACAAATTGGTGCCACACTTCGATAAATAGAGACATTTTATTTTTCGCCAAGCTAATTCAATCCAGTTCAGTTAACTCTTTTTCCCCCCTTAAGGACAGATCAAAAAAGGTAGCCATGAATGACTGAGTGTGTCATGTGTTTGACACGTCAGTGTGTGAAAATAAAGCCGACCCCAAGGGAGGGGCCGTGCCTTTATCCTGCAGACAATGCCCCGCGAGAGCCCTCTCGCTCAGCTCTGCGCTGCGCATGGCTGCCAGTCATAATGGGGGTAGCGGGGCCGGCTGTGCACGACACCCTTTCCCCGGCCCGGGGGCGACCTTTGTCATTTCAGCATTCTTAAGAATTCTCAGACATTTCCCGGGCTGTCACTGAGTCTCACTTTAGTTCCATAGGCTAAAGCTACTGGATGTTACATCTTGGTAGTTTTGTGATTTTGCTAAAATCTGTGTCCTCAATGTCTGTTTTTGAAAAATCGGCATTACAGTAAATCTAATGCCAGCATTTCTGTTTCTCAGTTCAGTACTTTCTTCCTGAGACAGAGAAGGATATCTGTACAGTCCATACTGTTGTTCACGATAGTTGTCATTATTGTCAATTGTAATGGTATGGATTACGCTACCGGACATGAGTTGTCCAAATAGCATTTATGAAAGAAGATTAAAATTGTCAAAAACTTGCCCACTGCTCTAAGGGATCAGGTCCAAGAGCCCCATCTTTTGCACCAAGAGCCTTCAAGGGCTGCTTCCTCCCCACGGGCCTTGTGTTCTAGTCCCTTCCGTGTCCTGTAATGGTGTCGTCTCGCAGCCGCAGGCCACGCGTCTTATCTTCAGAGCCCTTTCTCTCTGCCAAACCTGTCCTTCCTTCGTGCAATTTTAAATCCTCCCTTTTCTTTGACGTGGGCCTTCCTTAGCTAATTGCTGCGATGGGACATTTCGTTTTCCATGTGGTCTAAAAATGAGACTCTCGAGTGCGCTCCCCTCCCTCCACAGGTGCAGCTCTGCCATGTGCCTGCTCAAAAGGAGGGGGGTTTGTGTTCTGAGGAATCCGGGAGTCCTGTCTGTCCAGGGCTTCAGCAGGGTGGCCGGGGCTCACTCAGCACATCTGTGTGCAGAGAGCAGGGCTAGGCCGTGTGTCCGAGTTAGGAGGGCAGGGGCTGGAACCACACACCTCCCCACCTCCCCCTCTTACTGACTGGCCACACTCAAGTTACCGAACCTCTCTGTGACTCGTTCCCTTATCCTGAAAATGAAAAATCACACCTCCCTTATGGGTTATAAAGATTAAATGGGTTAATTTTGGTAAAGTGCTTCGAGGAGTATCTGGCACAGTCTAAGTGCCATGTAAATGTTTATTAAATAAAATAATTCACTGAGCATGTTCTTTTAGTCACTGTGCTGAGTGTTTTACATGTTGTTAACCCATTTCATCCTAACAGTAGTCTCCTATGTGTGGACTATTGCCACCCCCCTTTTACAGATGATACAAAGTTAAGTGACTTGCTCAGGGTCACACAGCAAGATTAGGGCAGAATTGGATTTGAATTCACGCCGCTTGGCCCCAGGGCCGTCAGTCACTTCTCTCCTCTAACCACGGTGTGTACCGCAGACCTGAATGGAAATCATGTTGTGCGTGAGACTATCTCTGTTGGCTGGAGAGCCATGTGACAGGATGTGTTTCTTGACCTATTAGAAAACAGTGTGCCATGAGGGGATGGCCAGGAGAGGTTAGCCCTCCAGGACTAACCTGACGTTGATTGCCTTGGACTGGAAATTGGGGAGGACGGGGACCACCTGTGTTTAGCAGCCCTTCCCATGACACTCCAGGCCTACGTGTGGCTTGTTGGATTTTATTTGTGTTCATTTCTTTTAAGCCACTCTTTGCTCAGGCTCTTGAGGCTTTGCTGGTACACACTGATGCTAGTCTGGAACCGTACAGAACACTGTAAAGGCAGTGAATGAGAATGTGGGTCAGCTGCATCAGCCTGTTGCTGGGGTGTTCATTTGTGGGTATTTAAAATATGTTTTAATCTTCTCTGCCATGTCACCCAGCTCTACTGAAATATGCTCAGTTTATCCACAGGAGTTCTAGCTAGAAAAGGTCAGTCATCAGTTCTGGAAGCTCGTGCTGCGAATCTTAGTCATAACAAATGAAATGTTGGACATGTGAGGCCTTCTCTCATGCAAGAAATGCAAGTGTGCCCCATGGGTTTATAGCTTGGGACATGTGCCTGTAGGAAGAGAGACTGGCCAGACGTTATAGCCAGTGTTGAGACTTTTTGTGCGTGCCATCAAAAGTTGTAAAACTGTAAAGGATTCCAATTGTTTGGCTGATAAAACACAGATAAAGAAAAATGTCTATTTTACAGCTAAGTATTTTTTTGGGGGGGGTATAAAAAGATTCCTAGGACAGTAATGCTTTGTAGAGGCTCTAATGTCCAATACTCTTAAGTGCTGGGTGAAAGTTAAACTTGAATAGCAATGATGAAATATTTACTCATCAGATGGCTTTGAAGTTTAGCCACTTTTTGGTTGTAGTCCCTTCCTAATGGAGATGTTTCAAAGAAGAAAATGATTGTAGCATTCAGCTGTGATGTTCTCTTACTCTCTGCATGGAAGAAATCCATTTTGTTTTGGTCCATTTGGGTATTTACATTTTGAAGACCACTTACTTAGAAATCACATTAATGACAGAAATAGTTCATACAACTCTGAACTCATTCTCATTGATAGGATGATGTTTAAAAGTTAATTTTTCTAATACCTATATAATCTTTTTAAAAGATTGTTTTAACTCTGGCATTCTACAGTCTTTCCAACTAAAATTTATTGAATTCTCCACAGTTTATATCAGAAGGGCCTCAGGTGAGTGTGCATATAACATGAGTAAGTGATAAAATTCAGCTGTATAAACTATCTTACTGGGTAAAATCGCTTATGTTTAAAGGTTTTTAGAAACTATACATTTAGAGGTACAGTTCTTCAGTTCTGATAATAACTGAAAGGTTTTCTTTTAAAGTTTAAAATTGTAGGTGCTTGGGAATGTTGAGTCAATATTGTTTTTCTCCTGCGTCCTGGGTTAAGTTTCATTCATCCATGTCATTTAGGACTTCAGAAATTGTTATTGCCGTGTTGGTTAGGAGGGTTCTGTTTTTATGTTTCCTCAACCATGCGGACTGTGCGATATACTTTTAACATTTGTGTTTGTCTTTTGTTCCTTAGTTTTCATATGAATCCGACAAGTAATGAGGACCTCAGGAAAATCCCGGTAAGTTGCAGAGGGGTTAGTGCATTACGGGAAAAGAAGCCACAAGCCGGCCTTCTGGCTGGCATACATTCTTAAAAAGACCTTCATCCTGAATCCCTCAGTTACCCTTGGATTATAGTTTAATGTGGTAATCTGGGGAGAAAGAAGAAAAGCAAAATTCCAGCTTTGTCTTTAATATACGATAGGGTGTGACTTTATGATCTATAGAAATTCAAGCAAATATGATAGTTCTAATTGAAGCCAATTTAGAATCCACATTCGCAGCTGTTTAAAAACTGTTTTAAAATTAATGTGAAAGCTGTATGTCAGGGTCAACATTATAGTTAGGAAATAAGAGCACGTGGAGAAAAATGAACATTTTGTTGTTGTGGCAAAAATCGAAGAAAGAATAAAATTGCCTTATTAACATTGAACAATAGGAAAAGCATCCTGGCAAGAGATCTAGCTAACGGGGAGAGGCTTTGAAAGAACCTTTAGGACACTTACCTTCTTAGAACAAAACCAAATATATGAACAGGCTTGGAAGCGACCAGCTGAATTAACTCACAGATTTTGCAAGGACTATTCAGATATCTTAACTTCATTTTATTATTATTTGAAGACCAGGTTTGACTCTCTGTTCCAAGTTCCACTGCATCTTCAGTCAATTATAAATGCGTCAAACCTGGAGAGTAAGTTACTTTACAAAAGTATGGGCACATGTTCTTGGTAGAAAACTGAATTCTCACTGAATAACAGAAATAGAGCCTTTATTCCAAGAGACTGGTGGTTGCTGTTTGAACCATCTGTCCTTAATGTGTGTGATCCAGATGTATAATAAGAATTTTTTAAAGCAATAACATACCACAATTTTCTAGGATGTGATTTGCCTAGAAGACAGTGTGGTGTGGTGAATTAACCATTCTAAATGTAGTTATTTGTACTTAGAACGGTAGAAAACACTATAGAAGCAGAGGACTTTGTGCTGCGCTTTTGCTGTTTTATGTAAATGATTTATAAGTTTTGATGTTTCATAAATACTCAAGTCTTTAGAATATGGCAGTCTGGTGAGAAATGTCAGAATATATGAAGTCAGCCTTTGATCAGATAGTAAAATGAATTCTATCAGGCGGTTACTTAATCTCAAACAAAATGCAATATCAAAAAATCGATCTAATGTGCAGCCATTGTTTATTAAGTAACCTTAATTACAATTTCTCTGTGCTTGTAAATGTACTTTTCCCAATCTTGTAATTTATTGCCGTAAAAGCATCCTTAGAATTCTTTAAAGAAATAAAATGTGAAAATTGTTTTAGTTAAAGGATTTAAAGGTGATAAAAGAATCCTTGATGTGTGATTGTTTTTCTCTGGAATACTAACTATTCTAAATGGCAGCGAAAGGATTACTAGGTGTTGTTAATTTACTGCAGGATACAATTAAGAGGAGAAAGCTCATCCTTCTACCGAGCGTTATTGAGGAAAAGTATTTGAACAATTTTTATGTCGAAGATTATAAGATGTTTGAAGTAATTTACATTAAGTTCTCCGATAATAGCCGTCCACCAAGTTATTTCTTTCCCCTTCTGGACATAGTATTTTGTAATTAAGTTTGTGTGTCTTACATGCTGTTGCCAACACCTGTCTGTGAAAGCTCAGTGT
This sequence comes from Neomonachus schauinslandi, assembly GCF_002201575.2. NCBI lineage: Eukaryota > Metazoa > Chordata > Mammalia > Carnivora > Phocidae > Neomonachus > Neomonachus schauinslandi. The sequence continues at coordinate 141,721,157 of NC_058408.1, read as the reverse complement.
TTAAACAGGAGGAGTAGCCAGTTGAAAGGGCAGTGCGAGCTCTTTAAGGCCTAATTAAGAACTGAAAGGGAGATGAAGGCAGTAGGACAAAAGATGTGAAAGTAGCTGAGATGATATTCCCAGAGCAAAGTTCCTCATTAGAACAATAATGAGATGATCAGAGAATGCCAAGCCTTCATCTTCTCTCTCTCTCTCTCTCTCCTCTGGCTGCCTTGGATGTCAGTTAGTGCCCCACCAATATTTGGTTACCAGGACAACCTTTCTTTAAATCTCCAGTTATTTTGAGTCCTGATAATTTGCTTTTGTTGAAATTTAAATATTGCAAAAAATATACATTTCCTCATTTAAAAGGCTAGGCTATGTGTGAAGTAAAAATAGATCACTAGTAATTCTCCAGAGTCTTTTGTACAGCTCTGTTATTTAAAATTGTGAGTGGAAAACTTCTTGTGATAATTCTGCTGATCTCTCACCCACTCCCTATTTTCTGATATCTGCATATGGAAATTTTTAACAGAGGTTGGGTCGGAATGACAAAGGATCGGTTGTGAAAGGGGAAGAGAGAAGACAAATTTACATTAAATTTCAATGTAAGAAGACATCTTAAAAACACATGTGCTATCTTTGTGGAGCAAGGGGAGTAAATATTAAGTACTTCGGAGTCCCACTGTAGGTTTAGGGGCTCTCTACCGGTTTGGAGGTTTCTCAGTTTTAGAAGTTTTTCCGAGAACAGTATTAGAAGTATCTTTTGGAAAAATAATTGATTATGTATTTGCCTGAGAGTTTTCCTCTTCAAGTAAAATACTTTTTGTGACCAGAAAGTTAATTTCCTATTTTATGGATTAATATTAATCTTTATTATTTTATTGGGAACTATATCAACAACAGAAGGAGAGGTAGATCTATACATATGTATTGAGTATATCAGTCAGTTTGAGAATCTCAGGCCTAAAATTAGAGGGGTTAAATGCTTTTCAAATATGGGATAAAATCTGGAACTAAGCACAAAACTGTTTTTAATTATTATATATTCTTTTCCAGAATATAGTTTATAGTACATGTGTTTCTAAGATGTTTTCCTGCCTAGAAACTTGATGCAGAAATTTGGGGGAAAATTTTCACATAAAAGGACAAATGGAAAATGAAAGGTCAGAAATATATTTTCAGGAAATCTGTACATAAGTATTAGATGGTTGTGAGGGGAAAAATAAGCCAAATAATGGCTTTTCTACTCTAGATTATGGCTTTAAAGCATTGAACATTATCCTGGGATGATGATGAATTATTTTGAGAGATTAAATCGTTAGATTGATTCATATCATGGCATTAATGTAAACTACATATGTCAGAATAAGAATTTTTCAACATGTCTTTCATCCTCATTGTCTTTAGAGAAATGTTTAAAAAAAAGTTTCAATCACATTATCTGGTAGTACTGGTGTGGTTAAATATAACAATATAAATGATTTTCTAACTGTATATCATCACTTAGTTTGGAGAAATCAGTTCATATATGTGTAACTTGATTAAGATTAGAGAGACTCAGATGCTGTTATTATGTTAAACCAAGAAAACATAAAAACAGCCTCAACTAGTCAGTAATGAAACCCATTTAGTTCGATTTCATTAACCCCTGCAATTCGCACAAGAACGCCTATTTTTCAGAATATGTTTTATTAGATAAATGAAATCACATTAGTTGGATGTTATTACTTTTCTAAAATGCAGTTCAGGAAAAAAAATTACTGTGTAGACCAGGAAATTTTAGAGTTGAAAGGAACCGTGGTGAACATCTCATTTATCAGATAAGGGAAGTGAGGCCCAGGCTGGTATCTGTCTCAAATCTATGCAGAATTACTTGAGTTACGGTAAGAAAGTTTAGCTTATTTTTAATAAATTTAAAAAATATACTTACCTCAATACTGTGTCTTATCTTTTCTGTAGAAATCTGCTTAATATAATAAATGTTTAATAAGATTGTGGTTAGGAAATTTTAAGTTTTATATCTCTAAACTGCTCATGACCAATTAAATAAATTAGTAAATACATGAGTGTGAGTGTGTGTGTGTGTGTGTATACTCTTATTACAAAAGATTGAGAGAAGAAAAAGTAAACCATACTTGTCTCCAGGGTTGTGGTAAAGCAATATTCTTAAATGTTCTTTAGCGACAAAGGTAATACAACTGCTAAAGTTGTATCTGGTCCCAGTTTCTATTGCTAAAATAAGTTGTTTTAAATACAGTCTTAGAGAATTTAAGCTCACTTTCCATTGGCATCCCCTCTATTCATTCTGTTAATGTAGCGGAGGCTCTCACTAACTTTAACATTGCAGTAGCTTTACAGAGAATCTCAGCCCCTCCAAATGATCATACCCACTCTGCCATTTTAATTTTCCTAGAACTTCACTTCAGTCATTTTCTGCCCCTGTTTAGAAACCTTCAGTGGCTTCCTGTCACCCATTGCAATAATCCAGCATCCTCGATGGTCTTTTGGAACCTCCCATCTCAGTCTCTCCATGCCCTGCCCTGAACCTTGCTTTCCGGCACCCATTCTCTCCTGATCACCTGCTGTTGAGCCCACTGTGCCTTCAATCTGGTTTCCTCCTTTAAACAAGCAGAGCCCACTGCTTGGGATGCCTGTTATCCATTTCTGCTTGGCAGAGTCTCTGAAGGCCTAGCATGAGCTATATCTTCTCTATAAAACATAAGTGATTCCGTGAGGTTGGAGCATTTTTCGATCCTGAATTTTTCCCTTTTTCCTTGAGAAGGGAGTGACTTTGGTAACCGAAGCATCGAACTGATAACTGTACTTCAGTGTTTCTCTGATCGGCAAAGTCAAGGTGCTTTGGGGCCGAGGGGATAAAAAGTTACACTTCGGCTCTCGTGATGAGCACTAGACATATACCAAATTAAAGTAGATCCTGAAAATGAATAAAGACAAATTTAATCCAATGAAAACAAGAAAGGAAAAGGCCTGTTTGCATTCCCCTGCCAGTCCCTGTTCTCCATCCTCCATGGAATAGATTAGATATAGTCCTTGAGAGCGGGACTGGTTTCCTCAGTGTATTTTTCCTTACAGCCAAATGGAAATGTTTTGAAAGAAAGTGATAAAAACCAGTTCTAAGCTGTTGAGTTTTAAGGATAGAACTATGTATAAAAAGGCATAAAGGTTGCTCCTTTATATTTGGATGTTACAGTTTATATAATAAATCTAAATATTATACACTGTAGATGATGTTCCAGTGCTGTTTTGATGAAATTTCTGACAAATATTTTTCTTTTATTATTAGAGTGCTTTGTAATAAAAATGAATTAAATCAGTGTCTTTTTCTGTTTTGTTTATATTATTTTTGTGTAAAAAAGAATACCGATAGAATAAGGTTAGCAAAATAATAAGTGAAAGGAGAGAACGCAGATAAACTAATCCTGAGTGTTCCTTCACGTGATTGTAGTTGAACTCCCGAGTTTCCTAATAACCAGGGCAAAAAGGGAAATAAGTTATATAGGGATTAGCACTAGGAGGAGGAGGAAATAGACTGGTTCCTCAGGGGAGAAGAAGCTTCGTTTGCCTCTAAATTAAAACAGAAGTTACCCCCACGGGGCTTCCTCCAAGGCTGCTCATTGATTTAATTCTGGAGGCCTTGAACAGTTCATAGCAAAGTGGAGAAGCACATGGGATGCTGCTGCTTCTTGAAACCATTTTCAATAGAAAGCCAAAGTCATAACATTAAACCACAGTTCATTGGAAGCAGTTCCATGAGGACTAAGCCATTGTCCAAATGTATAGTTTTCAGTAACTTCTTAGAGTTGTTTCGAGTAACTCTTAAGAGATCTTTAGTTTTAATCTATTTTAGTTATATCTGTTACAGAACATTTTATCTCTTAGTCCTAAATTATATGGTCAATTTCGTATATTAGAACATTGTCCACAAAGTAAAAAGCGGTTCTAGAAGGATTTAGAATCACAGTCAAAGCTTTGGTGCATCTGCCCTAGTTCTTGCCTCAGGACCGGCTAGCCGCGGTGTGAACAGTCGCGTTGGTTCTAGCCACAGACACAGAAAAAACTTGATCAGGATTTGAAAAATCAAAAGTTGAAGTTCAAAATAATTCTGAATTTGCCCGCCATGTTCTGTCTCCTAAAGTGACCCATCTTTTTCCTATTCCAGGACAGCAACCCTTTTGATGCCACTGCAGGGTATCGTGGTCTGACCTATGAGGAGGTCCTCCAGGAGCTGGTGAAGCACAAAGAGCTCCTGAGGAGGAAAGACACCCACATCCGGGAACTCGAGGACTACATCGACAACCTCCTCGTGAGGGTCATGGAGGAGACACCCAGTATCCTCAGAGTGCCGTACGAACCGTCCAGGAAGGCTGGCAAATTTGCCAACAGTTAATAAGCCAGTTGTGCTGCATTTATGATTAGGGGCAAAAAGGAAAGAAGAAAGAGAAAAAGAATGAAGAAAATCTTGGTACCGCAAAAAACTGCATTATCAGGCGTCATTATATACTGTTTCCTTGCGAAAAATTATTTTACCTGTAAATATTAACAGGGACCATCAAGAGTGACCTTTGAAGTGAGCTCAATAATTGAAACATTTAAAGTGAAAACGGGTCAGATTCTCAATGAATAAGCAGTTCCTTAGGATTCACTTAGGTGCTGGTGCTGGCCTACTAACCTGCCACAGACCTAGGGGTAGCTGCGAAGTACATGAAGTACTGTTCCTCAGGAATGGATCTCATAAAGCAGAATCGATGCTCTGGCTGGGTTCTCAGAAGTCAATTTGTAGACATACTTAGCTGCAGGAATACTGTTCATTATAAACCCTAAAAAAAGTTCATATTTTATATGCATATATATGTACATGAATGTATGTTCATGTATCTTTGTATGTAAAATACATGCATATACCTCATATATATACATGTGTTTCTAGAACATTTAAAAACAACTGATTGCCTCTAAAATTAGGATACTAATTTCTTAATTTGAAAATCTAGTGTGTGCTCTGTCGATGCAAAACAAGTCGTCATTGCTGCCAGTACGGTGTGTTAGAGGGGAAGCTGCTTCAGATCACTCTTGACTTTGCGAATCTTGGTTTCACAATGAGCTGCTCCTGTATATTATTCCAGCATCAGATGTTTGCTCTTCTTCTAAAAGGACTGATTCCAAGGTTTTTTTTCTTGTTTTTAAAGCGTGACATATTTGAGGAAAATTTACTAGCGTCACAAGAGTACGAATTTCTTGAGTTAATTTTTTATCTTAACATTTGCGTTTTAAGTAGGAGAGAAGCTAATGTAGTCTGTTCTGTTGAGATTCTGAATGCCTTTAAATCACTAGCAAAGAAAATATTAGGAAGTCAGATCTGAAAATAATTCTGAGGGGGAAAAAAGTAGGTGATCGTCAGATGCCTGATAACCCAAAGCAATGGACAAATTCTAGGAATGAAGAATTCGGCTTGGTTTCAAGTTACGTAAATAATAGAACAGATGGTTGCATTTGGGTCTTGAACCAAAATAAGAGTCACTGAAGGAGGAGTGAGTTGTTGGAACAGGCCTTCGCTAGCAAGGCACTCTGCACACTGTTCTACATCCACCCTTAAGAATTGGTTTATTGCAAAATTATATGTCAGCTCTTTTAAGTCTGCTCCCCCAAAATATCGATTACTTCTGTGAATTATCTTTATAGATTTGTACAAAATAAGCCTGAAATGTAAAGTGGAAAACAATGGTATGAAAATATTACTAGTCATCTGTTTATTTTTTCCCTTAAAAATCTGAAATACTTACCATGAAACACTGAATCTGTTTCTGGTTTTAAAAGAAAAAATTCACCCGTATATGGAGACCTATATCCTCCAGGCTTTTAATGAACTGCATTTTTGTCTAATGTTTATCTCCACAAAGACTTTATTGAAAATTCAGTACAAAGCAGATAGAATAGTTTTGCTCATTTTAATATTCTGAATCAGATAATACTTGGCCAACTGTATATTTGTGAGCTAAAATTGCTCATTTGTGTTTTCTGAGTTACCTTAGTTTTCCTATGAGAGCATATTGTTTTGAAATTCTGGGAACTTTTCCTAAATACAAAAAGTTAAATAATTTTTTTAAATGAAGAAATGGAGAAGGAAAAATAGCTTTTACCAACTTCTTTTTTTCCACTTATAAATCTCTGTACTAAACCTCAAAATCTGGTTTAGAATTCTATTTTCTCATTTGAGGTCTTAGTAATTATTATTTTTTTAACACAGTGACATTTTTAGTTAGCGTTTTATTAAATATTATAAAATTCTTAGCATTTTTTTCTGTTAGTATAACTGAAGCTCTTATACTTTTTAAAATACTAAAATCCATGTGTTTTCAGTATTATGACAGATGATCTGCAGATATTTTAATATGCTTTGGCCAAATTTGTTCCTTATAAAATGAACCAGGATGTCCGTTTTGTATTGGGGATTTGTTTTATGTAAATAGAATTCATTAAGAAGTATTGTGCATATACTACTATTCTTTTTATGAGGAAATTCATTTCTAAGGAGAGGTTCTCTGCCAGGATGGAAATGTTAAGGATTAGCCTTATCAGACATGAATGATTCGGTTATAACTGAATCAATATTTTTATCTTTCAACCTGAGACAAGAATTGTGCTGAAAACGGAATCTGTACTTGTCACTGCCTGAAAATGTTCTGTCCCAATGTTTATGAACTTCTGCTCGGGACCTAGAGTCAAACTTATTATAAGTTTTCACAATTTGGTCAATATAAAACATTAAAATCAAAAAGTAAAACTGAATTCCCGAGCAAACATGTCAGTGTTTCCTGTGTTTGGGCAGAAGTGTGAACAGAGTAGTTTTAGTTTCTAGCACTGTAGGGAAAACAAGGCCAAAAAAGATCACCTCCGTTTAATTCCTCCAAAATGTAACTTTTAAGTATTCTAAGGGTATATTTTGTTAGTAGTTTAGACATAGAAATAAAAGACATGCACTCATTCAGTAATGCACAGCACAGTAGACTTACAGACAGATTTTACTTTTAGGCTTAAACAATGCATGCTGAAGAATGTTCCCACCATAAGAGAATTTTTTAAAATCACAGCATCGATATTAGGCTAGCCTACCTTAGGCTAACATACTTCTGTTACTGACTAAAGTATTTCTGCTGTTACTTTCAAAACAGTATTGTTTTCCAACCGGTTCCCCTTCCATTTCTAAACTTCGGCTTTGAAAGTATTGAACCTACTGTCCCTACCACTTAGACTTCAGATTGCATTTACCGAATCCCAGGGTTATAGCTTAGAATTGTATATAAAGCGACATGTCACCCATTCATGAAAAACGTTCAGGTGTTGCTTTTTGCTGCTGTGTTGTGCATTGAACCTAGTTTTGCCACCCTCCCATGAATGTAGTATTATCCATAGATCACGCATAACTACATCTGTTGCTTTCGGCAGTAAATGAAGATTTTGTTGTAATTTTCCAGCTGTGGAAATGTTGCCTTGCATTTAAAAGGATTTCATGAATGGAAACCTAAGTAAAACTCAGCTCATTAGTGACAGACTTGCTTTCCTCACATCCTTCCTTCATCTACTTCTCCATCTTCGCACCCCCTCCCCCCACCTCCCACCCCCATAAGGGTGCTTATTCTTTAGCAAGGAGAATCTTAAAACAAAAACGAAAAACTGCTGTCTTTAATGTATCTAGTAATTGTTACACTAGAGCTTTTATTTTCCTCTGTAGCTTTTTAGGAGAAGCGACCTACTTTGGATTTGTAATTCAAGCTGAAACTTTTTGATGTCCATGTACTCATATGTCTTATAGATACGGTAGGTGTCTGTGTGTGTGTGTGTGTGTGTGTGTGTGTAAGTGAAGTATAAAGCATGCTCATTCACTCGATCTCTTTGAAGTAAGAGGTAAAGGACCACAGCGCCGCTGGTTCATGGAGATGTAAGGGTCTGTCAGCACACATCGAAAGCCCCCATTTTCACAGATTTATAACTTTAATAATCCAGATGCAATCATTGGAAGTATTTAATATGCAATAGGTAGCACCTTAACTAATTAATCTGCATATGAAGGGTTTTCTGATGTATTTAATAAGAAGTGTAGACACTTTCAAGCATTAGAGTTGACGTTTTATTTCATTTATTTTCTTGTGTCGAAAATTTCCACTCTTAAAATGGAATTGAGGTCTGTAAAAAATGATACATTGGACCTATTAATCTTTGAAACTTCCAGGTGGTTTGTATTTTGAGGTACAAAAAAAATGCTGCAGATCTAGAAGTGTATATATTTAGTAGGTACTTGAAAGATACAAGCATTATTTATAACTGAAGAGTATTACATCCTCTTAAGTAAAATGCTCTGGTAACTTGTATACATTTTTGCAGGTACAAACCCAAAAGTCTGTAAGCATTGCAGAATGTGACAGTTGTATAATTTATGTAATCTGATGCATGAATCAGAATTTTTATATAATATATAATTATCGATTTATTATAGTTGATTAAAGTGTTCAATCTTAATTCAGTTGTAATTTCTTATTGCAGGTAAAACTGTACAGTGCACGCATTTCTACATGAGTCCTGCTTGTCTTTGAAAAATACTCAGGATGCCTCTTACTTGGCGTATTACAGCAAGCGTATTGTAAGACCTACAAACTCACTTCACTGTGGGAAAGTAGTTTTGAAAAGTCATTCAGAGAGTGGTTTCCAAGCCCCCGAGACTGGACATTCTTCAACAGAGGTGTGAATGCCCTCCCTCAGAGGGCTGGAGCTTATGGTTTGGGTAGAAAATGACATTTGAGTATTTAGATGGAGGCTAAGGCCGAGCCCGAATGCTTTCCATTTATGCATTATTTCATTTATCCCTTGCAACAGCCCTGTAAGGTAAGGACCATTTAGGGGTTCAGAGGAAATGTAAGACGACGAATGAAAAATCTATTTGTGAAACTCAAGAACAGAGTTGGCAAACCCATAGCATTTCTTACCACTTCGGATTGTCCAGCTCGTGCAGAAGTGACTCGTTGATCACCCCCCCACTGTCTCCGCCCAGCAGACCAAGGGTGCGCCTGTCCATCCTCTGCTGGCTGCAGGAGGCAGGCATGGAAGGGCCCAGTCGCATGGCGGTGGGGCTGTGTATGTGGATGGCAGCCTCTCAGGCAGCTGTATTACTCCAGACTGGGAGATGTCATCCATATGTAGTAGTTTGGGGGCATAAATCACACACGTTTGGAGCAAGGGATTTCTCTGCAGGCCAGAACGTCTTCCTGTTTTGAACTGCTATCAGTTTTGGGGGGCCCATTTAACACATCCCTGCACTTCCCCCACTGTATCTCTAGATTGTTCCCCTTTCCGCCTATCCCCAGGTTTAAGTTTCCTTAGTCTACCGAGACAAAGATATTTGGGGTAATTTGAGAATAGGGACATCTTATTAAAGTGGCCATTTTCCCCAAAGGATTTGTTGTAATGCAGTGCCTGTCTCAGAAATGGTTCTGTTCAGGTTTTCAAGGTAATGGCCTTGTGACGTGGATGCTCGCATTCTACATTTTTCCCCCAAATAATTTTACATGATAACACAAATGTCATGCTTTCACATTTTTACTTAGAAGCAACATTTTTAGAAACCTATAATTACATGAACTAGAAATGCTTGATTCTATCATTTTACTTCTCACACCCTAAAATTTGTTAAATGTTCAACGGTTTCATCGTTTGGTAGGTATACCCAAAAGCCAGAATTGATGCTGGGAAGCACAGAATCAAATTTCTCTATCAGAGGTTTTCAATGATAGTGTGTTGTGGCCAAATGGAAGCTGTGGTCCAGTTTGTTACTAACATTAGTACCAAAGTTTGCAAACAATTTATTTCTTTTCTAATGAATTAGAGTAAAGATTTCACCATTAGAACGTTACTTGCATCCTGTTAGGCTCTGGCAAGGGAGAGGGGAGTGTAGGAGACCAAGTCTGCAGGTCATTTGCAGTTCCCAGCCTACTTCCTTATTTGCAACAGCCTTCGTGCAGGGATTGCAAACTCCAGAGTGAACAGAGCCAGGTTAAGTATGGTGGGTAACCAGGCAGGCCAGGCTTCGCAGAGTAGCAATTACGGGGAGGCCGGGGCCATCTGGAGAGCCCAGTTCTTCCTCTAAAAGGGGACAGCAGCTGTTCAGCTCGGGCTCATGTGGCCACATGGAAGTGAAGCTGAGGCCAGGGTTGCTAAACCTGATCTTCCTAGGGAAAATGAAAATACAGATTTCTATACGAAATACGATTTCCAAATGTTCGCAACGAATTCATTTTTTCAACAAAGCCGAGGGCCACCAGTGTGTGACATCCTGAGTCACTGTTTCTAATGTACCATCTGGTCGTCGTCAGAGCAATTCAGACTCTGGGTGTTTTACTTCCCCCAACAAATGATTTTGTGTTTAATCAAAAACTGGGTTGGCCGAGAGGCATGTGGGGTGTGTGTGAGGTGTAAGAACCCCAGCTCAAGACTCTCGCAGGGGTTGAGAAGGAGTCCCCATTCAATGGGTATACAATTCCAGCTCTGCTCGACTAGAGCTCTACTGTGCAAACTTGTGTCTGTCGCTAACACTGTTTTGTACACTTAAAAAGTTGTTAAGAGGGTGGGTCGCATTAAATTTTCTTACTACAGTAAAGAACAAAGACTTTCCCCAATTAGCCTGTCCCTGAGCCTGACGTGCAGTTGCTTTGAACAAGGAAAACTGTACAGATAAATCCAAGTTACGGTCGGAGGGCCACTGCACCAGCGTTTAAAGCATTTTAGAATGTTAGCTTGGGATTTCTTACATACCCTTCTTGTGGTAATTACGATTTTTCAGTATCTTGTTTATGATGGTCTTGCTTTTGGCAAAAATTGTGTTAAAACTTAACGTCCCAAAAAAATACGGGGCAACTGGGTGGCTCAGTCAGTTAAGCATCTGCCTTCGGCTCAGCTCCTGGTCTCAAGGGTCCTGGGATCTGGCCCCGTGTCAGGCACCCTGCTCAGCAGGGAGTCTGCTTCTCCCTCTGCCCCTCTCCCTGTTCGTGCTCTCTCTCTCAAATAAATAAATTTTAAAAATCTTTAAAAAAACCCCAAAACATGGGGGCACCTGTGTGGCTCAGTAGGTTAAGCAACTGCCTTCGGCTCAGGTCATGATCCCGGGGTCCTGGGATCGAGCCCCACGTCAGGCTTTCTGCTCACCTGGGAGCCTGCTTCTCCTTCTCCCTCCTCCTGCCATTCCCCCTACTTGTGTTCTCTCTCTCACTCTCTGTCAAATAAATAAATAAAATCTTTAAAAAACAACAACAAAACTTTACGGCATTAAAAATTATTAAAAAAAAAAAAATGAACCAACCCCCCCCCCCAGAAAAATAAACAAAAAAGCTCAGTGTCCCAAAGATCAGTTAGGCACCTAATGTGCTGTGTTAAGGTCATAAGGTCTATGACAATTTCTAGTAGTACTTACTCTGTATTGAGTTGATGTGTTTTCATGTGGGTTTTTTAGGATATAAAATACGTATTTCAATGAAAATATAATGGCTGTCAATTCCATAGTTTGCTTGATTTTGTACATTAGCCATTTAAAATCCTACCATAATAAAAATAATAAAATAAAAAATTCTACCATATTTGACTCCAGCCAGGTGAGGAAAGGTGAATAGTGTAGGCCACCGGTTCTTACAGTGTTGTCCCTAAAGCAGCAATGTCACTATCATCTCGGAATTTGTTAGAATGCACATTCTCAGGCCCTTATCCACACCGACTAAATCAGAACCTGTGGGGGTAGGACCCAGAATGCCCTTTTAATAAGCCCTCCAGGTATTCCAAATGTACTTTCAAATTTGAGAACCATTGAGATAGAGCCCCTGCCCTTTTTTTGGGTAGCTTATTATAGAGAATCCTTTTTTTTTTTTTTTTAATATAACTTTCCTTGTCAGTCCTGAATTTATGAATCTGGGAGGGGGTTTTTTGTTTTTTTGGGTTTTTGTTTTTTTTTGGTGAAATGAACATGTTGTATTTTAAAGAAACTTAGTCTTCAAGTATGATGAAATGTCATAGAATGTTCGTAAGATAAGCACAATGCATTATGCAAAGTAGGTACTTAATAAATACTATGGATTTATTGATACGGATGTTTTGGTTTGTGCAGTAAGATTGGGGATTCTGATTGAGACTATGGGCCTCCCTGCAGACAGGCTAGAGTGTCTTCCTTTTGTTGTGATGTGGCTATTCCACGTTTGGTTAAGGAGGGCAGCATCCTTCTCCGCCTCACAGAGGCCTTTATCTGAAGTCAAAGATACTAGTATAGAGAAGAAATAGAGAACACAGCCGCATATGGAATGTAGTAGAATAAAGCCTGACTGTGTGTGCAATCAGGTAACAAACCTTAATAGGACAAATGCAGCCAGCTTATGACTGTAGGTGAGAGACTATTTAACAGGCACCTTGTAACTTTGCTGGTTATAATCATTTTGTCAAATAATTCCAAAAGCTCGGGTGCCTGGGTGGCTCAGTTGGTTAAGCAACTGCTTTTGGCTCAGGTCATGATCCCAGGGTCCTGGGATCAAGTCCCACATCGGGCTCTCGGCTCAGCGGGGAGCCTGCTTCTCCCTCTGACTCTCTACCCCCTCATGTTTCTCACTCTCTCTCTCTCTCAAATAAATAAAATGTTTAAAAAAAAGAGTTCCGAAAGCTTATATTATTTTCACAATCAAAACTGGGTTGAGTTCTCATTTCCAGGGAAATCTAGAATGAAATTTAAAAGTCTTGCAAGATCCTGCATCATTACTAGAAATGCCAACTAGTTAGGAAAGGCCGTTATGCATTAGGTTTAAGTAACATCATCAAAAATAAGGGTGGTGGGAGAGAGAGCATCTAGCAGGAGAGCATTTTATTGCTTTTTATTCCTCAGTGGAATAACGGCTAGAACATTAACTGCGTAAAATGGATTCCAAGCCATCTGAACACTGGCAAAAGTTGTTGGGTTGGGGTTTTTTTTTGTTTTGGTTTATTTCCTCTGTGGAGACATCTGTGCCAAACACCTGCTTAGCTGACTCTGGAGAGCTCGGGGCATTAAAGTCACAGCCAGGTCAGAATCCTCAACTTGAACTTGTAGTTTGAACTTCTTTCAGCAAAATTCTGCTCAAGTTAGTCCAAAGACTACCAGAATTGGCTTACGTATTTCCTTTCCTGGTTATGGAGGAGGTGTTAATGAGGGGAAGATGGCAAGGAAAGCCAAGGAAGGTGGGTAGAGGAGACCAAGGTTGAGGCCAGGCCTGCAGGTAAGCTAGTTGCCAGCCTCAGATTAATTTAGGTTCTAATCTGAGACCATACAGGACGACCACCTGTTTTATGAAAAAATTCATTTGTCATAAACAGTTGACTGATCCAATAGCGGCATTTAATGTTTTTTTGTTTACATTTAAAGATTTTTTTTATTAATGTACTGTTATTGAACATCTTTCATGATTTATAAGCTGTAAAATATTTTAATCCTTGACTCATTTGTTTACCAAGCTATTCACTTAATGCTATATAATATGTCGCACTTGAGACCATCTGTTGGGAATATTTGAATAATACGCATGCTGTGAAGATATGTACAGCAAGTAAAGCACAAAACACATGAAATATTCAGGAAGAGTTTGTGAAGACAATCCATGTATTTTAATTAAAAAAAAATGTGGACTGAAATCTAGCAGTTAAGTCTTTCCAAAAATGCAGCTCACTTCTTATTCTGGGCAAATTGCTCTGCTGAGTGGCATTAAGATGTCATTTTGACTTTAAGTGAATAGATTGTAAATGAAAACATTGGAAATCATACTAATTGGAATTGCGCTTATATGAGCTCTTCATTAGGTGTGAGGAGTGCTTGCAGAAAGACCGCACGGGACCCGGGGTAAGCGCACTGCTTTGTGCAGCAGGCCAGGAGGGAGGCTGGGACTGGGACAGCTTGGGGGTCTGGGGGTCAGGCCTGGACGAAGGGTTTGCGGGGAGCATCGGGTTTAATTGGATGGTCTTGGGAACCCTGAGCTGGCAAGGTGACATCCTAGGTTGTACAGGATCCTTGAATCCTGTTGCAGGTTGAGGCTATTTGTTTATTTCTTTTCTCTGGATGGTGAAGGACCGGGGGCAGAGGGCAGGTTGGCACCCAGCACGGACTGGCACCCAGCACTCCAGAGCAAGGGACCTTCTGTGAAAGATTGGAAACAGAGGTGTCCTAAGTCGCTCAGCTGCGTGGAGACACCTGAATCTTATACCACCCACCTTTCATTTGAGCTAGGAGTGATTCCGAGGAGACTTGCCCATTCCTGGGAGGCTTATTGTGACTTCGGGGTCACACCACTTGAGGAGCTAGGGCCAAGACACCTATCATGATGCCTCCTCCTAAGAATGTGCCAGAATGGTATACACATGAGACAAAACTTGGCTCCCACCAGACCTAGGGAATGTCTAGCTGATCATAAGTCTTCATCCTGGGATTCACCCTCCAGCGGTGCCTTCTCTGACTGCTTTGAACTCTCGTGTTTTGTGGTCTAAACCAGACTCCAACCTATTTTTAGTGCCTGTTACTTATTGGCCTCACAACGACAGGAGTGACCTCACTCATGGGTGTCCCTCAAACTCCCAAAGCACATCTCTTGTCAAAAGCCAGATAGGGCGCCTGGGTGGCTCAGTTGGTTAAGCGACTGCCTTCAGCTCAGGTCATGATCCTGGAGTCCCTGGATCGAGTCCCGCATCGGGCTTCCTGCTCGGCGGGGAGTCTGCTTCTCCCTCTCCCACTCCCCGTTTGTGTTCCCTCTCTCGCTGTGTCTTTCTCTGTCAAATAAATAAAATCTTTAAAAAAAAAAAAAAAAGCCAGACTAAGACCACAGCCATGGACCACACCTTAATTTCTGATTTGCTATTGCAAATATCTCACTAGTTTAGTATATGAGCATATTACTTCAACTTTTTGTTTGACCCTTACTCTTTCAACATTATTATAGATTCCCTAGGTATTTATTATTATCCACCTAAAATAGTTTGGGATTTTCTTGTGTGCTGATTCCCACAAACGGGCCAAGCACTTTATAAATGCCTCTCTGTTTTCTCTGCACTGAGTTCCTCCTATTTCTGTAGTGAATCGTCGAGTTGAACAGACTTCCCCAAAGTTACCCTTCAGTTTGGCAATCATTAGTGTTCAGCATTTCCTAGTAACTACATGAATTTCAGTATGCATTTTTAAATGGTAAACTTACTCCTATCTTTATTATTTTTATATCCTTCTTTGTCCTGACCCATTTGTTTCATCATTTTTGAATTGTACGTATCCTGGCCAATCCCCTCAGATCTTTTGTGGAATGAGCTGTCATGAATACATTTACATCATGTGAATACATTTCTTCCAGTCCTGCTGGTTTCACTCCACACAAATTGCCGCATCTGATCTCTGCCGACCTCCAGGAAACCCCCAACCTACACATTTACTTGTCCTTGTCTTTGAGTCTAATAGTTATTTTTTTAATGTTATAAAAATATACAAAGAATTTCCGGCGAAGAGTTGAGCCTCTAGTCATTGGAACCCCAGTATTGACAGCTAGCACAGTGCCTGGTATATATCAAATAAATATTCGTTGAATGAGTGATCAAATTATTTTTACCAAGATCCACATAGTTATTACGAATAGCCATTATAAAGAGTGATTTTATCTTATAAGGGAGCTCCCTTTGAAATGAATGAAAATAAGGGTTTTTGATAGGTAGTAGGAGTTGGGTCTAGAGGAGAAATGATTGCTACCAAAACATTGCTTAGGGGAAACTGGGAACAGGCAGAAATAAATTCATCTCAAATTAGAGGCAGCCTATCAAAATTTAATAAGCATGCTTAATCAGCTGCTTCATTCAATATTTTAGTGAGGGCTTGCCATGTCCCACTGTAGATATTTGTTTACTTGTCTGCGTGCCCTGCTCATCTGTATGCAAACTGAACAGAACAAAATAGCTGCTCACCTTTGCTTCCCTACCACTTACAGATCACACGTCACGTTCCAGGTCCTCACTAGATGCACGTTAGAGAAAGGAGGGGAGGAAGGAGTTTCGTAGCTTGTTCTTTGAAATACGATGTAAGGTTTTACTTTTTTGTTGTATGTGGTTTGGATGGCAGCATGCTGAGATTTTAATTATCTGCACTTTAAAATA
Source organism: Neomonachus schauinslandi (assembly GCF_002201575.2). Taxonomy (NCBI): domain Eukaryota; kingdom Metazoa; phylum Chordata; class Mammalia; order Carnivora; family Phocidae; genus Neomonachus; species Neomonachus schauinslandi. The sequence continues at coordinate 141,704,984 of NC_058408.1, read as the reverse complement.
TTGCAACCATGGTTATTATAAAAACACTTTTCATTGTCCTTGATGAAGGGAGAAGCTCCCATTCTAATATGGCTTATATTTGTAATTAATAAGAAAGAAAGCTTGAGTGGTCCCTATTTGAAACGGGAAGTACATTGATCCACTTTTGCTTAGGCGTCTTATGGAAATTCTAGATATAAAAACAGTTTATTTAATTACATTATGATGCAAAAATATATCATCTTGATGAGCACACTAAGCAAGGTGGGCTTTTCTGTCTGAAGTGCTTTATTTAATGCACCTATCTTTCATTGAATAGTCAGGAAAAATGAGTCGAGAATAGAACCTCAGTGCAGCAAGGTAAATAGATTTCACCTCCAGTGTTAACTGATAAATAAAGAGTTACCACTATGTCGAAGACGTTGGCAAAGTCTCCCACCCATCCATTGATTGGACCCCACAATCACCCATCCTTCCTTCCACTCAACAAATTAAATACCTGCTATGTGCAAAGTACTATCCTAAACACAAATGATACACAGTTGAACAAGATGGACAAACAGAAAGAGTGCCATAATCAATCAGTGATGTCTACCAAGGGCTCAGGAAGTTCATGCTCCCTCTTCCCCACCCCATTTTTTAAGAGGCATTTTTGAGTCTTTTAAGGTCTACTCAAGTTGGAGGAACCAGTTAAGTGTTATCTTCTTATGAGGGTAGACATTTATGTCATCTTGTGATACTGAGACTGGACAACAGCTAATGATAGATGTATCCAGTATCACAAAGAAGTAATGATGAGCTCACATGCAATTCTCCCATGACTCTCTTAGTTAATTCACAAGTTTAACTTTGACAAAATATAGTTGAAACCTGGGAGATGTTTCCGAACAAGATTGAAGAAAAAAAGAAAACACTGAATTATCTCCAGTATAGAGAAAATTCTTGAATGATTAGAGGTAATGATGTAAATGGACTATTGTTAGCCTTTTCCTTTTTTTTTAAGATTTATTTATTTGTTTGAGAGAGAGAGAGCAGAGAAGGGCATGGGAGGGGCAGAAGGAGAGAGACAATCCACAAGTAGACTCCCCACTGAGCACAGAGCACCATGTGGGGCTCGATCCCATCACCCTGAGATCATGACCTGAGCCAAAATCAAGAGTCAGATCCTTAACTGACTGAGCCACCCAGGCGTCCCAATTGTTAGCCTTTTCTGCATTGCAGAAAACTCCTCATTCTCCACTTGGAATTGCAGCCATATTATTTAGAAATGAAAGATGAAGAAAGGATATTTTATTTAAGAAAACTTCATTAATGGGTGCCCAGGTGGCTCAGTTGGTTAAGCGTCCAAATCTTGATTTTGGCTCAGGTCATGATCTCAGGGTCGTGAGATCGAGTCCCGTGTGAGGCTCCACACTGGGCTCCACACTGGGCGAGGAGCCTGCTTAAGATTCTCTCTCCTTCTCTCTCTGCCCTCCCCACACCCCCATGCTCTCTCTCTCTCTCTCTAAAAAAAAAAAAAGAAAAGAAAAGAAAAAAGAAAACTTCATCAACATTTATGACACATGACTTCTTTGGAGAAAAATAAGTATCAAACTGCCAGATGGATTAAGAGTTGTATATAAAAGGAATTGTTTTCAGTAGCTTCTAAACTGAATAAACTGAAAAATTTTCATATCCAGGATATAATGATGTCTGATTTAGCCTTTTTATTGAGAATAATTACCTTCAAAAGATGAAAACCAAACATCAAAGCAATGGGAAAAAGATGGGCCAATCAATAAATAGACTTATGGCAACTGAATGCCATCTGGAAAAAATACAAATTCAAATCCAAACTTCACTCTTTATACCAAAATAAATTCTATATGGTTTAAAAACTTAAACATACGATACAAGAAGCACCAAAAAAGTGTGGGAAACTTTGTTCTGTTTTTGTTTTGTTTCTTAATAATGTCAGAGCTGAAAAGGCCTTTCTGTTCGTCACAAAACCTAAATTCTATAAAGGAAAACATAGATATATTTGACTACATAAACCTTTTAAAACACTTGAACAACAAAGTACCGTAAACAAAGTCAAAAGGCAAACGGTAAAATGGCAAAAGACTGCCCCACACGTGATAAACAAGGTCTAACTTCTCTATTATACAAAGTACCACCACACACCTGTAAGAGAAAGGTAAACCATTAGGAAAATATTCAGAAGACAGACAGGCAGAAGAAACCCAAATATCCTAATAAACATCTACAAAATAGAAAAAACAAAGGAGATGCTGTGTTTCACCTAGCAGATTGCTAGGCCACAGAAACACACCGGCTGGCCAGGAGAAGGAGATGTGGGTACTCAGGTCATTCACAGTGTAACTGGAGACAAGCTCCTCAGAGGGCAATTTGACAAGATCCGTTAATATCTTCAGTGCATCCCTTTACTGATCCAGTGATTTTTTTCTAGGAATTTATCTTACAAATATTCTCAAACATATACAAACATGTGCTTGCCAGGATGCTGACTGCAGCATTGTTGATGAAAGCAAAAAACTGGAAATGGGCCACTAGCCAACCATTTTTGGTATCTAATGGAGTACTATGCAGCAATTAAAAAGCAGGAAATCTGTATATAAGCTGATACAGCAAAATATCCAAGGTACATTGTAGAGAGAGAAGGAAAAGGCAATAGAAAAGTATAAAGAGCTCCAATAATTTTCTTATGAAACTATGTATGGTATGGGTATGTGTATTTGCAGGAACATTCCTGGAAGAATATATGAGGTGGTGGTTATTTATGAAACATAGGACTGGGTGTGTGCATAGGAGACAGATTAATGTTTCATAAACCCCTTTTGGCCTGTTTTAATTTTTCATCATATCCATGTGCCATTTTCAGAATTGAATAAGATACATCTTTTGATCCTTTTCAGGAATATTTGACTATTTTCTGATGATAGACTTGAGCCACTCTTTATTTAATTTGGGGGGTCTGTATTTGGAAAATAATACACAGAGAACCTCAGGTAAGCCACTGCCTTGCTGAGGTGAGGGGTTCACCATCTGGCCAAGAATAGGAGTCACGCTCCTTCATTTTCAAAACTGTCAGCTTCCCCACTGTCACATCTGGCATCCAGAATACATGGGGCCCTTCTCCTTAGAGCACAGAATCCCTGTGACCCAGGCTCTTCATGAGGATTGATGCTGCCTCGGCTGGAGAACCACAGGGAGGGTGCTGCCCATTATGTGTTTCTTAGGATAAATTTCCGGCAGAAATTAGTCCAGGAATTTCTTTTTACAACATGAGTTGTACAATGAAATTCTTGAGTTCAGTTTCTTTACCAGAATGCTGCTTTCCCCGCCTCCCCCCCAACAGAATCTTAGAACCAAATTCAGAGCTCAGTACATAACTGGGTGCTTAATAACTATTTAAGGATCTGGTCTGGGACCAAGACATTTACTGTAAATCTTTTATGGGAGAAACCATGACAGCAAAGTAAACTGTAAAGAAATGATCAGGCTTGAAGTCGCTCTGATGAGAACCTTTTCTGTCCTCTAGGTGAGGGGTAGTTAAGGCATGCTTTCCTTCTAGGAAAAATAATTACCTCCTATGCAGTATTCTTGCCAAAGACATTTAATTTTAATCTAATTTTGAGAAATAAATCACATAAATCCAGAAGTAGTACATACTAATTAGTTGCCTGCGAAATCTTCAACGTCATGAAAAACAATAAACAAAAAAGGGTTGCTCCAAATTAAAATAGTTTAGTGAGACACAACCAAATGTATTGCTCAAATATTGGATCTGGATTAGAAACAAAAAAGGCAAAAAAAAAAGATATTTGGGGGACAATTGAGAAAATTGAATATGAACTCTTATTAAGTAAAGTTACTGTTAATTTTCTCAGGTATGTGGATGTAATAGAATGGCCTTCTTACTAGGTAAGGGGCCTACTAAAGTGTTTAGGATGGAAGCATTTTGGTGTTTGCAACTTATTTTAAAACGGCTCAGAAAAAATACACAGCCAGAAAGCTAAAGCAAATGTAGCAAACGGCAACAATTTGTAAATGGAGATGAAGGGTAGATGGGTGGAGAGCGTATATTTCTTTCAGCTCTTCTTTTAAGAAAGTTTGAAATTTTCAAATGAAAACATGGAGAGAAAAAAAAAACTGATTTGACTCATAAAATCATACTGTTAATAAACAAATACAGGAAAAATAATAATATTATGGTAGTTATATAGTAATAAAATGAAAATTTTAGTAGTATTAAGTGGTATTAAATAGCGATCATAGTATTTAATTTTAGTGGTAGCAAATCGTAATAAAAATAAAATAAAAAAGAAGACGGAAGACTTTTTAGGTTAGACTCCTTCACTTTCTGCTGCCCCTCCGGCTTTGACAGGTACCCCGATTCCTCCGAGGGGAGGACATTCTCTTGGTAAGGTCCCTACGAGCGTTGTCCTTTCTTCCCGGTCCATTTGACCTCTTTTGACTAACAGCAGGCCAGCTCATGGGCACCACCTGCCCCCCTGCGCAGCCTCCATTCCCGCCGGCCTCCTTGACCTGCTTCCTTACACCTTCTCCCGGGGGGAGTGTTTCCGTCAGGGTCCCAGGTGGCTTGTTTTTCTCAACCTTTGCCCTGACCCCCCCTTTCTGTCTTGCTCCCAGGTGTCTCTGCTTTCAGACCTCACCCCACCCCTTAAGCCTTTGTCTAATTAAACTGAAGTGGGGCCACCAGGCAGCGTCTTCCGTCCTGGGCCTCCTTGGGTGGGTGGTTTTTGTTTTTTTCTTTTTTTCCCCTCTGGGGCTGTCATGAATTTCTTGTCAGCATCATTGGCCTTTCCTGCCCTCCCTTCCCTTTTGCCGGGGCAGCGGCGTCCCCAGGTGTCCTGTTCATAGCTATGATGTAAATTGCTGTTGGCCTTTTCCAAAACCAGGAAGGCCCGGTTGAGAGTGCCCCACGTCTCTCCAGGCACCGATTCCCAACGTGGGTGCCCCGGGACATGTTCTCAATCATCAGCATCTGTTTTATCTAGAGAGGGCCTGTCTGGGTTTGTGTTCCCACTTGTCAGTAGCCCATGTGGCAAGAAAGGTGCCATTGCTTCTTCCTTCCTGGGGGCCCTCCCGCCCCTTCTCACCCTTGTTTGACCTTTTAACTTTCACACTTTGAAAGCTTTCCTATCATTCTCCTGGAATCCCCAAGACCTTCCAAATAACGCCAAAAGCAAATAAATCCAAACAGTTGAGGCCAATTTAATGACTTTCGTACTGGGTCCACCCAAGCAAGGAAGCAAGTCATGGATAAATCCTTACCTGGATTTCCCAGATCTGAGCTGTGATCTGTCCAATGGGTTGGACTACTAGTATAGTGACTATGGTATAAAAATCTACCAAGAAGAGAAATGAAAACTGGAAAACCGTGGGAACCAAGGGACAGTCAGTCTTCGGCCTAGACCACTGCTATCTACAACACAGACTTATCCTTAGTTAAATACTTCAACAAATCAGCACTAGACACAAAGTACAAGTGGTCAGGTGGCACTGACACTGCCTTCTTCTCTTGACTCTTGGGTAGTCCTCCTCCAAGTTTCCAACATTGGAGAAACAGAGACTAATAAAGACAGTTGGAGGATCTGAAAAAGTGAGTACTGACCCTGACCGAGTCAGCGATGAGCTTTGTAATTTTGTTCAAGTTACCAAACAAGTTCTGTCTGTTCCCCCTTTTGGTAAATCGAGAAAGTGGGGCAAAGGGCTGGTAGATTTGATGACCTGTACGGCCTCCTCCGGCCCTAAAGCCCCATGACCGTGAAATAGGGTGGTCTGGGGTTTTACCTTCTGCCCCGATAGTGTCTAGAAAATGCCTTTGTGTATTTCGTAATTCTGATAGCTCCGTTTTGAGCAGCCCAACCTGATCAGACCCCAGGGTGAGGATGACATAAAACGAAGCGGGAGACAAGTGAAGACCGGAGCAGGGGGCAGGCAGGGCAGTGAATCAACACCGGGGTATCTTCCTCATTGATCTGAGTCCCAGAGGAGCCTCTCGGCAAACACGACTGGATGCCCGCGCCTGCGCGTCTGCATTCTACACCACCCAGCCGTGCCTGGTTTCATCACCTCACCCCGAGTGTTTGATGATGGTAACTTTGATCTGAGCCTGAAACCCCAAATCAAAGTGATCGTTTGTTTAATATTTGTCACACATCCGGAAATTCGAAAACCCAAAACAGAATAGAAAGCACTATAACAAGGATTTTTCTTTCCAGCCAATTAGGGTCATTAAAGAACAGTGCCCTGATTCAAATAGTTGCCCAAGCTTAGAATTAGTGAGTTTCCCCAGCAACAAGTTACAAAAAGAGGATACCAAATCATGTCAGAGAACGGAGGGAAAATACAAACGTAGAAATAAAAGTATGATCAAGCAATTCCTTTGACAACAACATAATTTAATCTCACTGGAAGGCAGATATAAAATGTGGATGTAAGCAATGGCATGAACTTTAAAGTTACTTGGAGGAACGCAGGTTTCCCCCGCTGTCGAAAAGTAGAGTGCTCCTCGAAACCTTTCATAATTTGAAAAGGCGTAAAGCGAAGAAACAATTACCATTAATTTATAGGGGGAAAAAAAAATGTGAGCATTTCCAGACCCCAAAATGACCCAGCCTAGGCTTTTCTGATACCCTAGGACACATCTTGCTAACGGGGGCACAAAGCAAATCAAGATAAAGCCCAGGTGCTCACAGACAGTTCCGACGGGGCGGCTGGGTGCCGAGATGCCCAGGGTCGCTCCGGGGGAAGGAGCTGGGCGGCGCCACTGCCCAGCCTCTCCCCGGGCCCGCAGCCTCCGCCGGCCTCCGGCAAACGGCGCTCGATGCTGTTTTCACTCCCCCGCCACCCTTTCTTTCCACAAAAGTGAAAAATCCCACTTCGCTGGGCGAAAACAGGTACTCATGTAGGTCTTTCAGAAAAGCAAAGGGGCAAAATGTGAAGTTTGGAAAAGGAGGAGATACCTGTATTTGCCAATATTTATACCTCGGTTACCAGCGTAAGTCAAGTTGAGAATTCTAGCCAGAGCGCAGCCCAGATAGAATAATAAAACCTACCGTTTGGCCCCCGCTGCCCCTCCCATTTTACTACACATTCACTGCCAAGGCTGTATGACTCCATAGAAAGGCTGCAGTCCCCGCTCTGCTTCCAGAAAGGAAAAGCCTTTGAATCACTTGCAGGTTCTCGGTGCCAGGAGGGGGCGTGGCTTACCTGATGGGTGGGCGTGGGGAGAGGGCGGAGCATCTTTGCCTCTGAGGCAGGCTGTCCCCAGGAAGCATGCATTCTGGGGCAGCTCAGTCAAATTGGGAGCTCATGGGTGCTCCCCACCCCCATCTGCAGGGGAACCTTTAGTTGGCCAGAGCTGACTGTGATTAAGTGGCCAATTTTATCAACTTCAGAATGGAGGATTAAGAAACCCGTTCTGGATGCATGATGTCTTTAATTTTATCTTTAACAAAGTGGATATTTTTGTCTCCGGTTGTCCCATTCCTCCTCTGTCTCAGGTTAGGAAGAAAGGGGTGTGATTTATTGTGGCCCCTGCAACTCCAATACGTCAATCGACGCCTACCTACAAGGAGCCAGGCTCATTCCCAGGAACCGAGTCTATAAAGAAGGCTAAGACTTGGTCCCTGCCCTGAGCAACTTGCAGTCTAGAATTATGAAATTCAATTTTGTTACTTTTAATTGTGGACAGTGTTCTCCCTCACTCTTCTTTTGATCTCTTCGGGTGTTATCATTCTGTCCTATAAATAAATAGCATTATGTTGTCAATATGAATTATGGCAGAGCTATTTTGGTCCTCTTTGTATTACTGTTGGGTTTTAACAGCTCACACAGAACAAATTTGATTGTGTTTATATTTAAACCTTCTTAACAAGGGAAACAGAAGGATTAGATTCAAGAAAAACAGGAGCAGCATTCTGAATGTGTTTAAACAAGTTTTCCCCACTGATAAATAGAACTATTGAGTATCATTTTCAACTAGACTGACAAGAAAAAAAGCCATCCGTTCCCCCTAAAGAATTTGTACAATGCTCAAGGCAAGTTACAGCTGGATCCTCTTAAGGAAATCAATCTTTTCTAGTAAATGACTCGTAAGACCATTTAAATCTATGAAGCTTTTCAGTAAACTTATTCAATTAAAAGGATTTTCAATATTTTAGCAAACATTAAATTACTTATAATATTCTTGCGATGTCAGAATGGAAAACAAAACACGGGGCACACCCAGCAGCCCCTCTTGTGAGCCGGACGCCCACAGCACCCTGCCAGCCTTGGGGTATGTCTCCAAGTAGACCGATAGAAGCTACTTTGGTGCGTTCATGCTGACAAATGCACTTATCATTCATGATAATCACTCCTGCCGCTTTAGGGGAAACATTTTTTAAGCACCTAAGTATTGGATTACATTATGCCATAAGAAAAGGAAAAAAATAATTTCTGTAATGACAAGGCAACATCAGTCAAGACTCTGGACCAGATCATCATATTAGTCTGTTCTTAAAGTAGAGCAACTTCTCTGTGTCCGGAGTATATTTCATCTCACATGGGGACTGTGACTTCTTCTAGAAGTCATTTGAAAAAGTTCACTTTATAGTCTAGGCTTTGGATTTCTATTTAAGTAACGTTCATTTTTTTTTTTAATTGACAAAACATTCTAGTCAGAAGTAGGTGTTATGGTTCCTACCCAAGAAGTATTTGCTAGTGATTAGCATACGGAGCCGAATCAATGGAGAGATACGATGATAAGAAAAGCAGTCCTCATCTCTCCCTCCTTGCCAGTAGGTGGAAGTTAGAATTTATGAGGTATAAGTTTTTTGGTGCATAATTGAATCAATGTCAAGTGGGGAGAATCACCAGGTCTGAGGATGAACACAAAGAGTTTTTAAAGTCTTTCGAGCTTTCCAAAAAAAGAGCTGTGTTAATTCTAGAAGTACTCTTCGGAACCATAGAGCAAATGAGGTATCACTTGGTATCACTTTCCACTTAGGCTGGGAAGAAGGAAGTTGGCGGGGACGCAGGGGTGCAAGCATATTCCCATACTGCTGGCGGTGCTGGGCAGGTAAGCCTGCATGCCTTATCATTCAGCAATTCTGCCTTTTAAGGTAGATCTTAAGCAGATGCTCATCCCGGTTCCTACAGGACAGGTAGAGGATGGTTTCATTGCAGTATTATTTTTCATAGGGGATCCTGGAAGTGACTGGGGAGTGTGGGCAGGTCAAACATGGTGGCACATATCATAGATGCTGTGCAGTAATTCCAAGTAACAGAATAGATATCTACACAGCAAGACGATTGACTGAATAAAACATAGTCCTGACCAAAAAAACAGCAAGATACAGAATGAGATCTATATGACAGCACTGTTTATGTAAATTGACAATACTTGCATACAGAAAACAGTATGCATTTTACAAGAACACATACAAAAACAAAAGACACTAGTTAGTTGCATGTGGTGGAGGTGGGTGATGGGAGTAGGGCATGAAGAATAAATATTATAATTAAAAATACAGAAAAGGGGGCTATGGATGGAAAGATAGTATATGGAATAATAGCGTACTATGAACTGAGTATGATGAACCCATATTTCTGCATTTCAAGTACTGTCCCTCCCCCAAATATAGAACACACACAAACACGCACACATGCACATGTATGCGCACGCACACATATGCACACACACACACGTACACACACATATATACACAGTGGACTCAAAAAGGTAGCCATTCAGAGAAAAGGAGATCACACCCCACCTTTGAGCCCTAGGTTGCCCTGGTAACTGCATTTGTTACTCAAAGTTATTATTATTTTTTTAAGGTTTTATTTATTCATTGAGCACACAGGATTGCAAGGTGGTGACACATGGGCCAGATCAGTACATAGAGATGTTTTGTCTCGTTTGGCTCTTGCAGTCTATAAAAATGGTTTTGATTAGTTGCCAACGTTTAAAATGCAGGTCTTTAGCTCCTCTTAGAAGATCCAGCAAGTTTGGGCTGATGGTATCAATCCCCAGATGTGCCTGGAAGGTGCCCCATCCGAACAAGCATGCCGCATCCCCAACAACCCCCATCCTCACCCACCCCATCCCTGGCAGAGCGTGAGGGTCGCTTGCCTTTGCGTTATATGCTAAACCAGACCACTTCTGTTCTACCTCCCACCTGGGCTGTGACGCGGGGTTGCCGGACAGATGTCAGCTGCCCTCCCTCGCTCTCCGACCACATCCTCTCGGGGGTTTATTACCCCAGACCAAGTGAAGGAAAGGGAGGAACAGGGGTAACTCCTAAAATGTTGGTTAAAGTGACTGAGCAGGTTTGGGTCTTTTGCTGAAATTGGGGAGCCCGGGGCAGAATCAGGCTTGGGAGGAAATTCACTAATCTCCCTTTCCAGCATGAGAAGCTTCAGATGACTGTAGGGCAGTCAGGTGATGGAATCAAAGCACCAGGGTGATGCCAGCGTGGACTTCCAGGGAGGGGTCAAGGTTGGAGGATAACCAGCCGGGTGTCATCACTGGGGGTGCGGCATGTGAAGTTGTGGGACTGAATGAGATCACTCCAGCCAAGTGCAGAAGTGGGGGAGGGGAATTAAGGAAACAGGAAATTAGAAATAATCTCTGTCGAGATGGGGCATGTGAATAAAAAATGAAAGTTTAGGACAATTCCCAGGCTGCATTGTTTCACTTTTTTTCCCCCTCAGGCAATATTCAATTGAATACATCTCAAAACTATAACACTCAGTACCAAAACATGTTGCAGAATGGCATGTATGGTTTGGCAGCATTTATGATCATTGAAAGGAATATTTACGATTACTGAAAAGAACATGCAAAATAATCTAGTGTATTTTTTATGAATGTATAAGGCACAGCCTTTTGAGAGGGACAAAGGAGAGCAGGGCTGGGGAAGAGGTGGGGGGCAACAGGACTGTAGCAATCTCTGATGTTCTATTTTTATTTCTTAAGATTTAAGAAAAATCAGTAAATATGATCATGTGCACCAGGCCCACCGTGTGCACCAGGCATACTGCTGGACTCTGAGAATCCGCTGGTGAGGATAAGGATGCAGTCCTTGATCTCATGGGGTTTCCAGGTCAGGGGATTTGGGGGTTGACATTGAGCACACAGACAACGTGGTACATGATTACAAGGTTTAAGCTTGAGAAGGAGAAGAATGGACCTCTGTGAGTCAGGAAAGTCAGGGAATCTACTTCACCCCAGGAGTCTAGAAGGGCTTTGAGGTGGTGACCTCTACGTGGAGTCCTAAAGATAGGAAGACTCAGTCCGCGGTGGGGGAGGGGCAGATGAAACAGCATGTGCAGAGGTCTCAGGATGGATGACAGCTTGACAAATCTTTTCATTAAATGCTTTGGGTATGCTTAAGGGAGATTCATAATGATTGGTGGAGACTCAAAAAGGTAGCCATTCAGAGAAAAGGAGATCACACCCCACCTTTGAGCCCTAGGTTGCCCTGGTAACTGCATTTGTTACTCAAAGTTATTTTTTTTTTAAGGTTTTATTTATTCATTTGAGACAGAGAGAGAGAGCTTGAGCAGGGGGAGAGGCAGAGGGAGAGGGAGAAGCATACTCCTCGCTGAGCTGGGAGCCTAATTCGTGGGTCGATCCCAGGACCCCAAGATCATAACCTGAGCCAAAGGCAGAAGCTTAACAGACTAAGCCATCCAGGCATCCCTGTAATGTGTGTTGTAAATGCCTATAAGCTAGACCCCTGTGGGGGGGGGTCCCGGGACTCCATCTCTGGAGCACAGAAACAGGCCCACATCCATCAGAGAATGATAAGAACATTTCAACAACTAATCTCCAAGCATCTGATGCATACATTCTATGCCACCCTTATTCAATAACAGCATAGCTTTTGCCCAGTCCTCAAAACTATAGTAAAATAGGCCAGGGATTTAGCGAGTTTTCTTTATTTTGATTTGTGTGTATGCAAACAGGCACCCACCAGCCTCTCCTGGCAAACTGAGCATCTGCACTCACGTCCCTTTTAAAAATAAGCAAGCAAATCAAATTCTGAAAACAAAACTCTTCGCCTAGATGCTCTTCTTTAGGTCTTGCCAGTCCTTGTTTGCTGACCCTTCCTCTGGATGTGACAGGTGACGTTTATCAGGACTTCAGTGCAGGTTTTAATATTTATTTGACTTTTGCTTTTCTTACGACCTTTTGCTTTTCCAAAGTTTCTCTGTAATCGTTGCTTTGGCTCCAGTGTTTTAAGCTGCTTCCTGATCCACCCCCTTGCCTGGGATTACTCTGTGTTTTCTGTCTTACTGGCGTCAGTCTTTACTTTTCTTTCCTTCTGAACTTCTGACCTGAACTTCTAGCTCTTGTGGGCTTCCCCTCGTGCATCTCTGTATCCTCCTTCCCTCTTATTTTATTCTTCCCAGTGGTTTCACCATTTGGAAAGGTGTCAAAGTCGCATTAACTTTACTCAACACCTAGTAGTCTCTGCAATGCACCATCAGCTGAATTTAGTCACATTAAAGTCTAATTACTGTGCTAAATGGATTATGATTACATACTCCACTGCTTTGGTCTGTGAAGTGTATTTTCAATGGGGTGAAAACTTGCCTCTTTACCTGGGAAGAAGTTTAAAGAAAAGGAGGATACCAACTCTTCAGCTAAAATAATACCTGTTTGTTCATTCATTCATTGAATATTTACTGAGCTTCTATTATATGCTAGGCACTGTGCTAATTATTGAGTATAAACTGATGAATAAAAGCAACATCGGTCCTGCCCTTAAGGAGCTTAACTCTGAAGGGAGACACAGACATTAATAGGCAAACATACAACACATAATGTAAAATTGTGGCGAGCAGATAGAAGAAACGAATACGGAGCTACAGTTGAGAATAACTTGAGGAAACTACTTGGATTGTTGGGGGAGTTGCCAGATTAGCAAATAAAAATACAGGATTCCCAGTTAAATCGAAATTTCAAGTAAATGATAAATACACTTTTGGCATACTTAAGTCCTACGCAATGTTTGGGATTGACTTATACTAGGAAATATGTTATATTTGTTATTTATCTGATATTCAGATTTGACTGGGTGCCCTGTGTTTTATCTAGCAAGATGGTGGTTGGGGAGGGCATCTTTGAAGGGGTGGTATTTGAACTGAGACTGAAGGATGAAAGAGAGTGGAGTTGAGAGCCCCAAGGGCGAGAGCTGGGCATGACTGAGGGGTGGGCTGGGGAGGGGGTCCTTGATTGGGTTGGAGGCATGGATAGAGGCCAGATCATATGGGGCTCTCTCTGTCCTGGTAGGGAGGGAACATTTTATTTGAAATACATTACAAAGCATGTTAAGCATGGGATGGGGGTGATAGATCAAATTTAAGTGTTAAAATTATAATCCCGGCTGCAGCGTGGAGAAGAGCTTGGAGGGGACCAGAGGGGAAGTGAGGAAAAAGGTGAGATGGATATTACTGCCATCCAGGGAGAGAGGAGAGCTGTTTGGATGGAGGGGAGATGAGGTAGGTGGATCCGAGATAGATTTCACAGGCATCATTGACTGTATTTGCTCATGTATTGGGTATAGAAAGCAGTGGGGGAAAAGAGGAAAATCTAAAGAGTGCATTGTTTTTGAATGGACCTGGGTAGATGGTGGGGCCACTCCTGAGATGGGGAAGACTGGGGAGGAACAGTGAGGAGGTGGTGGGGTGAGAAGAGTCAAGAGTTCACAGTCAGAAGGGTTAGGCTGTGAGACACCCAATGACCCCCACCACTGAAATATCCAGGGAGCGTCACGGTTCACGAATGTTTCCCACCTAATCACCTTGTTTGACACAGCACTTCCTTAATTTTGATGTTTTTGATACTTACAGCTCTGTGGTGGTAATATCATATCTGAACCCAAAATGTTCCTCACTTGGCATCTTGCTTGGACCCCATTGGTTTGTGCCCACAGTGATATATGATGTCTGGTTTCATACTGTCTGCAGTGTGGATGTTTTCTTTCTCCTGTAAAGCCAGGTTATCATGGTCCTCTATTACACAGATCAGAATTGAGCTGGTGTTGCAGTTTAGTGGTGCTATTTACACACTGGACTTCAAAGAAACCAGCCATTTGGTGTGTCGGCTTTGGGAAATGTTGAGCCCCCAGTACCCCTGCCTTGGTGCTAAGAACTCCTGGGGTCATAGGCAATGAAGGGCTCCCTGAAAGAGAAACTCTGAGTTCCCCTTGACCTAAGCCTGACCAAGGGACCAAACCACAACCCTTCTATAGGCCAGTGGCCACGATTATGGGATCTGGCATCAAGAGAACTGGGTTCAAGCCCAGGCTTCCCTACTAACTAGCTGTGTGACCTTGAACTGTTACTGATTGCTGTAGAACATGAGCAACTTTATATGTAACACACTTAGCATGGAGCCCAACACACAGTAAGTGGCCTGTGACTGTGGTCCTTTGTTGCCTTCTTTTATAATGTATTATATTGCTGAGGGAAGGTATTGGTTAGCTCCCCCAAAATTGAGTGCAAGTGATGAGCCATGATGATTCTGAATGATGGAGAAGGCAGCAGAGTGGTTAAGAACGTGGAACCTGGAGCCACGTTGCCTGAATTTGAATGCTGATACAAAAGAGTATATATTTTATAATTCAATTATATGAAATTCTAAAATAGACAAAAACTAATCTTTGGTAGAAACAAAATTAGGATAGTGTTTGTCTCCTTAGAGGGAGAGTAGGGATTGATTGAGAAGGGTAAGAGTCATGAGAGAACATTCTGGATAATAATATTTTCTTTCTTGTTAGGGTTTTGGGTTATACAGGTGCCCACATTCATCAAAACTCACTGAATCGTACACTTAAGATATGTTCATTTCGTTGTATATACATTTTATCTGAAAAAAACTATAAACAAATATTGAATTCTAGTAATTTTGTACATTCTTAAGTGATTAGGGGTGAAATGTATTGATGTTTGCAACTTCCTTTAAATCCTTTTTAAAAATAAAGTGAATTGCTGAATGCATAGAGGATGGATAGATGGATAGTTATGAGAAAACAAATACAATAAAATGTTAATGTAGAATCTAGGTCATGGGCATATTTGTGTTCACTATATAAATCTTTCAATTTCTCTTTATGTTTGAAAATTTCCATAAGAAAATAAAATGCTAACAGAGGGAAGATATCATAATAAGAATAAGATTAATAACATAAACCTTGTTAATATAAAAGAAACCAGGAAAGGAGGAAGAAAGAAACAAAGAATAGAAAGGTCACATATCTGTACCCACATTTGATCTAAATGAACTAAACAATCCAATTAAAAGATACAAAGTGAAAGCTTGGATTTAAATAAAAATAACTCTATGCCTTTTACTAGAGATACATTTTAAATATAAGGACACAGATGGATTAGAAGTAAAAGGATAAAAACAAAACAAAACAAAAAAACTAACCAAGAAGAAGTGGCATGACTATATTCATATCAGACAGAGGATGTTGTCTTAGCTCAAGCTACATAATAAAATACTACTGACCTGGTGGCTTAAACAACAGAAGTTTGTTTTCTCCCAGTGGTGGGGGCTAGAAGTCTGATGATCATGGTCATTTCCTGATGGGCACTCTCTTCTGGGCTTGTGGATAGGCCCCTTCTCTCTCTGACCTCATATGGCCTTCCCTTGGTGAGTGCACCCGAAGAGGGAGAGAGCAAGCTCTCTTATAAGGGCACTAACTCAGTCATGAAGACCGCACCCTCATGACCTCATGACCCTTTGTTTCTAATTACCTCCCTAAGTTCCCATTTCCAAATACCATCACACTGGGGGTTAGGGCTTCAATATTTGAATTTTGAGGGGACAAAAACTCTCTGTCCATAATAAAGGTAAAACATATGAGAGATTTAAAGAGCACATTTTCAATGCTAAAGATTCAATTCAATAGAAAGCTTAATGATCCTTAATTTGTATGCACCTAATAACAGCTTTAAAATATATGAGGGAAATGTTAGCAGATCTAAAAGGAGGAATGGACAAATTCACAGTTATAGTTATTTTTTGAGGTGACTTTGTTATGAATCTTTTGTTTGCAATAGCAGAAACTAAATCAAATTAGCTTAAGTTAAAATTGTCCTCTGGCTTCTGGTAAAACAGTTCAAGGTTTTATTCTGTGTTGCTAATTTGAATTCTTTTATTATTGAGTTTATTGTTCACGGCTTCTATCAAAGTAATGTGACAATTATATTTTAAATGCCCCTTACTGTTCCCTTATCTTAGCTGGTTACTAATGATTGCGGTTTTAGTTTTATAGATTCAGGGTCTTCTTGAATCTTCATTAATATGAAAATTTCTCAAGTTGGCTTTTTTGTGTGTTTTTGTTTTGTTTTGTTTTTTGCAGTAAATGTGAATTAGAGAGAGAATTCTCCTTCAGAGTCTTCTTCCCAGATGTCTTCCAGCCCAGCAGCCTTCAAGGAGTGCTTCAGCCTTCTCACTGAGGCTGAGCCCTTTGAAGGCACCCTACTGGGCCAGCCCCTCCTGATTTCTACCCTAAGGTGAGCCCTTGACCTTCAAACTGGGGAATGTCAATGGGACACATTAAGGCTCATCAAATTCCTTCCTGATCACAATGCTTTCTCACAAGAAGTGGAATTAGGGGTTTGGCTTTTCTTTCTCCCTCAGTACAGTCTGATGAGGAATCTCTATGTGAAAGAGACCTTGAAGTGTTTGGTAAGGAAATGACATGCTTCTTAGTTTCCAGAAGAAAGTTTGCCTTCTTGAGTAGTTTTTGACGGCTGGAGCTGGGAGGGAGTACATACCCCATCATCTTACTAGGGGCTTACCCCTAACATCTCAAACATCCATAGCTTGTTTATTCTTTTATTTATAAAGCATTTATTGAGCACGTAATACGTACTGAGCTCTATGGTTCTCCCCATGGACGAATAAGTTAACAAGCCTGATAAGGTCCTTGCCTAATGGGATCCTAGATAAACTCATTGCATATGGCAGACAATCAACATAATCGTTGCTAATGATGATCCACCACCTCGTGTTGCTGCTTATCCTCCTGTGTTGGTCATACTATATTCCAGGCACATTAAGTCCAGAACCGTCTCCTAGGCCCCACTTCCATCTAAACCATGCATAGAACTTTTCAGTGATTTAATCACTGTGCTGTGATGTCAACATGCCTGTATGTCTAAGTTTTCCGTTTCTTTTTATGCCCACTGAATAGGCCAGGCCAGTCTACCCAAAAAAAGTGCCAGAAGATATATTCCATCCACTTGAGGTCTTGATGTGGCAATTCAATGATATTTTGTCATTGGAGGTTTTCCCCGAGCAGCGGTAGTGATATGCCTGATGTAATGGACACTGCTTGGAACTCATGTCCCCGACAGAATTGATGATGAAAAGTGGGAGAGGACAGCATGACTCTGAACAAACAAATCCGGTGGCAGCTAGCCAGGTCACAGTGGCAAGCCATTTCTGGTAGATTTGGCTGCTGAACTTTCGAAAAGTTTTAGGAGTGTGTTGCTGGTGGAAGGCACGCCGATTGTCGCTGTGACCTTGGCTTCTTTCTGGGACAGACTTGGGAGTGGAGAGAATTACCTACTCATAATATTGAATTTTATCCAGAATAATTCTTCTACAAGCTCTTAGGGTTTGCCTTGTGTTTTTCATGCTTCTTAATTTCACTAAGCCAGAACTGTAGGGTTGGGACTAAAGTAGGTGATGTTTCTGAAGGAAACAGGCTACTTATTGGTCCCAGGTGGTACTGAGGCTTTTGATCCTAATGGAACCATTTTTAAAGCAATGCCTGGGACCTGTAAAATTGGTCATTTTATTACAGAAATACATTATGCTTTTGGTTAGAAAATGTCCTTGTTGGGAGCTGCCCCCTGATTGGCCAATGGCGCACTCAAGTTTTGCAGTCACTTTTTAACCAAATAATACCTTAGGTCTTAAAAACATCTTTGCTTGCATGGCTCAGGGAGAGAAAAAACATTCTAGACGTAGGGTAAGTTGCAACCGAGGGCACTTAAACAAGAAAATGATTCAACAAAGCCACAGATTATTTTAAACGATGCTGAAACAGAAATTTGCTAGTTCATAAATTATTATTAACGATTGTGCCAATGCTTTGCAATTATCACTTGTTTATTATCTCACCATCTCGTTTGATCCTCATAACGGCCATATGGGATGGGAAAAGCAAGAGTCGTTATGCCTGCTGGTGGGAGGAAGAAAATAAGGTTCACGGGACAGAAATGATCCAGTCTCATGTGGCCACAGACAGAGGTGGGTCTAGAATTGATGACTTTTATTCCAATCAGCTTTCCAGACCATTTCTTCCAGGTTCCTTCCAACGCTAATGATCTATAGCTCTGGGAGCATCTTGAGAGGAGTGTTATGGTCCAAGGGTTCAGAGATGAGTGGAGTTGGTCAATTCTGTGAAAGGAAAAAGCTTTAGATGGCCAAGATGGAATATATAATAATGAGACCCTTCCATTTTTTCCTGTTCTTTGTTTTGTTGGCTGAGGAGAAAGTGGTAAAACTTGAAGACCACCAGAAACACACCCTATCATCTGTTATTTTGCTTATAAAGGACCGGCCCCTTTTAGTGACCAACGCCACCTGATCATCATCTTTTCCAGTGGAAATAATTCTGTTAAGAGCCATCCTTCTCTACGAGTGCACCTTTATGGAGCAGACCAGAGGGAAAAGTAATTGAATTTAATAAAAGCTGTTCTCAATATAAAGCCACAGGGAAATACGTTTAACTTCAAAGCCAAGATGCATGGTTCCTAAATATAATTAATTGCCTGGCTGTTTCTTCCATCAAATCTCAATTTGACAGTAAAGAAGTGAGTACTTGGGCATTTAAAAAAATTGTATAGTAACATGAATTCTCCATTGATAGTTATGGATAGATTGATAAATGCCATTCTCAGAAATGTCGTTCTTGCGATTTATCAAAGTTGCCAACTTCTTCCCCTGTCTGTTCAGGAGAGCTAGAAAGCATGTTAGGTAATCTCAACAGAGTTGTCAAAAGGGGAAATTTGGAGAACAGCACTTTCTCCCTCTTAATCTCCTCCCCACCTCCTTTTTAAAACTTTCCTTCAAAAGAGAAAAGAAATCTTCAGAGAAAATTCTTTTCTAAGCAAAGCATTGAGAGAATACTTCTGTTTTTTTGTGCCCTGTTTTTCAAGGGCTAAGGATTGGTTAAACAGAGATTTAGAAGTTAGGAATTTGCTCACCATTGTCTGAAGCCCACGAAGGGTGGATGTCTCCAACTCAGCAGATTAAGAAAGGGTTCCCAGGGAAGGAGGAACCCACAGGCTTGCTGGATGGACCTCTGACTTGCATGACCTGTCACTCTAGAGTCAGAGCTCCTTACCAGGTGACGAGCCACTGTCATCTAAGGACTGGCCCCTTCCTATTCTCCCTGCTCCAGCTCCCGAAGGAGGGGCGCATTCCTCAGGCTCTGAAATCCCCATAAGGAGAGAAGGTGGATCTAAGAAGGGAAAGGTTATTTTAAGAACGGAGTCTATAGGAGACCTTCTGCCCCAAATTTGTTTCCACAAAGAACAAGCACAGGACATCCCAGATGAGCCTGAATGGGAAGTTTGCCAAAATAACATCTGTATCTTTAGCCTCACAAGTCACTATGAGAGACAGTTTTTCACCAAGAGGTCTCTTCACACTGTGTTGCTTGCATTTAGAAGTGTCTCTGGAAAAAAATAATACGCAGATGAGAAAGAGAGATGGTAACATACGCATGAACACATGTATTTAAAATTTTAATAATATCAAATTTCTGACAAAATTTGAAAGCCAAAAGTTATATGTATGAAAATATCGACTGCAGGGTTATCCATAATAGTAAAATACTAAAATCACATAAACGTCCAAATGAAAGGTGTTTCTTAAAAAAGGTACAGTGCATTTACTTGGTAATATAATAATGCAGTTATTAAAATGTGAACTATAAAGGCTGGGAGGAATATGGAAAAGTGTTTATGATAGAATATAAAATTTAAAAACACAGGTATGTGCGTATAGGACTGCAACTATGTAAAAAAGTTTAAGGTCAAAGACTAGAAGTAACTACTACATAAAGAAGAAAATATTTATGTTGTATCCCAACATGAAATCACAGGTGGTTTTAAAACGTCTACATTTTATTTCATAGCATGATATATATGTTTTATAATGAAAGAACATAGTAGAAAATTTGAGGCTGCTATTAGGCACTTCTTAGCTTCTCATGGAAGACTTGGGTGCCCTTCACCCATAGCCAGCTGTTGGATTTTAGCCACAGGCCCGGAGAGCAGGAGGGTCTGTATATGATTGGAAAGCACTGCGTTCTCCATCTGTGCTGTGAGCCAGACAGACCCCTTCATTTCCCTCTGTTCACAGCTTTCTGCATTCTCAGAGTTAGCTAATCCTCAGCTGGCCAGATGGATCAACAGTTGGACGGGGCCTCCTTTGGGTTTTATAAAGAGCAAGATTATTGAATGCTTTCTGATGACTCAGTTCCCATCAGGGGGAGATTATGGTGAGCAGTTAGGAGCTTGGGGGACTGCTGGCCATGGGGATGAGCCCATCTACCCACCTTCCCTGCATATCAGCACCCCAAAGAACATTTCTGGGATGAAATGGGGTGCCCTTGGTCTGGGAGCAGGCTGACAGAGCCCCTCAGGAGGCTGTCTCCATCAGACAGATGGAGGTCAGTGAATCTCTGGACACACACCTTCTGCAGCAGAGCCTGGAAAGGACTGGATGGTGAGCCCCCTCTGAGTCTGAATGGAGAACTGGTCCTTGGGTGGTGGCCCATGTCACCTGGCAAGAGCAGGAGGAGGGGGCCGACGTGGTGCTCGGACCCAGGTGCTGAGCAAGCAGATCTTGCACGACATGGAAGGGGACCATGTGATCTGGCCCATGTTTCCCTGCCCACTCTGACCTCACTCACTGCCCTCCACCCCACGGGGCGTTGCTCAGCGTGTCCCACATGACAGCTCGTTGTCTGTCTGCAGGCATTTGCGCGGTCTCTTTCCAGTTCTGGGGCGAAATTTTCCCTTTTCCCCACAGTTGTCTTTTCATCCTTTTTTCTGCATGAACACTCACAGAGTGGCTTTCTCTCTCCCCCATGCAAAGTCTGTTGCTCCCCAGTTTGATTATTCTCTATTTCAACATCGTGCTTGTTTCTATCAAGCAAGGTCTTGGCCATAGAGAGTATAATGTGTATTGACTGGCTTGCTTCTCTGTCTTTATTCTGTCTTCCTTGCTAGACTGTGAGCTTGCCGAAATCAGGGACCACGTTGCTCTCACTCCCCACTGCATGCTGGCAGCCGGCATGGTGCTTGGCACCTCGGAGGGCCTCCGTCCATATTTGCTGAGTGAATATGCATCGGTAAATGTGAGATGAACGAAGGCAGCATTTTCTTCATCAGAGCCCAACTCTGAGGGCCTGGCCTCGCTTACCTCCAGCACAAAGCTTACTTTCTGCTGCTCATGGCCTCCGTGGCTCAAGACTTGATGTTCTCTGAGTCGGAGACAGTCCAGACCATCTGGGAGACGCTGCTCTCCTCCTGAGCCCTCAGAAGGGGAGTGACACAGACTGAGGACTGTCCATCTTAAAACTTGGGTCCCCTGCCAATCTGGTGGTGGGGGGTGGGAGGGAGAAATGCAAGGGTGAACTTGACAGTTGGAATAAAGGCTTGGTGATCATTGCTGAGTGACATAAAGATGCTGAACCAACGGGAGTCACAGTGGAGGCCCGCAGAGCCTGGGGTTCCTCTATGGCCACTGGTAGCCACAGCTACAGAGTAGCTGTGAAAAAAACCAAGGACTCTGTGGAGGACCCTCTAGTGCCCGGGGGGGGGCTGTGGGTGGAAGAAAGGGAAGGAAAATTCTAGCACAATGCTGGTTACTGATTTGGTCTCTGGCTTAGGGCTTCCTGCATGCCCAGCATCCTGGTAGGAGGTGCGGCCATCATATTTCTTTCTTAAGACTATTGATTCAAAGTCTAGTTTTCTTGCCTATGTAAGTTTTTCAAGAGAGCCTTTTAAAAAGTCTCTGCTAGCAATTTCTCATATTTTTAGAAAACATGAGGTCAGTGTTACTCGCCATTGTGCTCTTGTGCCTGGAGAACAAGGCAGGAATAACATTGAAGTGAGCATCTTTGATCAATAGATAGCCCAAGCAGTAGGAAGAATTCCACCTCCTAACTTCTAGTCTAGCCAGTCTCATGAGTAGTATTTTGGAAGGTGGCAGCTTTATTAGCTTTCCAGTCTTACAAACCAAAAGCCAAGGACCCCCCAAAAATGATTTTGCCATAATTTATTTAACTATTTCCATATTGGAATATTCTGGTTGGTTCCTCTTTGCTCCTATAAATTATGCTATAATAGACATCCTTGTATATATGTCTTTGTATGCATATTTTTTCTTCTAGGAAATTCTTGGTTCCCAAGAATCAAATACATTAAGAAACATTTAAATACTTTATTGTGAAATATAGCACACACGTAAGTACATATAACAGATGTATGGATTAAAGAATAATTATGAAATTAACACCTGAGAATCCACCACCCGACACAAGGGAAGCTCTCCCTTTGCCCCACCTGTACCCACTCCCTGACTACTGATCTTGTCCTGGTCTCTCCCTTCAGAGATAATCACTCTCCTGAATTTTTTCGACCACTCATACATATATTCCCTAAAATATACATATGTGCATATTTTCATTTTGCATGTTTTGGCCTGTATATAAATGGATCCAGACCCTATCTATTCTTCTGTGACATGCTTTTATTCACTCGATATTATATTTCTAGGATTTAAGCAAATGGGTACATGTCATTACTTTTCATTGCTGTGTAGTATTCCTTCAAATAACTCTATCACTGCTTAGATCAGTTTTACTGTTCTGGGATTTCAGTTGTTTCTAATTTTTGCTCAAAAACAACACTGCCATAACTGTTTTGTCCATGTTTCCTGGTGCACATGGGCAAGTGTTTTCCATAGAAGTGAAATTTGGGTCACGTTCATACTATGCATGTTCAAACATAAGAGTACATCATTTCTGTCTGTGTGTTCTATAATGAAAGCATAGGCATTTTTAAAGCAGCCTGGTGAAAGTTCCAGGGTTTCTCTGACACCTGAGTTGGAGTGAACTGTACATGTGACAGACATCCAATATCTCTAAGTCCTCCCCTGCGACACCAGCGGCCTGCCCACCCATGAGGAAAGCGTCCCTCTGGCCCAGGTGGGACCCGTGGAGAGTCGGGTATTTCCTGAGCTTGGTGGTATCTGAGCTGTGTAGCATGATGTCTCCCTACTTAGACACAAGTAGGCACAGTGCTTTGAGCAACCTTCGGGAGCAGTGCTAAGGGAGAACGTGTTTACTGTATGAAGCAAATGGTCAGGCACTTTACATAGTGTTTTGTTATCTCCTTTAATCTTGGGGGCTACCCTTTGACGTAGAGAATATAGTCCCCTTTTGCAGGTGGGCACACTGAGGCCCATGGAGGTTGAGAAATGCATTCAAGGCCACTGTCAGCAGGTGGTGAAGGTGGGACTCCAGTCTTGCCTCGTCATTTCTTCTCACTGGTGATAATGCCTGGCCCAGGGCTGGTGCTCCATCAATATCTGGGAACGAATGAAGGGAGAAAGAAAGATATGTAATGGGTGATGGATGCTTAAAAACCTCACCAAACCCAAACTCTGGCAGGCTCCAGCATTAATCCACGGAGAGCTGTGACAGTCGCCACCCTCCCCTGGGCCTGCTCCTTGTGCAAGAGCTGAGAGCAGGTAGGACATGGCCAGGGTGTCTTCGCCACAGGGAATGACCAGGGCTCTGCACGGCCACCTGTCTTGGGGGACCCGTCCTGTTTTCTGACCTTCGGAGTGACCTCCTGTGAAGCAACAGCTGGAGGGGCAGATGTTCCCCTCTCTGGGTGAGGGCAGGGTGCTGGCTCTTCTGGGCTTGCTCAGGAAGCCTCCAGACGTTAGACCAGCCCCCTGGTTTTCACTGTGGGATTTCAAAGAGACTTGTAAAGAGGACTTCCTAATCCAGCCAAGCCCTGGGGAGGAGGTGGTATTATCTCCAGGTTGGGGTGGGGAGGGCCTGATTCATTGTGGAAGTCATAAATCAGGGGCTGAGTAGCTGGGGGCAGCCTGAGAGCCAGAATGCAGCCCAGGGGCCACGTGCAGCCCCTGTCAGAGCGGGATTCTGGTCCTTGCCTGCGGTCACTGGAAGCCGGGGGATGGGGTCCCGCTTCTGGGTCCAGGTGTCCTCACCCTTTTAGTGTCTGAAAACCCATCCCCAAAGGTTGCACATCATTCCTCAGACCTCGACGTGCAGCCCCTGCAGACACTTTGGGGAAAAAACAAAAAACAAACAAACAAACAAACAAAACAAGGAAGCAAACAAACTAGGATCTGTTGTGATAAATTATATTGATGCTGTCATGAAAGAGGCAGTATGTCTTTTGAAAGACAGACTAATTTTAAAACATGGATCTGTATTAAAGGCTCCATAATCAGCTTTCGTTGCTACTTGAAAGACTAAGAACACTTAATAAAAATAATAAATGCGTGTGTATATGTTAATATATATATTTTTGTCATACATTATTTAAAAATTCTGAGGCCTTTATTCCTGACCAAGATAAATTCCAGCTTCTAACCTTGGCTGCCTTGGGTTATGAAGTGTTGTTCTTCTCACCTTTTATTAATATATTAATATATTAATATATATTATAATATATTAATAATATATATTAATATATTATAATGTATTAATAAAATATTAATAAAATTATAAAATAAAATTAAAATATTAATAAAAATTATTAATATAAAAATAATATATTAATAAAATATATAATGTATTAATATATTTTTACGTACTCTATTTTATGTCAGTTTATAAATATGCAGTTATATAATTACTTTTATATTATATACATAAATTTATTATATAATTATGTATATATTACTGTATGTTATATATACTTGTTATATATACTTATATATATTGACATGTAAATATATAAATAGAATATTTTAAGTTGTGTACATTCATACTCACATAATTTATAAGTTTATAAATATAATATTAGCAATGTAGATATATTTATGCATATTTAAATATATATTTAGATGCATACTATGAATTAATGCACATCACCATGGGCATTGGGGGGGGAGGGGCGATCAGTATCTCAGCTCACACGGGAACAAAGCGGGGTGGCTGCAAACAAGAGTTTGGGTTTCCCCATCCTGCTGTTCCAATAATACCAAATCTCTTAGCAGCCCAGGTATTGCATCTGAGCTCTCCTTGTGGAGAATATCAGCCTTGCAAGTCTTGTAAAGCTGCAGGCTCATTAATCTAGAAGGCCGTGCAGATGGACTAACTGAAGCTTTAGTCATTATACTTAATTGGGCGAGTGGCCCTCAGAGCTGTCTATAAACTGTGTGTTCACTGTGAGGTAATTAATAACGCCACTTCCTTTCGGGAGACATATCATTAGCCATTATTTCCAGAAACATGACATTGATCTCTTTATTCAGAGAGGTAATTGCAGGTTTCTGAAAAGAGTGTATGGTTTACCCAACAATTCCCCACAAATGACATCATCTCTGAAAAGTAAAACCCACAAAATCTGTCATTTTAAATCTATAGTTGGGATTTTGTTCCCTAGGTGGTAAAAGAAGACTCTGGAAAACAAATAATAATGAATGATTCTGGTATGGAAATAAGCATGAACGATAAGGGTTTTTTTTTTTTTAAGATATTAATCATTTCTTTATGAGCCTGGGTAAAGAGTTGAGTTTGTGCTTGCTAGGATTCTAGCAAGAAGTGAAACAAAGTCATGATAAAAGGAAAGATTTTTAAAGGTTTACAACTGCCTTTAGATCATAGTTTTCTTATTCTGTCTAAAAACATGCTCACAAATGAATTCCATTTCAACATTAACATGTGAAAACCCATGGCTTCCAAAATCCAATTCTTAACATTAAAAGGAAGCAGAGAGACGCAACACAGGACTTGACATTTGCATTGACTGGATTCTATACTGCGGAGCAAGAATCGAAGGAGAATTTCAGAACGGTTTTTGCTAAACCCTCTAGCTCACTTACCGTCGACAATCCTACTTTCAGTGTACACATTAGATTGAAAAAAATCTCACTTGCCACATTTCACTTTTTTGGGGTCTTTATAAGGTAATGGGAGGATTAAAAGGAAACAAGACCTTTCTTCACCTGGATTATTTGCTTTTGCCAGTTTCAAATCCTTGCCTGGTTTGGAGAATACCCTGAGTCCACTTGAGAAAGGAGACGTTAGTAAATTAGAACAAGGTAGCTTATTTAAATCAACTGCAAGATCATCTGCTTCCACGCTCTTTTGTAGACTTTGTAGTGTGAACCTCATTTATTTGTTCATGAATTCTCCAAACTCTGTTTTTCCAAAGCATCTTTCTTTTTCTAAAATCATTTGGCACCAACTTCCCTGCCTTTTCAGGTAGAGTTCTAAATGGAAACCATAGAACCTGTAAACTTGCCATAAACCAGTGTTTGTCAATTATATTAGAGGGATACCAAATGTGCAAGATGTTGCAAATAAATTCAGAACAAGGTGCATTTTCTGGTCTCCTCTTGGGAACTGCCCGTGCCTGTTTCACTACTAAAGGTCCTGAGAAGTCCTGCAGAGAAAGAAGGTGCTTGGCCTTGTTAACCTGGAGGATTTTTTAAAAGCTCTTTTACTCTTTTAGCTTTCTGTAATATTTAGATGTGTATAATAATGGGTTAAAGCAAAACAATGTTTTTTTGCATAATACCCATTAACTTCCTGCAGAGTTAATATTTCTTAAAATCCTTAGGAAACATTGTCCTGAATGTCTCCCTTTAATCAATTTTTGAGTTTCCTTTCTTTTCAGATACACAAGAGAATCACCTGTCTATGGATTTCCTGATGATATACAAAAACTTTAAATTTGGAAACTATTGAATGTCACAGGTGTGAAGTTATTTCTCAGATAAAAAGAGTTTTCAGTGTTACTCAAAGCTGGCAAGATGGTATTGACAAGACCAGATTTGCATTCAGCCTGAAAATAGAAGGGCAAAGATGTTTTTCATTAAGCAGTTGTAATCAGCAATACATTTACATTGCTAGAAATAAATTCAAAATTTTAAGAGGAACTTGCTGGAAGAAAATGTCTCTCTGTTAAATTTCAGGTTCGAATAAATGATGGAATTAAAAATGATGTTTGAATGCCTAAATAATTATTTTAAAGATAATCCTAAAATGTCATTTAATGTCTCAATACCAAATGGGTAGATACTGGATTGGATAATTTGGCATTTTAGGATTTGGAGACTTGGAGAGGGTATTTATGGCTTATGAGTTTTAAAGCCATAATCTCATGATGAATTTGGTTAACGTTATTAAAAGCTACATCTTAAATATCTATGCTTTGTTTAATATATTAAATTTATTAGTACAGTTGTCTGTTGGATTTTATTTTTAACCTGGCAGGAGCATATGCATTTTAATCTAAATTTAATCTAAATGCTCAAATTTATCTTCAAATGCTTTACTTAGTTAATTATGCAGACATATCTTGCTAATGCAGCAAACAACTCTATCCGAGATGTACTTTTGATGCTTAATTATCCATAAGAATTAAAAATCCTTTGATTAAAACAAATCACTCCCATTAAGAATCAAAAACTCCATTTTCCTCTCCCAAATTCAGATCCTAACGTCTTTGTTCATTATATCTGCCACCAGTGGGGCTTCGCTCAGGGGGATGGGGACACCACCGGAGAGGCTTGAGATGGGGGTCTGGGGTAGGTACTGGGATGGTCTCTCTGAAGAGCATCCTTCTAGGGTTTCTTAGTTTTCGGGCTATTAAAATGTACTGATGAATCTAATGTTTTCCTAATGTCTTGGATTACTCTATGGGTGACAAATAAACAATGAAAAAGTCTTCTGAGGGGGTATTTAATTTAGACAAATAAATCCTGGCTACGTCAAGTGAGTGGATCAAGATGTTTTTGTCTTTCCTTTCCTGCCTTGGCGGGGCTGATAAAATCAGAAACTTCGCTACCCTTTGGATTTTTCAGTAGGAAAGAAAGCCAGATTTAGGCCTGGATGCCTCTCTCTGGGCCCACTGAACCCGAACCAAGTGGTTGTGGATTTGCAGGAACAAGAGCTCCTTTGTCATCTTCATTAATCAAACCCACCGAGCCAGATGAATGGGAGGCATTTTTTAAAGTACAATAATGCACTAGAATTTGGATGTGTTTCTCTTTAATTAGTTTGATGAGCCCCGAGTCTGAGGACTTGTCAAACACCTGGCATTAACCCTGCGCTCCTGACCTAGGGGGAAAAGCCAGGAGAGGCGACAAGGTGGAGGCAGGTGGAATTAGCTGAATGAGGGGCTTTTTCTGTGCAGCCCGTGCACCAGATGAAAAGAATCATTACCACAATGATACTTCTAATTATACTGTCATTAGGATACGTCTTCGGTTCGCTGTGGTGCGGGGAGCCTTGCCTTTAGACAACATGATCCGGGAGAGGGTGAGAGCAGGGGCGCCTGGGAGGCATTTAACCCCTTCACCAGAGGCAACACAATTTCAGTCCTCAACATCGCCCCCACGAGTTTTGCATTGGCCTTGCTCCATTCTTCCCACGTTGCACGTCAAAGGTGTCAAGACAGGCACTGCATAAGTCACTGTGGGGAAGGGCATCAGTGAGGGACTCTTGGTGTGCCCCACTCTGTCACAGGTGGCTTTCCCACGCCTCCGTGTCCAAAGTCCCGCTCGAGCTCAGCCAATGGACGTGTTTAACTGCGGGAGGTAACAGCGATCTAACCACCCGTGCGCCACTGGGTAACAAAGGACCAATGTTACTTTGGGGTGGATTCCTAATTCTAGCATGTGTTTACAAAAGCAAAATTGGGGGCTGCGGCATTAAGGGTAGAGAGCCATGTATCTGTCCATGGAAGGGTGTGACTCAGAGGGGGCAGGTATGGGCTTTGGGAGCTTGATGGGCCTGGATTTGAATCTCAGGCTCTCAACTTGCTAGATCTTTGACCTTGCGTAGATTACAAATTTCCAAGCCTAGGTTACCCATCTGTAAAATGGAGGTTAGTAATCGTACCTATCGCACAGAGCTGTTAAGAGAAATAACAGATAATTCAGGTACATTGCTAAACAGTACTTAGAAAACCCATAGTAAACACTTAGCAGATGGTTGTGAGATGGCCGTGTAAAAAAGTTTTCCTAAAGTGAGTCTTTTCCCAAAAATGATCAGTTTATCAGAAGTTCCTGCCTGTGTTATGATGAAGGAGCTCACCACTGACTCCCTATTTCTGAGGTTAGATGTGAAGTCCTTTTCTGTACATTCCAGTTGCAAAATGCCTAACGAAGGCTGGTCGGTAAACAAAATTCTTTCTTTTAAGTCTGCATTGAATATAAGCGCCTCAAAATCGTTTTGGTATAAGTACCTGATAAGACACATTTTCCTAATAAATGTGACATTTTGGATAGTGACAATGATACTGTTCGGAAGACTCTGAATATTTTTGAACTTTATTCTTCAGAATAATAAACCGTGATGGCCCAAGAGGGGTCACGGATTTTAGCATAAATAAATCCGACCCTGTTGACATCTTTTAAATACTCTGTCTGCCCCCAGCCTTCAACTGCAGCTGAGATTTTAAAAAAACATTTTGTTTCCTATATTATGCATACATAAGAATGGATTTACACACAACATGGGAATTTGAACTATTTGGAAGAAAGGCACTATTTATATTGAAAGTATTCTTACACTTCATTGCTATTCTTTTGAGAATAGCAAACATATACATGTCTGTATTGAAGAATGGTCTAGGGAGACCGCAATTTAAACTATTTCAAAATAAGCTGTTCTCAAATTTCACACTTAGAGGGTGTGGATGTTTCATGAAGCATAATGAAAAGCATATATTGGGATAATTTATGTAATGACAAGTATCACTGAAGATTCACCGTGCTGAGTGGTATGGGGCTAGTACAAAGCATGCATCACAGGAAGTGGGTGTCATCAGAGGGCACACATATGCACACACTCTCTCTATGCAAATTTTATGCAAAAAATATTGTATGTATATATATCTCAGTGGTGTAACTACATACATACCCCAGATAATTATTGACCACTGGAAAGAATATCAAGAGATTGTTGTCATATACTTTTAACTCAGTAATGGGATTTTCATTAGGTGAAATAATTCTTCTCCTTCCTCCTCCTCCTCCCCTTCTTCTTCTTCTCCCTCCTCCTCTTCTTCTTCTCCTCTTCTTCTTCTCCTTCTCCTCTTTGTCCTCTTTGTCTTCCTCGTCCTCCTCTTCCTTCCCCTCCCCCTCCTCCTCCACCACCACCACCACCACCTTCTTCTTCTTCCTCTTCTTCTTCTTCTTCTTCTTCTTCTTCTTCTTCTTCTTCTTCTTCTCTTTTTTGTTTTTAAGTCCCTGCCGTGATTATTTTAAAGTTTATACATTTTGTGGGTTTGGTATCATGCTGAAGTCGAATTATTACGAGCTCTGAAGGCTAGCTAAATGTATGAGCTAGTTAATTTCTACAGCCATTGTAAAGATGACATTGTATTGCTATGAATTTTAATTAAAATGGCAGACTTTGTTTAATCCTTTTATTAAAAAAGCTCCCTACAATGCAAGTCAAAAGTTTATGTAAGAAAGCAGTTAATTTTTGAGATGTTTGAATATCTTTTCTGCTCAAATCTCATAAGCGTAGCCCTCCATCAATCCGGTTTTCCTTTTCAAGGCAGTTTTCCACCTATTTTGTATAAAAAGTAGAGCCTCGAATTTGCTTTAAATATAATTAGGGCCCTAAAATGTATGGTTGCTCTCTGAAAACTCTATCTCCGAGCTCTTTTGCAATACAAGTTAATTAACTGGATTTAGATATTTGCAAGATGATATATTTAATGGGATTACTGCTCATATAATGTTCTCAGTGACTGATTTGCAATCTAAGCTCACAGAACCGAGTGCTGAATTTCCAGCTCTTTGAGAGTTAATGTTGTGTTAAAGAAAAGTACCATTTGAACCTCATTGTTCATGAATAGGTGAGTTATTCCCGTGAAATGGAGCCGGGTCCTACCAGAGCTGCGGCAGGCAGATGCGTGATCAGGAGCTCGCAAACCATCACATTCCAGCCATGGCCCCAGGTAGCTGGATCCCCACACCTGAACTCCTGACAAGTTCAAGGCAATTGTGTGTCTCGTCAAAATATAATGGCCCCATTATTCACCGTCTGTCTCCCAAGTGGGATCAATTAGATGCTTCTGCTCCCTAGGCTTAAAGATAAACACCTATGTTTTGGTTGGTGGAGGGTTAAAATGAAACCATACACAACCATTCTGCACCCCTAGATCTGACCATTGTGAGCTCCAAATGTTCCAAATCCACCTCTCAATGCAGTCATTCAAAATATTTGTGATTATTTTATTAGACTGGGCGGGAAGGTAAGTAATAATTTGCTTTGAAGGAAGATCAATAGAAAAAATGTCAGCTTTTCAAAAGAAAAAAAATCCCTTTCCAGTCATATCTGCCTTTGTCTTACTCTCTCTTTTTTTTTGTTAAGCAAATATATTTCTGCCCATCAATTGAGTTCACGCCAATGTTATGGTTTCAGTCATTGAACATGACATCACTAATGAACATAATTTAAATCTCTCTGATCAGAGAACTACTGTAAAAATAGCATTTCAACTAAAATGTTGAAACTTTTATTAAATGCCTAAATATTAGCTCAGTCAATAACTATTAAGAGAAAATTTAAATTCTCCCTTAGCTGGAAGGCTATATAATAGTATATCCAGTTTCTCATTTTCATTGGAACTTACTGAGTGAAACAGGTCTTTGTATTTGACCTAACGAGATAATTTCCAGGGACCAGAGATGTAGTCTGGGTCTGGTATCTGAGCTCTGGATCACCACCGAACTCTCTCAAGCAAAAGAATGACTTTAAAAGGAAACATCTTTCTGTAATATAGACATGACAGCTTCCCTCAGTTTCTAGCTAGGTACTCACTAAGGTGAGCTGTTTGGCAAAAATAAAAATATAATTTGAATACAGGTGTCAAAAAGTCAGAGACCAAAATCACCAAATGCCAAGAGCTGACTCAGCAGAGAGGTCATTTGGAAAAAGTTCATTTTATGGATGAGAAGTATGTATAGTCCAAAGAGGCAAAGTGATTTCCTGGATGGGGCGGTTGGAGCTTGGGCCTTGTTCTGTCCTTGAGAGCCCTGGGTGGATGGCTTAGGCTGAGGGCCGGTGGCACGGAAAAGGCAAGGCATAGGAAGAAGGCAAGGAGTCTGGCTTTTACTTTTGTTACTTCCCAAACACTCTACAAAGTCAGAAGCAGCTCTCAGGCACACACCACTCACACGGTTCCCCTTGACCTGCCACAAACACCTGTGGATGGGAAATCCCTTCTCCAGGAGTGGTTGGGGTCATGGGAGTTAGCACCTAACTCAGTAACCCTGCAGTGATTTGGGGTCTGGCTCAAAGGGCTCCTGACCTGACTTGTTGGGGGTCTGTCCCACCTCCCACCCCTCCCCTGCCCCCTCTTTCCCAGCCCACTTCAGATGAGGCGATCCCTGCTTTTCCCTATTTTCCTGTGCTTTTCAGCTTTGGGGGTTCACAGAAAGAACTATTTTCCTGCCTTATTGAACTTTTCCTAAGTCAAGGGAGTTGGAGTCAATCTCCCAGCCCTCTTCACCTCATTAGCCTCTACCCTTCCTTTAGATCTCAGCTCATTTTCAAGCCTTTCCTGACCTTCACAACCAGGTCAATCCCTCCACTGCATCTCTCGTAACATCATGCATGTCTCCTTTGTAACACTCCGCGTAATCGTCACTTTATAGGTATTTATGTGCTACTGCTAATATAACTTTTTATTCTGAAATACTGAAGACCCACAAATATTTGGAAAATTAGCACTGAGAATTCCTGCATACTCATCACCTAGTGTCCCTGATGGTAGCCTCAATGATAATATTGGACTTAACAACAGTAAATTGTCAAAAGCAGGAATTGACATTGGTACAAATACTATGAATTCAGGTGAAAATCCTACCACGATGTCAACAGTCTTTACATGAACATTGTGTGTGTGTGTGTGTGTGTGTGTGTGTGAGAGAAGTTTTATGAAATTTTAGAGTCTAGTAACTATTGCTACAGTCAGGAGATAAAGCTGTTCCCTCACCTCAACCCTCCCCCGCCATGTTATCTTTTAATAGCTATACCCTCTCCCAGCTCTAACCCGTGGCAATCACTGCCCTTTCTCCATCATGATAGTTTCACAACACTGGGAATGTTCTATAACCGAGATCATATAGTCTGTAACCCTTTGACAATGGCTTTTTCCATCGAGCCATTCAAGAGATCATCCAAGTTGTTTGCATGTATCAGTAATTTGACCCCTTCTATTACTGAGTAATATTCCTTGGTATGGATGTTCCACAATTGCTTTCAATTCACCTGTTGAAGGATGTTTGGGTTGTTTCCAATTTGGGGCTCTTAGAAATACAGCTTCTATAAACATTCCTGCATAGGTTTATGTGTGAACGTACATTTTCCTTCCTCTTGAATAAATACCTGAGCGTGCACTGCTAGGTGTATGGTAAGTGTATATGTCGGAAACTGCCCGACTGTTTTCCAGTGTGGCTGTACCATTTACATTCCCAGCAGCAATGGATGAGCGATCTAGTTGTTCCACATGCTCGTCACACTTGGTATTGTCCATGTTCTTTATTTTAGCAATTCAAAAGGCGTGCAGTGGTACCTTGTTGTACCTTCCATTTGTGTAACTGTAATAGCTAATGATGATGAACATCTTTGCGTGTGCTCATTTGCCATCCCCATCTTCTGCGGTGAAGATTTGTTCATGTCTTGCCCATTTTCTAACTGGGTTGTTTGTTTTCTCACTGTTGAATTTAGAATGTTCTTTATATATTCTGGATACAAGTCCTTTGTTAGAGTAGTGATGTGCAAATATTTTATTCTAGTCAGAGGCTTATCATTTTATCTTCCTGAGAAGGTATTTTGCAGAGGTAAAGTCCTTAATTTCGATTCAGTCCAATTTATCTATTTTTTTCTTTTGTGGATCATGCCTT
This sequence comes from Neomonachus schauinslandi, assembly GCF_002201575.2. NCBI lineage: Eukaryota > Metazoa > Chordata > Mammalia > Carnivora > Phocidae > Neomonachus > Neomonachus schauinslandi. The sequence continues at coordinate 141,670,807 of NC_058408.1, read as the reverse complement.
TGATATGTCTAAGCAAACTTTGCCCAGAGCTAGGTCACAAAGTGAGACTCAGGAAGACTAGCTAGTATGGTGTGCAAAGTGGTTCTTGGACTGGGGCTGGGGAAGAACTCAGGTTCTACCACAGCCCAGGTAACCAACCCTTTCTTTGCTACTTTTGTGTGTTGGTTACTGACTCAATGCAACTTCGTGGAAAAAGGAAGAATTATAAACGATGCCAGAAAATTAAATGCTCCTAATAATTGTTTGTTATATGGATGAAAGATGTGTTTCTCAAAATAGATTTATGTTTATTCAAAATATCAGTTATCCAAACAAGGTTTGGAACAACAGGAAAACATATGCATGTGTTAAAATGACATTATGGCTTGCTTAGAAAAAAAAGAGATGTGCGATAAATGTAAAAAGAGATTGGCTTATCACCTAAGACCCTTAATTGTATAGTACATCCCAACTATGTAAAAGCCTCCAACAATTTCATGTGGAAGAGCTAATTCTACTTCCCCTCCTGCTTTCAAAACCAGAACAATATGGCTTCTCTAAAAATTGAAGGAGTTTATACTTGAGATGAGACCACAATCTGGTGGGGGGGGGGAAGGTGGGCTTCACGTATGTTGTAAAGAGCACAATCTCTTCTGGTGATCTTGGCAAAAGTGAAAGTTGCCCATGGGAACTTGGGCATGCCTCACATCACGTTCAGCATCAGCCAAGATCACTGGGTGAGGAATCTTTTTCATAACCCCAAATCTAGGAAATTACAGAAATCCAAAGACAAAATTCTGAATTTAGTTTCTAAGAAAAAAAGAAGCAAGGAAGAAAAGGAAGGAAGAAAGGGAAGGAGAGAGGAAGGAAGGAAGGAAGGGAGGGAGGGAGGGAGGGAAAGAGGATGAGGGAAGATGGAAGGAGGGAGGGAGGGAAGGATGGAAGGAAGAAAGGATGGATACTCTTTGGCTCATACATTCCATGTTATATCCGTACTCCACCAATGTTCACATGCTTGGGTGGCTTTAATAAAAATTATGTAGTTCCGCATCTTGTTACTTGTGGGAAGTCAATGGAGCAGTGTTCACCATTTGCCAAGAGAGAGGCTCACACAACTACACATATCTGAGCAATGGAGTCTATACTACACTCTCTGGTCATGTTTTGCTTTATGACTTCAAGCAAATTCCATATCTTAATTCCAAAGGATCTAAAATATTGGCTCCTACACGATTTTTCCCCCCAAATCTCATACCACTGAGCCTTCCTATCTAGAAATGTGCGGATTCTCACCATCGTCAGAGATGAGGATTCCCGGTCTTACTTTTAAAAGAGCAGGAGAGGGCAATCTACTATGGGACTTTTAGGAAACCAACACATGAGAAACAAAATAACCCATTAAAATTCAACACAATACCCTGAATTCCTGTTAGTCATTTATGAAAAGAGAAACGGGCATTGGTTACACAAAGATAAGGCCAAGATGCTTAACAGTGGGTAACTGAGATGCTCTGTAACAAGTGGAAGGAGGAAATGGGGGCCCTGTAAAGATGCCTTTAGATTTTGCCAGAGGAAGCATGTCATGCCCATCCAGCGTACATTCCAGCCTGTCTCTCTGTCGCAGCCCATCTGAACAAACCCTTAAGTGTCCTTGTGAATATGTATCGGGAGAAAGAAAGAACAGTCCTTCAGTGTATTAATGAGCAAGTGGTCAGGTCAACTCTGCAAGCAAATACTTTTCAAATATAAGACTAGCAGGGCTCTGCCTCCGCCTGAAGCAGGCACGCGTTAACTCCTTCCGAGCAGAGGCCGAAAAGCTTACATTCAGGATACATTAATCTGAAAACAAGTGTACTTTTGTGTCCGGGAGGATTCTTTACATTACCATCAATTTAGTACATTGATAGACAGAGATTCTGTCCTACCATCAGGTTGCCCTCGGAGCTGAGACCCCTCTGCAGGCCACGCTGAGTGAAACCACGGATCCTCTCCGATTTCTCCCCGTCACCTTAGACACTCCTCTTTCCCTTTCCCTTCAGTGACCTGCTCCAAGTGCCTTGGGAGGAAAAATGACCTCTGGGCAACGTGAATAGTCATTCAGCTCTGTTGATAGTATATTAACTGGGGGCAAAAAAAAAAAAAAAATGCACACGGGCACGCATGTGTGCACACGCGCTCACACACACACACACACAGACACACACAGCCCAATAATGATAAAAGCAGTTAGTCCTTGTGCACCAATGCATCACAGATTTTGGCACGCTGAGAGTGACCTCTAGGTCCCTGCCAGCCCACAGCCCTCTCCTCCTCTGCGATGAGTTTTCTGAGGATGCTAAATGCTTTGCTAAAGTCTACTGAAGTTGGGGGAAAAGATCATTTTTTTTTTTGCCATGTGTACCTGCTGTGTGCTCAGAAATCTGCATGGACATCAGGGGGGTTTTGTTCGTTTTAATGCCTTTGATGTCGTAGTAGTTTGAAGAGTTAGGGGGTGGACACAGCTACGATAGAGTTCTGCCCTTTTACTCGTGTGATACTCTTGAGGCAAGCATTTCCACCCCCCAGGAGGAGGACATGGAGGAGGACATGGGACCCAGTCCTCTGCTGCCGTGTTCTGAATCTCCTGGCCTTTCCTCTCCTTGTACCTCTGGGCTCCCCAAGTTCTGGGGGTGTCAGTCCCCCAGAGGGTCAGGAGGAGGCTGGCAGAGTATATATATACTCCTTCCCATTGCTTCTCAGGGGGTTTCCTGGGCTTTTCTTCATTCACAGATTTAATATATATTTGCAGAGTTTCTTCCCAGTCCTGGGCATTCTGGTCAGTGCTGGGGAACAGACAGACCTGTTCATTATCCTCATGTATCCTTTAAAACTCCTTCCAGAACTTTGGCCATCTAACCTTTCATTAATTCTAGTCTCCCAATCACTCCTTGGGCACCGAATCTTTGCTTTTCAGAGAGAGGTGAAGGAAGCGGAGGTACATTTCTATCTTTCCACACACGCTGCCTCCAGCACTGGGATGAATTTTCAGCATCTGAGAAGGAGCTCCTCTGTCCCCCTCCGAAGTAATTTTTCTTTTTCTTTTTCTTTTTTTTTAAGATTTTTATTTATTTATTGAGAGAGATAGTGATAGAGAGAGAGCATGAGAGGGGGAGAGTCAGAGGGAGAGGCAGACTCCCCGCCGAGCAGGGTGCCCGGTGCAGAACTCGATCCCAGGACTTCAGGATCATGACCTGAGCCAAAGGCAGTCGCTCAAACAACTGAGCCACCCAGGCGCCCCCGAAGTAATTTTTCCCCACTGGTATGGACTAAATGTTTATGTTCCTCCAAAATTTGTATGTGGAAACCGAATCCCCAATGTGATGGTGTTTGGAGGTGAAGGCTTTGGGAGGTGATTAGGTCACGAGGGTGGAACCCACATGAATGGGATTGGTGCCCTGATAGAAAGGATTCCGAGGAGTACCCTGGCTCCTCCTGTCAAGGGAAGACACAGCCAGAAGATGGCTATCTATGGACTGGGAAGTGGACCCTCACTGGACACGGAATGTGCCAGTGCCTTGATCTTGGACTTCCCAGGCCTTCGGAAGTATGGGGAATAACTTCCTGCTCTTTCTAAGCCGCCCGGTCTCTGGCTTTGTGTTCTAGCGGCCCCAACAGGTTAACACCCTGATGTTCCTAATCTGGGAAGACGTGGCCAGTATCCCAGTTATCTCTTGTGGTGGGTTTGCACCCACACTCGTTCCTTGCCCAGGTTCATTTCCTGCCGTTTAGTTGAATCCCGCCAACATCGAGTGCCTTCCGTATGCAAGCCCGCTCTGTGTGAGGCATTCTTCTGCTCAGCTCTGTTGTTCAAAGCAAGTGAGTGCTGTGCACACAGGGCCCCGAACCCTTGTCCAACTGCTCACTGTCAGTTGACAAACAAGCACTGGCTGAGCATCTAGATGTGCAGGCACAGAGGGTGTGGTGGTGAACCAGACAGACACAGTCCCCGTCACGGTGTGACCCACAGTTCCAATTTAACTCCAGGCCTCCAAAGTCTTTGATTTGCCCAACAGGATAACCAAGAAATGGGCAGCACTTCAGAAGCGCCTTCTCTTAGGGTCCTCTGGGTGGCTCAGTCGTTAAGTCTCTGCCTTCGGCTCAGGTCACGATCCCAGGGTCCTGGGATCGACCCCCGTGTCAGGCTCCCTGCTCAGCGGCAAGTCTGCTTCTCCCTCTGCCGGCCCTGCCCCTTCCCTCCACTTGTGCTCTCTCCTCTCAAATTAATAAATAAAATCTTTAATAAAAAAAAAAGTGCCTTTTCTTAAAAAAAGTAAAGTGTTTCCCAGTATGAAAGTAATAGATTTTCTGGGTGGGGGGAGGTAGAAAGAACCATCTTCAGCTCAAATACTACCTCTTTTCTTTCCCGTCTCTTTTCTCTGTCTTTTTATGTAGTGCACTCACAATAGCAACAACTTTTTTTTTTTAATTCTTATGTTAATCCCCATACATTACATCATTAGTTTTAGATGAAGTGTTCCATGATTCATTGTTTGTGCATAACACCCAGTGCTCCATGCAGAACGTGCCCTCCTCAATACCCACCACCAGGCTAACCCATCCTCCCACCCCCCTCCCCTCTAGAACCCTGTTTCTTTTTCAGAGTCCATCGTCTCTCATGGTTCGTCTACCCCTCCGATTTCCCCCGCTTCATTCTTCCCCTCCCGCTACCTTCTTCTTCTTCTTTTTTTTTTTCCCTTAACATATATTGCATTATTTGTTTCAGAGGTACAGATCTGAGATTCAAGTGTCTTGCACAATTCACAGCGCTTACCAGAGCACATACCCTCCCCAGTGTCTATCACCCAGTCACCCCATCCTTCCCACCCCACCCCCCACTCCAGCAACCCTCAGTTTGTTTCCTGAGGTTAAGAATTCCTCATATCAGTGAGCTCATATGATACATGTCTTTCTCTGTTTGACTTATTTCACTCAACATAATACCCTCCAGTTCCATCCACGTCGTTGCAAATGGCAAGATCTCATTCCTTTTGATGGCTGCATAATATTCCATTGTATATATATACCACCTCTTCTTTATCCATTCATCTGTCGATGGACATCTTGGCTCTTTCCACAGTTTGGCTATTGTGGACATTGCTGCTATAAACATCGGGGTGCACGTACCCCTTCGGATCCCTACTTTTGTATCTTTGGGGTAAATACCCAGTAGTGCAATTGCTGGATCATATGGTAGCTCTATTTTCAACTTTTTGAGGAACCTCCATACAGTTTTCCAGAGTGGCTGCACCAGCTTGCATTCCCACCAACAGTGTAGGAGGGTTCCCCTTTCTCCGCATCCCCGCCAACATCTGTCATTTCCTGACTTGTTCATTTTAGCCATTCTGACTGGTGTGAGGTGGTATCTCATTGAGGTTTTGATTTGGATTTCCCTGATGCCAAGCGATATTGAGCACTTTTTCATGTGTCTGTTGGCCATTTGGATGTCTTCTTTGGAAAAATGTCTGTTCATGTCTTCTGCCCATTTCTTGATTGGATTCTTTGTTCTTTGGGTGTTGAGTTTGATGAGTTCTTTATAGATTTTGGATACTAGCCCTTTATCTGATATGTCATTTGCAAATATCTTCTCCCATTCTGTCGGTTGTCTTTTGGTTTTGTGGACTGTTTCCTTTGCTTTGCAAAAGCTTTTTATCTTGATGAAGTCCCAATAGTTCATTTTTGCCCTTGCCTCCCTTGCCTTTGGCGATGTTTCTAGGAAGAAGTTGCTTCGGCTGAGGTCAAAGAGGTTGCTGCCTGTGTTCTCCTTTAGGATTTGGATGGACTCCTGTCTCACATTGAGGTCTTTCAACCATTTGGAGTCTATTTTTGTGTGTGGTGTAAGGAAATGGTCCAGTTTCATTCTTCTGCATGTGGCTATCCAATTTTCCCAACACCATTTGTTGAAGAGACTGTCTTTGTTCCATTGGACATTCTTTCCTGCTTTGTCAAAGATGAGTTGACCATAGAGTTGAGGGTCCATTTCTGGGCTCTCTATTCTGTTCCACTGATCTATGTGTCTGTTTTTGTGCCAGTACCATGCTGTCTTAATGATGACAGCTTTGTAATAGAGCTGGAAGTCCGGAATTGTGATGCCGCCGGCTTTGCTTTTCTTTTTCAACATTCCTCTGGCTATGCGGGGTCTTTTCTGGTTCCATACAAATTTTAGGATTATTTGTCCCATTTCTTTGAAAAAAGTGGATGGTATTTTGATGGGGATTGCATTGAATGTGTAGATTGCTCTAGGTAGCATTGACATCTTCACAATATTTGTTCTTCCAATCCATGAGCATGGAACGTTTTTCCATTTCTTTGTGTCTTCCTCAATTTCTTTCATGAGTGTTTTATAGTTTTCTGAGTACAGATCCTTTGTCTCTTTGGTTAGATTTATGCCTAGGTATCTTATGGTTTTGGGTGTAATTGTAAATGGGATCGACTCCTTAATTTCTCTTTCTTCTGTCTTGTTGTTGGTGTATAGGAATGCCACTGACTTCTGTGCATTGATTTTATATCCTGCCACTTTACTGAATTCCTGTATGAGTTCTAGCAGTTTCGGGGTGGAGTCTTTTGGGTTTTCCACATAAAGTATCATATCATCTGCAAAGAGTGAGAGTTTGACTTCTTCCTTGCCAATTTGGATGCCTTTGATTTCTTTTTGTTGTCTGATTGCTGTGGCTAGGACTTCCAATACTATGTTGAATAGCAGTGGTGATAGTGGACATCCCTGCCGCGTTCCTGACCTTAGGGGGAAAGCTCTCCGTTTTTCCCCATTGAGAATGATATTCGCTGTAGGTTTTTCATAGATGGCTTTTATGATATTGAGGTATGTACCCTCTATGCCTATACTCTGAAGAGTTTTGATCAAGAAAGGATGCTGTACTTTGTCAAATGCTTTTTCTGCATCTATTGAGAGGATCATATGATTCTTGTTCTTTCTTTTGTTAATGTATTGTATCACATTGATTGATTTGTGGATGTTGAACCAACCTTGCAGCCCAGGGATAAATCCCACTTGGTCATGGTGAATAATCCTTTTAATGTACTGTTGGATCCTATTGGCTAGTATTTTGGTGAGAATTTTTGCATCCATGTTCATCAGGGATATTGGTCTGTAATTCTCCTTTTTGATGGGGTCTTTGTCTGGTTTTGGGATCAAGGTAATGCTGGCCTCATAAAATGAGTTTGGAAGTTTTCCTTCCATTTCTATTTTTTGGAACAGTTTCAGAAGAATAGGTATTAATTCTTCTTTAAATGTTTGGTAGAATTCCCCTGGGAAGCCATCTGGCCCTGGGCTTTTGTTTTTTGGGAGATTTTTGATGACTGCTTCAATTTCCTTAGTGGTTATAGGTCTGTTCAGGTTTTCTATTTCATCCTGGTTCAGTTTTGGTAGTTGGTACATCTCTAGGAATGCATCCATTTCTTCCAGGTTATTTAATTTGCTGGCATAGAGTTGCTCATAATATGTTCTTATAATTGTTTGTATTTCTTTGGTGTTGGTTGTGATCTCTCCTCTTTCATTCATGATTTTGTTGATGTGGGTCATTTCTCTTCTCTTTTTGATAAGTCTGGCCAGGGGTTTATCAATCTTGTTAATTCTTTCAAAGAACCAGCTCCTAGTTTCGTTGATCTGTTCTACTGTTCTTTTAGTTTCTATTTCATTGATTTCTGCTCTGATCTTTATTATTTCTCTTCTCCTACTGGGTTTAGGCTTTATTTGCTGTTCTTTCTCCAGCTCCTTTAGGTGTAGGGTTAGGTTGTGTACTTGAGACCTTTCTTGCTTCTTGAGAAAGGCTTGTATTGCTATATACTTTCCTCTTAGGACTGCCTTTGCTGCGTCCCAAAGATTTTGAATAGTTGTGTTTTCATTTTCATTGGTTTCCATGTATTTTTTTAATTCTTCTTTAATTTCCTGGTTGACCCATTCGTTCTTCAGTAGGATGCTCTTTAGCCTCCATGTATTTGAGTTCTTTCTGACTTTTGTCTTGTGATTGAGCTCTAGTTTCAAAGCATTGTGGTCTGAAAATAGGCAGGGAATGATTCCAATCTTTTGGTACCGGTTGAGACCTGATTTATGACCTAGGATGTGATCTATTCTGGAGAATGTTCCATGGGCACTAGAGAAGAATGTGTATTCCGTTGCTTTGGGGTGGAATGTTCTGAATATGTCTGTAAAGTCCATTTGGTCCAGTGTGTCATTTAAAGTCTTTATTTCCTTGTTGATCTTTTGCTTAGACGATCTGTCCATTTTAGTGAGGGGGGTGTTAAAGTCCCCCACTATTATTGTATTGTTGTCGATGTGTTTCTTTGCTTTTGTTATTAATTGGCTTATATAATTGGCTGCTCCCATGTTAGGGGCATAGATATTTACAATTGTTAGATCTTCTTGTTGGATAGATCCTTTAAGTATGATATAGTGTCCTTCCTCATCTCTTATTACAGTCTTTGGTTTAAAATCTAATTTGTCTGATATAAGGATTGCCACCCCAGCTTTCTTTTGGTGTCCATTAGCATGGTAAATGGTTTTCCACCCCCTCACTTTCAATCTGGGGCTGTCTTTGGGTCGAAAATGAGTCTCTTGCAGACAGCATATCGATGGGTCTTGTTTTTTAATCCAGTCTGATAGCCTGTGTCTTTTGATTGGGGCATTGAGCCCATTTACATTCAGGGTAACTATTGAAAGATAGGAATTTAGTGCCATTGTATTGCCTATAAGGTGACTGTTACCGTATATTGTCTGTGTTCCTTTCTGGTCTATGTTGCTTTTAGGCTCTCTCTTTGCTTAGAGGACCCCTTTCAAGATTTCCTGTAGGGCTGGTTTTGTGTTTGCAAATTCCTTTAGTTTTTGTTTGTCCTGGAAGCTTTTTATCTCTCCTTCAATTTTCAATGACAGCCTAGCTGGATATAGTATTCTTGGCTGCATATTTTTCTCATTTAGTGCTCTGAATATATCCTGCCAGTCCTTTCTGGCCTGCCAGGTCTCTGTGGATAGGTCTGTTGCCAATCTAATGTTTCTACCCTTGTAGGTTACATATCTCTTCTCCCGAGCTGCTTTCAGGATTTTCTCTTTGTCTATGAGACTTGTAAGTTTTACTATTAGATGTCGGGGTGTTGACCTATTTTTATTGATTTTGAGAGGGGTTCTCTGTGCTTCCTGGACTTTCATGCCTGTTTCCTTCCCCAAATTAGGGAAGTTCTCTGCTATAATTTGCTCCATTATACCTTCTGCCCCTCTCTCTCTTTCTTCTTCTTCCGGGATCCCAATTATTCTAATGTTGTTTCGTCTTATGGTATCGCTTATCTCTCGAATTCTGCCCTCGTGATCCAGTAGTTGTTTATCTCTCTTTTTCTCAGCTTCTTTATTTTCCATCATTTCATCTTCTATATTAATGATTCTCTCTTCTGCCTCATTTATTCTAGCAGTTAGCGCCCCCATTTTTGATTGCACCTCATTAATAGCCTTTTTGATTTCTACTTGGTTGGATTTTAGTTCTTTTACTTCTCCAGAAAGGGTTTCTCTAATAACTTCCATATTTTTTTCAAGCCCAGCCAGTATCTTTAAAGTGATGATTCTGAACTCTAGATCTGACATTGTACTAATGTCCGTATTGAGTAGGTCCCTGGCAGTCGGTACTACCTCTTGTTCTTTTTGTTGAGGTGATTTTTTCCGTCTTGTCATTTTGTGCAGAGGAGAATAGATTAATGAGAGAACAAAATGCTAGCAGAGTAACAACGTCCCCAGAAAATATACTCTAAACAAATCAGAAAAAACCTGAAGCAGTGGGAAAAGGAAGGGAAAGAGAGAAAAAAGAAAAAGAAAAAAAAGAAAAAGATAAAGATAAAAACAAAAACAAAAACAAACAAGACAAAACAACAACAACAAAAAAACCAGAATGTGATCAAATATGATCAGTGCCACACACTAGATTTGGGGTGTATTTTGGTCTTTTAGAAGAAAGTGCCTCCCAAAATTTTAAAGAAAGAAAAACTTATATATGTACAAAAATAAGGGTTGATATGATGAAGGGATGGAATATGACTGTAAAGATGGAAATTATAAAAAATTTTATAAAAGGAATTGATAAGAAGTTGTTTGAAAAAAGAAAGAAGAGGATTTAAAAAAAGAAAAAAAAAGGGAGAGGATGTGATCAGGCAGGGGAATAGAAAACACCATATACTAGAGATTTAGGGTATATTTTGATCTGTTAGAAGAAACTATCTCAAAATTTTAAAGAGAGAACAACTTATATATATAAGCCAAAAATACGGGTAACTACTATGAAGGGATAGAATATGACTCTAAAAATGAAAAATAAAAATGTTTTTTTTTTTTTAAAAAAAGGGATTGATAAGATGTTGGTTGAAAAAGGGAAAAAGAAAAATTCAAAAAGGAAAAAAAAAGAAAAAAAGACAGTTAAAAAAAATTAACTTTGAAAGACTACAGAATCATGGTAAAAAAGCCATGAATTCTATGTGCAGTAGTCCCCTAGAGCTGGAGTTCTGCCATTCTCTTTGATGGGTAAACTTGGTCTTGGCTGGCTGTTCTCGCTGATCTTCTGGGGAGGGGCCTGTTGCCGTGGTTTCCAAATGTCTTTGCCGGAGGCAGAGTTGCCCCGCCCTTGCCCCCTCCCGGCTAAGTAATCTGCTGGGGTTTGCTCTCCGGGGCTTTTGTTCCCTGCGAGCTTTCCGTACAGCTTTGGAGGCGGAGAGTGAAAATGGCGGCCTCCTAATCTCCACCGCGGAGGAGCCGAGAACTCGGGGCCCCGCTTCTCAGTGAGCCCCCAGAGAAAAGCCGTCAGTCACTCCCGTCTCCCCGGTCTCCAGCCGCACTCCGTGCTCACCCGGCCTGTGACCGCGTGTTTCTATCTCTGGCACCCGACCCAGGTGGAGTCTCCAAACCCAGCAGATCCCTGCGGCGCACTCCCGCGCGGCTCCTCCCAGGGGAGGAAGGGGAGTCTCCCCGGATCTGCCGCTTGTTGGGTCCCTGCTGGAGGAGCAGGGGCCCGACTGTGCCGCGGATCACGGTTTATGGCAACCCCGAGCTGAGAGCCCGCGCCTGGGCTCCGCCTCTGCAGCCGGCTTCCCTGCTCCGACACCTGGGAGCTCTTCCACACTCAGGCACCCCCAGTCTTTCTGTGACCCGTGGGTCCTGGGACCACACTGTCCCGGAGGGTTCCACCCCCCCGCTTAGCCACCAGAGTGACGTCCCTCAGCGGAGCAGAATTTTAAAAGTTCCAATTTTGTGCCCCGCGGCTCTATCACTTGCCAGAAGCGGCCGACGGAGGCCCCTCCCCCGCCGTCTAGCCTCCCGAATATCGCCTCGGATTCACTTCTCCGCACGTCCTACCTTCCAGAAAGTGGTCGCTTTTCTGATGAGAGAGTTGTTGCTCTTCTTTTCTTCGATCTCCTGTTGAGTTTGTAGGTGTTCAGAATGGTTTGATCCCTATCCAGCTGAATTCCTGAGAGGAGACGAAATCCAGGTCTCCTACTCCTCCGCCATCTTGCTCCGCCCCCCAGCAACAACTTTTATTTTTAACTCTGCTTTTCAGAGAACATTGTAGCATGAACGTGTTTCATGTGGTTACAAAGTCTCGTGGAATATTTTTAATGACTACACATCGGAGGAAATCTCTCAAGGCTCTTAGAGAAAGATTCCGAAGTTTCAGAAGAAACTTACAGAAGTTTCCTCTAGCTGCTCTAATTAATTTCACAACTCGTTCTCTCACTGTTCTGGAGGCCCGAAGTCTAAAGTCAGCATCCGTGCGCCCAAATCAACGTGTCAGCAGGACTGTGTTCCCTCCAGAGGCTCAAGGGGAGAATCATTTCCTCTAGGTGCTCCTCCTGGTGCTGCCAGTGTTCCTTGGCTTGTGGCCATGTCATGCCAATGTCCGGGGCCAGCGTCTCCAAATCTCTGTTCTGTTTTCACACTGCTTTCTCCTTCTCTGCGTGTCCAATCTCCCTCTGTCTCTCTCTTATAGGAGCATTTGTGATCACGGCTAGGGCCCAACTGGATAATTGAGGGTAATCTCCCCACCTCAAGGTCCTTAGGTTAATCACATCTGCAAACATCCCCTTTCCAAATAAGGTAACACTTACCCATTCCGGGGATTAGGACCTCAGATCTTTGGGGACCATTTTTCAACCGACTACACAGACATATGAGGAGGCCAAATCAACAAAGATGAAAAACTACTGGCATGAAGGTAACTAACCCAGAGAAGGTTCGGAGAAGGTAGAGATCAGTGGGCAAAGCTCCAGAGGCCAGTAAGGTCTTTGCCGCATCGAGGGAAAGCAGGAGGGATTCACATGGAGCCCTGGTGGGTAAGCAACTACAGCACCCACGCCCGGCCCTGGGCAGCCTGCAGCACGCTTCCATGAGCATCCTTTTCTCTTTTAGGTATTCCGGAGTGTTTAGGAACCCAGACCTGATGTGAAGTGTAATGGGCTTCATGTCACAGAAATGCCACTTCCTACTGGGGAGATTGGCAAAAGGGGGGCTGGAAAGATCGATGGGGCAGGGTGTGGCCAGGGGCTGCAGGGCCTTAAAGGGGATGAGGAGATGTCTCGGTGAAGCGGTCAGTAGAGTCAGTGTGGAAGCTGCTGCAGGAGGATGGGTGCTGGGCCTGCCTCCAGAAGGTGAAGGGCAATGGTGGGAGCAGCTGGGAGGGTGGACACTGCTGTAATCCAGGAACAAGGGAAGAGGAGCCTGGCTCTGGATGCGGCCATCAGAACAAAATGCAGAGGAAAAAGATGCAGGAAGGGTGATCCTGGGTGGAAGATGAAGTGTAGAGACTGAGAGAGGAGATCTTGGAAATAGGAAGGATTTTAAAACCTGAGTCTAAAAGAATGGAGAGTGTGCTGGTTAATTGTGTCAATTTAGCCAGGTCACATGCCCAGGTATTTGGTCAGACACTGGTCTAGATGTTACCATGGTACATGTATTCTGTTACCATGTATTTTGTAGATGAGATTAACACTTAAATCAGTAGACTTTGAATAAAGCAGGTTACTCGCCACTGTGTGGGTGGGCCTCGCCTAATCAGTCGAAGAGGAAAAAGACTGAAGTCCCTCAAGGAAAAGGGAATTCTGCCAGCAGACAGCCTCAGACTCCAACTGCAACTCTTTCCTGGGTCTCCTGCTCTTTGGCTTACCTTGTGGGTTTTGGACTTCCCAGCCTCTGCAATTGTAAAATTTTTTTTAAAACTGTATAATTTTAAAATTTTCTTTAAAATCAATACTTCTCTCTCGACAGAGAGAGAGGGGCAAATCAGAAACAGACTCTTAATTATAGAGAACAAACTGTTGGTCACCAGAGGTGGGTGGGGGATGAGTGAAACAAGTGATGGGGATTAAGAAGGGCACTTGTGATGAGCACTGGGTGATGTATAGAAGTGTTGAATCACTAGATCGTACACCTGAAATTAATACAGCATTATATATTAACTAACTGGAATTTAAACAAAAACTTAAAAAAATTAAATCAATATTTCCGTGTGTGTGTGTGTATATATAAAATATAACATATATTATAAATAATTATTTATAATACATTAATTTTTTTATATTTATTATATATTTATAATATATATATTCATACACATGCTATTAGGTCTGTTTTTCTGGAGAATGCTGAGTACTACAGAAGGAATTAGAAAAGATGTGAACTGGGAGTAATTCCTATATATGGAACCAATATATAAAAATGGGAAATGCAAGGAGTTCTTAAGAAGAGAATGAAAACACAAAATTGGCCAAAAGTTGAACCCAAAACCACAACTGTGATTTGTCAGTCATTGCTGAACAAGGAAGTTTTCACGAATGTCACTGATTAAAAATGAGCCATCGGAAGCCCCCACCACGGAAGGTTCCAGCACGATGTTGCAGGAACTTCCCAAGCCGCTGGACATACAGGTTGACCTCTGTGTTTTGGTTTGTTGCCGCTCAAAATGATGAGAACACAATAAATTCCAGTTTATCCCAAGCATCTTTCTAGTAGGCACATTATTCAGTGACTAATAGAATATGGTTCCCTCTAATGTTTGTGGTGAAGCCACTCATGGGTGTCCCTGCTAATTCACCACCATATAAACTGTGATAATTTTAGGCTCGTTTTCATGTTAATTATGACTCGCAAGCACAGGGCTAGAAGTCTGCGGTGAGAAACACGGCCCCTGAGCTTGAATGGTAACTGTAAAAAGTCCATTTCTCTGGCAGGTCTAATTTGGGGTGTCTATTATACAGAAGGCGCATTTAATAAAGTAACAACTTCCACTCTGTATAAAGGCTTAATGGCTTTCTCTGGTCTTTGGATTTGGTCTTCACCATGCAATTTAAAATACAGTCATAACTTTAATAAGGTACATATTAGAAATCAGTTGGGTTTTTTTTTTCACTCCATATGCACATGAGCTCTCATACACCAAGATAGATTTTCTCTCAAACACGTTCCCCAGCTTCATCATTTTGTTGGAAAGAATGAGGATTAGCAAACCTACTTAGGTAAACTTTCCCAGGCAGCCAGCTCCGTGTCCAGGGCCAGGATGGGAGGATGAAGTTACCCCCTGGCCACTCAGAGTCCAGCAGGTGTACTGCAGATGTGGGTCACGAAAGGAGGTAGGCCAGAGGAAGCACTGAGAAGGAAGGGCTTTCGTTTTCCCAGCTTGAAGATAGCATTGGTGTCCCTTTCTAATTAGCGTTTCACCTGGTGGTGAAGTCAGGATCCAGACCGCATTGCTACTTGACTCCAGCAAGTTAATGGCTAATTCTGTGCCTCTGTCCCTCATTTGAAGACTGGGGGCAGTAATAGCACTAATGTGATACGGTATCAGTTGTGAGGCTCAGTGCTAGGTTACCAGGTGGAAAGCACCTAGAACACAGAGGAGATGCCCCTTTTGCTTTAGCATCACTGCTACTCTGAACCCAACCAATGCGTGCTCACTGAAATCGAGGTAAGCAGCTCAGAACAGGATAAGGGTAAAAAGTGAAAACTGCCTGCACCCCACCACCCTGAGACAGCCACCATTACTATTTTGGTGGCCATACTTTCACTCATCTCTTATAGAAGAGAAAGATGCCCAGAAATGGTGATCCGAAAGGACACCTGCACCCCAGTGTTTATAGCAGCAATGTCCACAATAGCTGAACTATGGAAAGAACCTCGATGTCCATCGACAGATGAATGGATAAAGAAGATGTGGTATACACACCCACACCCACACCCACACCCACACCCACACCCACACCCACACATATACAATGGAATACTACGCAGCCATAAAAAGAGAAATCTTGCCATTTGCAATGACATGGATGTAACTAGAGGGTATTATGCTAAGCCAAATAAGTCAATCAGAGAAAGACAATTATCATATGATCTCACTGATATGTGGAATTTAAGAAACAAGGCAGAGGATCATAGGGAAGAGAGGAAAAAATGAAACAAGACAAAACCAGAGAGGGAGATAAACCATAAGAGATGGTTTAATCATAGGAAACAAACTGAGGGTTGCTAGAGGGGAGGAGGTGGAGGGATGGGGTAACTGGGTGATGGGCATTGGGGAGGGTATGTGTTGTAATGAGCACTGGGTATTATATAAGGTAGATGAATCACAGAAATATTGTTTTATGTAAATGGATATTATATGCTTTTAAAAAAGAACATTATCCCTAAACCTTTATTTTTTGTTCTTTTTCCCCAGCCTCCTGCTCCAGGGCTATTAAGGCAAACATTGATGTGCTACTTTCTACATCATTCTTGATGCTCCTATGATTGATGCCAGGATTGGGAGGCTCAATTTCTTTCCTAAAATGTAGTCATATTTTTGCATTTCTCTGCTTGTTAGTGTGTGGGCTTTATTTCCTCTTACTTAACAATATAAAACAGAAATCTCTCTAAATCAACTTGTAATAGAGCTAACTCACTCTTTTTAATGATTGTATACCATTCCATGGTTCTACTACTCATTCAATTATTTTGCCATCGATCAACACTCACTTTGTTTCTGTGTGTGTGTGTGTGTGTGTGTGGTGTGTGTGTGTGTGCGTGTGTGTGTGTACAATGATTTCATAATAAGAATACTGGAGCTTTGATTTCTAGTTTTGCAGGAATGGGGATGTGAAGTATTTGAGGTGGTGGATTGAGGGGCCTTGGAAAATAGACACTATCCCAGAAAGGAGCCAAATCACTCCATCTAGCTTTCTGAACCAAAAACACTGAAATGGGCCCAGATACATGCAGGGAATGGCAGAGCTGGACTCAAAGCAGGGCTTCTGGCTCACGGTCCATTGCTCTTTTTCCTCTTCGACATGGACAGAAGAAATGATATCGTACTTAGTCTTGAAGGATGACCAGAATACAGAAGATAGAAAAGAGGCCAAAGGCATCACACATCAGGCAAATAACATGGATAAAGCCCAGGTTGGTGTAATAGTGCATGGTATATGAGAGAACAGTACATTTTTCTTACTGCTTACGCCTACGGTTTTATCAGGGTGCTTAAGATGGGTGTTGTGAGCAGGTGAGACCAGATGGGTAGGCGGGACAGACCATGTTCAGGAGTTCCAACATTCTTGGACAGACTATGGGAAAATACTGGATTTAAGCCAATTTTTATCCCATGAGTGTTTGCTGGAAGATCACTTGGCTAACAGGTGGCAGGTAGCTGATTTAATTCACCAGAGCACTTGGAGGTGCAAGCCAAGGAGACAAGGTAGAAGGCTAGAGGTGGAGACATGGGGACATCCCGGGGGAAAGTCCACAGTATTGATGACCAAATGCTCAAGACATTGACCATCCTGAGCATGCAGTAGGATCTCAACAAATAATGAAAGAAGGACTCTTACAAGGGAAACTAGTAATGGATGGGCAGAAGTCAAGAATGAACATTGATGCTGAGTCATTGCCAAGTTGTTATGCCATTGCCTGGGGCAATCACCCAAGAAAGAGATACCATGGTGGCCCTTAGCCCCACTGCTTTGGGAATGTCTCCCCAAACTCTTAAGGATTACCCTGATCTCACATTTATGAAGTAGGATCTGTTACATGAGGGACTATCTTTTATAGCCCTGTGCTCTTGGCAATGAACAAACATCTCAAATTCCTAAGAAGAAAGCTGTGGTTCTATTATGAAATTAATTTTCCATTGACCCAGGTCCAGAAGGCTGTTTGAAAGATAAGTGTTGATTGATGTGCATATGAAGGCTTCCATCTAGCTTTGCAAAGTATGAAATCTGCAAATCTGCAAGTAGAAAGAGTCTTTCTGGAAAAAATATTAAAACTGTACCTTGGTGTTACTGGGTGATTGCTTTTCAACACCTGGGAGACTTTTAAATGAACAATTCCTATTTATATCTTCCCCCAAATAGCACTGGAACTCCCAGGCATCTTATAAAAGTTTGGAACAGGCCTGCATTGCTGGGGTCATAACTTGATTAATCATACAGAAAGCACAAGCCCAGGCATATTACAATTATAGAGGGATCATGTCCCAGATGAGCTAGGCACCTGAAATGAGTGAATGTCTAAATCCCAGGGGTGATTCCAAAAACAAAAATGTGAGGGATGAATGCAGAGGACAGTACTGGAATCTACGGCATGAGGTGAGTTTAAGAAAGACTTGAGAAATGAAGGATGAGAATAGAACGGTGGAGGGAGGACGCTGAGGTTGTGTTTCCATAGCAGCAGGCAACTAGGAGAGGGGTAGCAGAGAGAACAGAGCAGTAAGATGAGAACAGAAGCAGAAATGCACACGTCAGACACCATGGAGGAAGCGAAAACTGGGGAAGGCCTTGGAGGTACTGAGTAAACTCTTTCTGTCTCCTACTCTTACAAACAAGGAAACCCAACCGCCAGTCCCAAGAGTCACCCCAAAGCTCACTTTCCAGGACCTGTGGTCCTTCCTCCAGGGCACGCTTCCTGGTTCTCTCTGGGCCTGTGTGAGAGACCGTGTGGGGTGTTAAATGTACATGGGTTCTGCCTCCATTTGCCACAAACATTGAAATGAGACTAGAGGGTCTATGGAATATGGAGGCACAAATACTGATTCAAAGGAAGAAGCACATCATTTGAGACAGATGCAAGGAGTTCTTGTTTTGTTTTAGTTTGGTTTTACCCACTGGCTTAAGAAATAGTGTGTGTGTGGAGCCTCACAGTCATGGGAGAAACGATAGCTATAGCCCCAAGATGTCCCTGTCCTGATCCTCACAACCTGTGAACATCTTACCTCAAACAGCAGGAGGGACTCTACAGAAGGGACTCTACAGAGGAGATCATCTCGGATTATCCAGTTGGGCCTCATTTAACCCTATGAGTTCTTAAAAGCAGAGAATCTTTCTTGGTTACAGAGAGCCAGAGAGATGAAGCCCGAGCAGAACTTGGCCCAACATTGCTGCTTTTGAGGATGGAGGAAGGGGCCACAAACCAAGGAAAGCAGGCAGCCTCTAGAAGGTAGAAAAGGCAAGGAAACAGTTTCTCCCCAGAAGGAATACACCCTGCTAACAGCTTGGCTTTATCCCGATGAGATCCTTGTAGGACTCTGAACTCCAGAACTGTCAGATGATAAACTTGTGTTGTTTAAATTTGTGAGAATTACTTACAGCAGCCACAGAAGACTAGTACCTTCACCAACTGGTGGAGACAGAAAACCACCAAGATGAGACTATCCCTGAGAACAGAATGAATCAGAGTCCTGCCAAAATGTCATCTTGAGATTTGTCTTAGGGCAAGTGGCTATAACAAAATAGCAAAGACTGGGTGGCTTAACCAGCAGGCATTTATTTCTCATAGACCAGACTGTCTGGAGGCTGAGTCCAAGATCAAGGTGTTGGCAGATTTGGTTCCTGGTAAGAGCCCTCTTCCTGGCTTGCAGATGCTTACTCTCTTGATGTTTTCACATGGTGGAGAGAGAGCTCTGGTCTCCTCCTCTTCTTATGAGGATACTCATCCCATCACGGGTTCCCACCCTCATGGCCTCATCTAAACCTAATCACGTCCCAAAGGCCCCATCTCCAAATACCATCACACTGGGGGTTAAGGCTTCAACATATGAATACGGGGGTGAGGGGGTTGGGGTGGGGACACAAACATCCAGTCCACAGCAAGACATTTGAAACATTGATGGCAAGGATGAAAAGCAAAACAAAATAGAACCATGATTTAAATCTTAGGCAGGCTAATCCCTCAGAGGTAGGCATTAAATGTTGATTACAACTGTTCTAGTAAAGTCTCTCTGAGACATGTTGCTTTTCATAGGATGCGGGTATGCTTTTAACTGACTATTTGTTCTTGGGGAGATGTGTATATCCTGGGAAGCTTGCAGTCTGTCATGGCCGAAGATATGCATGACTATGTGAAGGATGTATGGGCTGGTCATCATGATGAGGGGAGGATCAAGAAAGGAAATTGGATCCAACCTGATGAAATTCCACCTGGATTGTCCTGTTCATGGTTGTGTTCATTAAAATACACAAAAGTGGCTGCAACTAACACAACCCTGGATTTCAGCTGCTTAACTCAACTCAAGTTGATTTCTTACTTTTGTAATGATTTTGTCAATTAACCAACGGTCATTTTGGCAATTGACTTTCTGCATGAAGATTCAGGGACCTAGACTCTTTCCATCTTGTGACTCTGTCCTTACCTAGGACCTTGGAGTGCTTCATGTTTGACCAGTCAATGGGGAAAGATGGTGGAGAAGACACCCAAGCTCCTAAACCTTAACCATCATGGCCCCAAGGGATATGTTACTTCCACTCACATTCCACTGGTAACAATTAGTCTTTTTGCCTTACCTTGGTACAAGGGAGGTTGGGACATGTCTCTGCATTAAGGAAAGGAGAACAGAAATCTTTAGGGGGACAGTCAGCCACATCTGCCACTGTGTCCAGCATATTGTGTGCTTTTAAGAGTCAGTCGTCTAGACTTGGGAAATGTATGGATATTGGAGATCTGGAGTGTGTGTTTTTCCCATCAAGTAATGGATAGTCACACTCTCGGTCACCCTGAAAGAGGCTTCTCCTGGGAGAAGAATGGCCTCAGACTAAAGACATAGAGAAACATTTTTCTGCCTCTGGGCTTTCCCAGTTGGGTCTGGACTAAGGTGCAGATGTGATTTTCATTTTAATGGTATAAGAGAGTGACTGCTGTCAAGTGCAGACAGGTTGGGAGTTTAGCAAGCTACAGTCTTGCAAGTGACCAGGGGATTTGTTGTAGACTTGTGAGACATGAGAGGTGCTCATGCACAGGGGTGGCTATGGCTGCTGCTTCCTTCTATTTTCTCCAAACCATTAGTAAAATCACAATAAAAGTTGTGAAATGGGGCACCTGGGTGGCTCAGTCTTGGTTTTGGCTCAGGTCATGATCTCAGGGTTATGAGATTGAGCCCCACCATGGGCTCGGGCTCCATGCTCAGAGGGGAGTCTTCTCTCCCTCTCCCTCTGCCCCTCCCCTCACTTGAACTTTCTCTCTCTCTTTTAAATAAATAAATAAATAAATAAATCTTAAAAAAAAAAAGTTGTGAAATGGTAGCAGCTCCATTGTGTAAATTAAAGGAAGGGCCTTTGTTATGGGCTGAACTGTGCTTCTCCAGAATTCATCTGAGGGCGTCCTAACCCTCAATGTCTCAGAATGTGACCTTATTTGAAAATAGAATCTTTAAAGAGGCAATGAAGTTAAAATGAGGTCACTAGGATGAACCCTACTCCACTATAACTGGTGTCTGCATAAGAAGAGAAGATTAGGACACAGACACACACAGAGAAGACCATGTGAAGACACAGGAAGGCGACAAGGCATCTACAAGTCAAGGAGAGAGGCCTCAGAAGAAACCAACCCTGACAACACGTTGATCTCAGGCTTCCAGCCTCCAGAACTGTGAGCCAGTACGTTCCTGTTGGTTCAGCCCCCCAGTCTTTGTTTCAGCAGCATTCGGAAACTCATACTGCCTGGTTCACGCTTGGGACGGAACACAGGGGAGGGCAGGACACACTCCCAAGAGCTGCAGTGCTGGTGTCAGGGTAATTAATCATGGTCAGAGGCAAGTGACACCCAGTGAGCCGTGACAATGTCATGAGTAGCAGAAGGAGTGGCAAGATGCTGGATCAGGAGGTCAGGCAGGTGAGCAGGAATGACCTGCTTCTGAGAACACAGAGAACTCATGGAACTTTCTGAGGGATCGAGTTCTTCTATGGCCTGTGGCCCTGAAGTCTTCCTGATATGTCATATTGGTGGACATACAGAAGATTGCTTTTGGAAGTTCAAACTGGTGAAGCCAAGCCTCATGCAAGTTGTAAGAGAATGAATGTTTTTGAGCTAACTGCTTCAAGGGGATTGACAGTATAGTTTAAATCCTCAACTCCCCCTCTTCCTATGTGTGTGTCCTTTACCTAACCTCCATGAACTTGGTTTCTCTGTTAGATAAGACAGTTCTTGCTTGAATATAATATAATATAATATAATATAATATAATATAATATAATATAA